>NW_022103902.1:5861007-5898754 GCF_000313985.2 Echinops telfairi | reverse complement strand
AGGGGCTTAAGTAGAGTGCAAATGTTTTGAGAATGATGAGGTCAATGAATGTACAAATATCCTTTACACAATTGATGTATGTATGGACTGTGATAAGAGTTGTATGAGCCCCTAATAAAACTATTTTTAAAAATACAAAAAAAAAGAAAGATAAAGGAGGAAAGTAGGCCTTTGAATCCATACTTTGATCAGTGTATATTTGCACTTTGCTTATTCTTGGCTGTGGCAACACTTTGAAAAATCTTCTGAAAAAGTTGACTATGTATCATGGTACTAAAGAAGTAACCTTTATTTTTTCCTAGTCCTATACTCTTACAAGACCTCATGGCTTGTTAGAAGGTTCCTATTTTTCAAAACACTGTCTCTGATTTCTCAGAGCATCTCTTCAACACTATAATATTTTGCATTAATTAAAACCTTTTTACTACCTGCATCAGTAAAGGCAATTTTTTTACTTGTTTTCTTCATGATTAGTGAGAGATATTGTGTTTTGTGCAAGTATGTTCAGAAGTTTCCTGTAAAAAAAAGTCCTGCTTTTTTTCTGTTTCTAAAATCTTCCCAACTAATTTTTCTTTACACTAACATTTTGTCTTAACACCTGTGTTCCAAATGCTCACCTTGTCTACTAGTCTCTGGAAGGGTAGTTTCCAAAGCAATGATTCCTCAGATTGCTTTTCATTTGTTTGGTTTTTAGTGTAATACCTCTTAATTTTGTGATTAATACTGTATATTAGTGTGTATATATTCCTGAGTCATGAGGTGTGAATGCGGGCTTCCACACAAAACCATATGTGGCTCTGCACACACCTCCATAAGGGCTGAGTATTTTACACACTAGTATGTTGTGTGTGATCTTCCCAAATGGTAGGTACAATGCATCTACTTTATAGGTGATTTGTAAGAAGAAAGAAAACATGTCTTCTTTTCTGTCCTCATTCCCCTATGTGGCAGTTACATAATCTCCTGCCAACTTGTGTGAAGGGGTGGGTCTAGTCTCTCAATCAGGTCACAGCCAATGAGGCCTCTGTGTGGGCATGGCCTACTCCTGGGGCTTCTGGAAACTCCTGTCTTCCTCCCCGGAAGCAGGACACACACACTTTCTGGTTCACATTTGGGTTTACCAGAGTCCTGGAGCTGGAGGAGCCACGTGGAGATCCACACCAGTGCTGAGATGCTTCGCCTGCCACTGGATCCATAAGACTTTCCACCCACTGGTTTGTGATCTTCCTGCATTTGGCGTCATTTCATGCGTTGCATGAGTCTGAAGAGGAATTTATAGACTGATATTTAGGGCCTTGGTCTGGACTGGGCTGGGATGTTTTCTTAATATACAATTACTCTTTATATAAAGCTCTTTCTTATATACATATGAGTGTCCATGAATTTGTTTCTCTAGACAATCTGGACTATAACACCATGTGCTCAAAATATTCCAATATCCAACAGGGGGCCAGGTAAGAGTGCCCTGGTATCCAAAACTGGTATGCATAAGGCAAGAAGGCCCTATCTTGGAGAAACTGAGATTACTAGGAAGGTTATTCCAGACATTCAGAAATATAAAACAGTAGCTCTGGGACTCTGGACTTGGAATTGGGGCTCAGGATGGCAAGTTATTGGTTCTGAATTAAATTTATTCTGCCAAATTGGTACTAGAAGGAACCCTGATGGCATCATTAAGCAGGTGTTGGGACGCTAAACAAAAGGTTGGTGATTCAAGGATGAAACTACTCTTTTAAATATTTGTATTCTTAGGAACCTTATATAGGGTCAAATGAATCAGGATCGACGGTATGGTGATGGATTTTGGTTTTCAACTGGTACTAGAAGGTAAGTTGGGTCTTTCTAATTGCAAAATAAGATTAGTTAAAGAGGCCAGGAGCTAAGTAAGTCAGTTTTTACACTTCTGTCTTTGGATTGTTGTTATTATTAGGTATAAGTCAGTTCTGACTCAGAGCCCCTATGTTCAGTGAATGAAACACTGTCGGTCTTTAACCAGACTCAGAACTGTAGTTGTATTCAAGCCCATCATTGCAGCCACTCTGCCTATCCCTCTTCCAGGCTCCTCCTTTATTTGCCTGACCCTACTTTAGCAAGCAGGATCTTCTTTGCCAGTGACTGGTCTCTCAGAAAATACGTGCAAAGTGCATGAGACAAAATCATGCCACCCTTGATTCTAAAGAGTATTTTGGCTGTACTTATTTCAAGACAGACTTGTTGGTTCTTTTGGCAGTCCATTGTACTTTGAATATTTGTCACCAGCACCATAATTCAAATGCATTGACTCTTCTTCAGTCGTCCTTATTGAATGTCCAACTTTCACATCTGCATGAAGTGATTGAAAATACCATGGTTTGTGTCAGGAGCACAGTAGTCTTCAAAGTAACATCCTCACTTTTCAGTAAAGGAGGTCTTGTGCAGTAGATGTATGAATTCAATGCTCTCTTGACTGCTGCTTCCATGAGCATTGATTGTGGATCCAAGTAAGATAAAATCCTTGACAATTTTAATTCTTTCTCTGTTTATCATGATGTTACCCCATGGTCTAGTTGTGAGAATTTTGCTCCTCTTTACAATGAGTTGTAATCAATACTAAAGGCTGCACTACTTGATCTTAGTCAGAACGTGGTTTGAATCTTCCTCACCTTCAGCAAGCAATGTGTCATCTGCATATATCAGATTGTTGATAAGACTTCCTCGAATCCTGATGCCACTTCTTCTTAATCTAGTCCAGCTTCTCTAATGATTTACTCAGCATAAAAGTTGAATAAATGTGGTGATAAAATACAACCTTCGCATACAGATTTCCCAATTCTAAACCATGCAGTATTCCCACGTCCTGTTTCCACAACTGCTTCATGATGCAGGTAGAGATTCCCCGTGATCTCTGGACTGCTGTGTTCCATGAGAAGTCCAATCAATAATATAGATCACAGCCAGATGAAATGACAAAATTTGATATTCTAATACTTCTCAAGGTTAGCCAACATTTTTTATGGTCCACAAAATTAAATGGGTTGGCATAGCCAGTACAACACATGTAAACATCTTTCTAGTATTCTCTACTTTCAGCCAAGATCCATCTGATGTCAGCAATGATATCCCTTGTTCCACACCCTCTTCTGAATCTAGCCTGAATTTCTGACTGCTCCCTATCAGTGTACTGCTGAAACCATTGTTGAATAATCTTCAGCAAAACTTGACTTGCATGTGATATCAATTATATTGTTCTATAATTTGAGCATTCTGTTGGGTCATCGTTCCTTGAAATGGGGACAAATATGGATCTCTTACAGTCTGTTGGCCAGCTTTCTTGGCATAATTGAGTAACTACTCCCAGTGCTTCATAGCTTGTTGAAACATTTCAATTGCTATTCCTTGCTTTGGCTAGTGCCTTTTGTGTAGCTTGGACTTCTTCCTTCAATACCATTAGTTCTTGCTAATAAACACCTCTTGAAATGGTTTAATATTGACTAATTCTTTTTGGTACAGTGACTCTGTATTCTTTCCATCTTCTTTTGATGCTTGCAGTATTCAATATTTTGCCCATAAACTCTTCCAATATGGCAACTCAATAACAACATTTCCTTCAGCTCTCTCAGTTTAAGATATGCTGAGCAAATGTGGTAAAGAAAGCTGATGGTTCCTGGCTGCTAAAAGATAGAGTATCTGGGGTCTTAAAGGCTTGAAGTTAAACAAGCAGCCATCTAGCAGAGAAGCAACAAGCCCATATGGAAGAAGCACACCAGACTGTGCAATCATGAGGTGTCAACAGGATCAGATATCAGGCATCAGAAGACACAAAACAAACAAATATATCGCGGCAAATGATAGGGGTCGGAGTGGAAACCCAAAGCCTATGTGTAGATAATTGTACATTCCTTCACAGAAGGGTCACAAGGAAAGAACGAGACAGACAGGGTGCAGCACAGCACCGACACTCACACCTCTAGTTCTTTAGGGCTTCCCCACTCCACTCCCCACTATCATGAGCCCAGTTCTACCTTACAATCCAACTAGACCAGGGCATGTACATGGGCACAGATCAGAGATCTCCACACGTGGAATCCAGCACAGATAAACCGCTCAGGAATAGCAATGGGAGTAGCAATACCATGAGGGTAGGATGGGAGAGAAGAGGGAGAAATGGTGAACCATCTACAATAACTGAGGTGTAATCCCCTGCCCCCCACGGGGATGAACAACAGTAACATGGGTGAAGAAATACAGCGGGCAGTGTAAGATATGAAAAGAATAATAATGTATAACTTATCAAGGGTCAATGAGGGTGGGAGGGAAGGGGAGTGATGGAAAAATATTTTGAAAATGATGATGGCAACATGTACAAATGTGCTTGATACAATTGGTGTATGCATTGTTATAAGAGCTGTAAGAGACCCCAAGAAAGTGACTTTTTTAAAGATATGCTAAGTTGAGGGGCCGGCCCCAATCCCAACTATGTGGACAACTGCCCCTCGCCCCAGAAGAATTTATTTCAGAGGACAGAACTGAAGCTGCAGCTCAGGGAGAGGGGCATGTCTGATCAGAGCACACGGGAGCAAATGAAGAAGGAGGAACAGAGAGTGAATCATATCCTGGCCCACCAAGCCTCGGAGACAATATTCCTGCTCAGAGCAGCCAACCCACAGAAAAGACCATATGGCTGGCCCCACTATGAGACATAACATCCATCACTGACCTATACCCCTACAGGAGACAACACTGGAGACACAGTGTGGGAATTGCCCCCGATCTGATCCCACCAAACAGAGGTAAAACACTAAGCACGTGCAACAGAACAGCAAGGGGAACAGAGCAATGAAGTCCCCAGGGAATACCAAAAACAGACTTTGGGGCCAGGACTTGGCACCCCATCAGACTCAACCAGAAAACAATCCTAAAGGCCAACAAACAGTCCTTCAACTAACTACAAGCTTTTCTTTTTTTGTTGTTTTGTTTTGTCACTGGCTTTTTGTTGCTGTTGTTTTGTTTTATTTTGTTGCTTGGTTTTGCTCTCTCTTGTTTTTGTGCATGTTATTATCTCTGCAGGTATGTTTAAATAAGATAGGCTGGATGAACAATCTGGAGGAGAAAGCAATGGGACCCATAGTTCTGGGGAGACATGGGAGAAGGGGAAGTGGGGGAAAGGAAGTGGTGTTAACAAACCCAGGGGCAAGAGAACAAGTGATCCACATTGATGGTGAGGAGGGTATAGGAGGCCTGGTATGGCATGATCAAGAGTAATGTAATTGAGAGGAATTACTGTAACCCAAATGAAGGCTGAGCATGATAGTGGGACAAGAGGAAAGTAAAAGGAAATAGAGGAAAGAGTTAGGAGGCAAAGGGCATTTATAGAGGTCTAAATATAGGCATGTACATATGTAAATATATTTATATATGAGGATGGGGAAATAGATTTATGTGCATAGATTTATAGGTTTAGTATTAAGATAGCAGATGGACATTGGGCCTCCACTCAAGTACTCCCTCAATGCAAGAATACTCTGTTCTATTAAATTGGCATTCCATGATGCTCACCTTGCCAACACAATCGCTGAAGACAAAGCGGGTACATACGCAAATGTGGTGAAGAAAGCTGATGGTGCCTGGCTATCAAAAGATACAGCATCTGGGGTCTTAAAGACTTGAAGGTAAACAAGCAGCCATCTAGCCCAGAAGCAACAAAGCCCACATGGAACAAGCACACCAGCCTGTGTGATCATGAGGTGTCGAAGGGATAAGGTATCAGGCATCAAAGAACAAAAAATCATATCATTGTGAATGGGGGAAGTGCGGAGTGGGGACCCAAAGTCCATCTGTAGGCAATGGGACATCATAGGGAGGAGATGAGCCAGTCAGGGTGCAGTGTAGCAATGATGAAACATACAACTTTCCTCTAGGTCCTAAATGCTTCCTCCACCCCACGCCCTACCCCCGCACCCCATTATCATGATCCTAATTCTACCTTACAAATCTGGCTAGACCAGAGGATGTACACTGGTACAGATAGGCACTGGAAACACAGGGAATCCAGGACAGATGATCCCTTCAGGACCAGTGCTGAGAGTGGTGATACTGGGAATGGGGAGGGAGGAGGCTTAAGAGAGGGGAAACTGATTACAGGGATCTACATATAACCTCCTCCCTGGGGGACAGAGAACAGAAAAGTTGGTTAAGGGAGACATCAGACAATGTAAGATAAGTCAAAATAATAATTTATAAATTATCAAGGGTTCATGAGGGAGCGGGGAGCAGGGAGGGAGGGGGATAAAATGAGGAGCTGATGCCAGGGGCTTAGGTGGAGAGCAAATGTTTTGAGAATGATGAGGGCAATGAATGTACAAATGTGCTTTACACAATTGCTGTATTTATGGATTGTGATAAGAGTTGTATGAGCCCCCAGTAAAATGATTTTTTTTAAAAAAGATATGCTAAGTGTGTTCTTCCTTTTTTGATTTTCTAACTCTAGATCTTAGTACATTACATTATTTTTTACTTAGTCTTTGGGTTAGTTTTGTTTTTGTTTTTAAGTTAGTGAGTGGTCGGAAGTGTGTAATAACTCATGTACTATATTTCCTTCACATGTTTATGGAATACTATTTTATGAATACAACTTTATAATTTATTACAATTTTAAATGATAGAGACCTATAATTCCAGACATCTAGAATTAGACATCATAATGAAAATCAAAAAAAGCTCCAGTGCACAGTTCAGAATTGCAAGGAGTTGGAAACAACCCAAATTTCCATCAACAGAAGAATGGATTAAAAAATTGTGGTACGTGAGTTGTTACCAAGGGCTCAAGTAGAAAGCAAATGTTTTGAGAATAATGATGGCAACAACTGTACAAATGTGCTTGACACAATGTATTTATGTATAGATTGTGATAAGAATTGTATGAGCACCAAATAAAGTGATTAAAAAACAAACAAACTGTGGTACATACATACAATGGAGTACTACACATCGCTAAAAAGCAGTGATGTATGCATGAAGCACATCACCACATGGGATGAACTGGAGGAAATTATACTAAGCAAAGTAAGCCAGGCACAAAAGAACAAATACAACATGAGCCCACTGAGGTAAGCTTTTTAAAAAAAATGCAATAGGGGCATAGGGAAAAAGCTACTGTATACATTACAAACATTCCTGGGGTGAGGACCAGGTAGGATGGCAGGGGCCAAACAACATCCAAGGATATATATGATAGCAAACTGAAAAGGAGGTGGGAGGAAAAAAAGAAAAGAAATGGGTAGCAGGGGAAGAGGGCACTAACCCACCCAAGGGGAGGGTATTGTTTATATCTCCACAGGGAAAGAGGGACCAGACTTCAACCCGGTGCTCCAAGATGTGAATGCAACATACTGGCATGGAGTAGGGAACCAGTAGAGAGGTCTGAGGGGCCGGCCACAATCCCAACTACGTGGACAGGTGCCTCTCCCCCCAGAAAATTTCACTTCAGAGGACAGCACTGAAGCTACAGCTCAGGGAGAGGGACATGTCTGATCCCAGCACACAGGAGCTAATGAAGGTAGAGGAAGAGAGGGTGGCACACATCCTGGCCCACCAAGCCTTGAGGATGATATTCCCGCTCAGAGCACCCAAAGCACAGAGAGGGCCATATGGCTGGCCCCACTATGAGACAGGACATCCCTCACTGACCCATAGCCCTACAGGGGACAACACTGGAGACACAGTGCAGGAATTGCGTCTAATCTGACCACACAACACGGAGGCAAAACACTAAGGGTGTGCAACAGAACAGCAAGGGGAGCAGAGCAAGGATGTCCAGAGGGAGTACCAAAAATAGGCTTTGGGGCCAGGGTGTGGCACCTCATCAGACTCACTGGAAAACACTCCTAAAGGTCAGCAAACAGACCTTTAACTATTTACAGGCTTTTTTGTCATTGTTTTGTTTTCTTTTGTTGCCATGTTTTGCTCTGTCTTGTTTTTATGCATATTATTATCTCTGCAGTTCTATCTTGATAAGACAGGCAAGATAAACAATCTGGAGGGATTTACATATTGCCCCTCCCTGCGGGATGGACAACAGAAAAGTGGGTGAAGGGAGATGTCAGACAGTGTAATACATGACAAAATAATAATGATTTATATATTATCAAGGGTTTGTGGGGGGGAGGGGAATAAAATGAGGAGCTGATACCAAGGGCTCAAATAGAAAGCAAATGTTTTGAGAATGATGATGGAAACAAATGTACAAATGTGCTTGACACAATGGATGTATGTATAGATTGTGATAAGAGTTGTATGAGCCCCCAATAAAATGATTTTTTTAAACAATCCCCAGTGAAAGGTGATTGTGTGGACGTTTTGTCATGTCGTATGAATCTATATTCTGATTTGCATAATTTAATATAAGAACATTTGAACTACGGGGGTAGGAAATGATTTTTAAGCAAAGCTATATGACTGAATAACTTCAAATATAGGTGTCAATTCATAAGAACTATTGTATTAAACGTAACTAACTACTTACTGGGTTGGGTGATAAAACATGATTTAGTGCTTGATAGAGTAGGTGTTGCACAAAACTGGGAATGTACTAAGTGCCTTGATATGTTTATTTTAAAACGGTTGCTTTTATGTTACGTGGTAATAAAAGAAGTAGATCAGAAATTTTTTTCTATGGTTAAGTTTTGTTTGTTGTCTCAACTACAACACTATGGGCGGTTAGTCTCCAACAATCAAGAAATGAAAACTGTTGTCAAAATCTTGAACTCAACATCTGCCCAATTAATTTTCCCCATTTTCCTATGTATTTATGTAAGAAGGAATAGCCTTGTGTGGGCTTCATCTTCTTCAATCATAATGTTCATATGGACCTAGCCTGTGCCTGGACTTTCCATAACAATTTCTGAAGTCCTGGGATGTTAGCCCTTAGCTTCCCAGTGCTCAGCTCATGAAACACAGAGGCCATGAAGGAGAAAAGGCAGAGGGATTCCCAACTGAAAGCATGTCATTGAAGCAGTTAGAAGATGCCCTCTATTTCAGGAGGGAAAGAGGAGAAGGCTGTTAACAGTCAGAACATATCCCAAGGCAATTTCCGGGTATCCGGTACAAACCATGTATTAAAATCAGGAATGGGAGAGGCGAAGCTGCCCCAGGGTGAGATTATAAACTAATCCGGTTTGCGTCACTTAATCTTGTACATCTGTGTTGCCGTCATTTTTGTGTCCTGCTGGCTTAAAAGAAGACATGCTTCCTTAGCTGCTTGGGATAGTAAAATGTTGGGGAAGAATTCTTGATTGTGCTCCAGACAAATGCGGCATGACCAAGTTTATACCTTACAGCTTCCCCAAGATTGGAATGTTAAGACAAGTAATTCTTCAAGGAAAGGTAGTGCTGCTTAGTGATAGAATACATGTCTGCTGAAAAAGCAGACAATAGGTTCCCTATGAGTCAGAATCAACGTGAAGACAGTGCGATTGGTTTTCTATTTTGTTTGGGTTTCTTTAGAAGTAGACAAGTATTCTTTTCCTCTTCCACATCAAGCACTTTACAACTGCACCAATCAGTGGGCTCAATAGCTCACGTGTTTTATCCACTTAGTCTTTGTGCTCACCCATGGTATTGGTATTATTATCCCTGTGTTAGGTTTACTAATGGTGAGTTTCAGAGGAAGTGAGACTTATTCATACTTATGCATATATTGTAAAGATGGAAGATGGATTTGAATTAATATGCTATGCCCAAATCCATGTTCTTTTGGCTGTTTTCCTGTCCCCAGGATGTAAGACTGGGAGAATGGCAGAACCTTTTCTAGTTCAGGCACCACAATTTCTCATTGGAGTACTTCCACATACCTGCATTTTTTAAAAGGAACATCTGCCTGGATGACAGACCATACACCTTTGTGAAATTCAAGCAGCAGAACTAGCAGAACCTGGAGGGCATATACTGTCTAATACAGAGGTTCTCAACCTGTGGGTCATGACCTCTTTGGGGATTGAATGACCCTTTCACAGGGGTCACCTAAAATCATCAGAAAACACATGTTTCCGATGGTCTTAGGAAGACATGACTCCTCTATCCGTCTCCAGGCGGGTCTGCCCACATGCAGATAGGAGTGCCCAGCGTGAAGACTGTAACCATTGCTACACCATGCTTCAAGGCATTTCATTTATTTGTCATTCGAAATAAATAGTTCACAATATAGAATTACATGTTGTTTTGTGATGAATCACTATGCTTTAATGATGTTCAATGTGTAACAATGAAACTACATCCTGCATATCAGATATTGACATGACAATTCATAACAGAAGCTAAATTACAGTTGTGAAGTAGCAACGAAAATAGTTTTATGGTTGCGGGTCACCACAAGATGAGGAACTGCATTAAAGGGTTGTGGCATTAGGAAGGTTGAGAACCACTGGTCTAATATAAGATAAAAATATAATGAACTAAACAAGAACCTTTTCTAAACCCACAGGGAATCAAGCAGCCCCTCTGAAACGGATCTGAAAGGAAAAAAAGAAAAAGAAAACCCCCCACAAGTTTCCTCTTGTACAAATGCCTGCACACCTGCCGAACTCAATGGAGAGGTGTTTGTGCCCTGCGTCTCCTCCCTCTGCGATTCTTTCTGATCTCCTTTTCTTTCAAGTGATTGTCCAGTGGCCTAGAACTTGGGTCTACTCTTGGTACCTGTGGTTTGTGATCATCTGTAGTACAGTTTGTAGGTAGCCCCCCGTACGAATAGTTAGTGGGAGTTTTTTTGTTTCTTTTCTTTTATTTATTTTTTAATCATTTTATTAGGGGCTCATACAACTCTTATCACAATCAATACATACATCAATTGTGTAAAGCATATTTGTACATTCATTGCCCTCATCATTCTCAAAACATTTGCTCTCCACTTAAGCCCCTGGCATTAGGTCCTCTTTTTTTCCCCCCTCCCTTGGCCCCCTCCCTCATGAACCCTTGATAATTTATAAATTATTATTTTGTCGTATCTTGTCCTGTTCGACGTCTCCCTTCACCCACTTTTCTGTTGTCCGTCCTCCAGGGAGGAGGTCACATGTAGATCCTTGTAATTGGTTCCCCCTTTCCAACCCACTCTACCTCTATGCTCCCAGTATCGCCACTCACACCACTGGTCCTGAAGGGATCATCTGTCCTGGATTCCCTGTTTCCAGTTCCTATCTGTACTAGTGTACATCCTCTGGTCTAGCCAGACTTGCAAGGTAGAATTCGGATCATGATAGTGGGGGGCGGAGGAAACATTTAGGAACTAGAGGAAAGTTGTATTTTCATTGTTGCTACATCACACCCTATTCCATCCCCGAAATGATTATTCCAGGTTCCCTTCTCTCTTCTTAAATACCCTGATCACCTCCCATTACCCTCTGAATCAGAGGCTAACTCCTATTACACTTGATAATGTTGATAAAAATTGAATGGCCTTGTAGCTTTTAGATATGATATACCTCATATTCTAGTTTCCAAATCTACAAATATGTGATCCACAAAGACAGCAATTCTAAACCACCAGCCTTTCCAGAAAGATGGGGTTTTCCATTCCCATAAAGCATTCTTGGACACTCGAAGGGCAGTTCTATTCTGTTCTAAAGGCTCAACATGAGTCGGCCTCGACTAGATGACAGTGAATTTGGGGGGTATTTTTGGTGTGGCCTCCAGAAATATGAGAGATTAACTCTCTGTTGCGTTAAGCCAACACGTGTACAGAAATTTATTATAGCATCCTCAGGAAGCTGATGTTGTTGTTGTTGTTGTTGTTGCTATCTTCTCTCGGGTTGGCCCCTGACTCAGGACAAGCCCATGAACAACAGAGAAAACCACTACCATGATCATAATGGATTGCAAATGTGAAAAATGTAAGGCATAGAATTTTCATTGGTTGATATGTGTAAGTCAATAGATAAACTTTACTTCCTAGTCCAGTTTAATCTGTAATTTCTATTAGAACTTATTTATTCAGCATTATAAAGGCCAATATCCTGGGCATTTGTGTGCTGAAATCAATTGGTGTTTTGAACTAGAAAATCAGGTAGTTTACTATGCTGGATATGATATATCCAAGAAGAAAATTATCATCAAAAACGCATTTGAAGATCTATTCTGAAGGCCAATGCTCTCTGTGATAGGATATATATCCACATACAAAGAAATCAAGTCAACTATTGAATAATGTAACTATTATTCAAATTTATGTACCAAATACTAAAGCTAGTAAAGGAAAATTAAGGATTTTTACCAACATCTTCATTCTGAAATTATGCAAACATGTCATCAAAAAGAATTGATAAGTATTGCCAATTGGAATGCAAAAGTTGGAAACAAATAGTTGTGGGAAAATATAGCCTCAGTGATAGAAATGGAGATTTCATGATAGCATTTTGCTGGACCAATGACTTCTTCATCACATAAACCTCTCCAGACCGAATGCACAGAAATCAAATTGACTACAGTATATCTGTGGGACGAAACGATGGAGGAGCTCATTATCAGCAGCTAAGCCCAGGCCAGGGGCTGACAGTGAAACAGACCATTAAGTGCTCATATATAAGTTCCAGTTGAAGCTAAAGAAAATGAACAAAGACCATGAGAGCCAAAATATGACCCGAGTCTATCTCACCTGAATTTTGAGACCACCTCAAGAACAGATTTGATGCTTTGGACACTCGTGATAAGAGACCTGGTGATACCCAGCACACTAAACGTGAAGAAAGCAAAAGGTTGTTAGAAAGACAAGAACGAAAGAAAAGATAAAAGTGAAGGTCAAAGAAATTCTGAACTTTAATCTTAATCATAGTCGAAGCAAATGGAAGAATTGATGAAATCAAAGTGCTTAATACAAAATTTCAATTTTGAATTCCAATCCAAATCCCAACTATCCTCTTTAAAGAAATGGAAACACTAATAAAGTCCATGTGGAGGGAAGAAACTCAGAGTATGTGAGGATCTCCTTTAAAAAGAGATACAAAGTAGGAGGCACTAGCCAACCTAAAAACCCACTACACAGCCACAGTAGTCAAAACAGCCGGTGCTGATAGATAGGTAGACAAATGGAACAGAGTAGAAACCCCAGAAATAAAACCATCTACCCAAAGACAATTGTTTTTTGACAAAAAAAAAAAATTGAATGAGAAAAAGACACCCTTTTGAATAATTGTTGCTGGAAAAATTGTTTTTCCATGTGCAGAAGAATTAAGCAAGATCCACACCTCATCCCTTGCACAAAAATAAACTCAAGATGGAATAAAGACCTAAATGTGAACCCCAAAGCTATAAAGATCTTCAGTGAGAAAAATTACCCTATTTAAGGGCAGTATCGCAGGGTATGCACAGACTACTAAACGTAATAAGGGAATCACATACACCAGAAGATTAAATAGATTATTGGGACCTATTAAAAATGACACATGTATGCACATCAAAATATTTCATCAAAAGAGTAAAACAAGAACTCACAGAAAGTGGGGTGCAAAATCTTTAGGGGTGACACAACAGACAAGGGGCTATTCATTAAAATATTAAAAATGTTATAGGGGATGTGGTGAGATAAGAACTCTCATTCACTGCTTGTGGTCCTGTAGGTATGTGCAGCCATTATGGAAATCGATATGGCAATACCTAAAAAAAGGGAAATTGAGCTACCAGCAATCCCCCTACTGGGCATATACCCAAAAGAAGTAAGAAGTAGTCCACAACCACACATCTGTGCTCCGATGGTCATCACAGCGCAGTTCACGATTGCAAAGAATTGGAAACACCCAAACTTCCATCAACTGATGAATGGATTGAAAAAACTCTGGTATAGACATACGATGGAATACTATGCATCCCTAAAAAGCAGCGATGAATTCATGAAGCACATTAATGCATGGAAAGACTTGATGGAAATTATGCTAAGCAAAATAAGGCAAGCACGAAAGGCCAAGTACCACATGGGTCCACCGAGGTAAGCTTTACAAGCACCAGTTACATAGGAGAAAAGACACAAAGTGCATAAATGCCCACGCCAAGGTCCAGGCATCCTAGCAGTGTTCAGATGAACCCAGGGATGCATATGGCAGCCAACCGAAAGGAGGGGAAAAGAGGGGCGGGGACGTGAGGACATGGATAATGGGAAAGCAGGGTATTAACCCACACGAGGAGAGAGTACTGTTCATGTCTCCACAGGCAAAGTGAGAAAGGGACCAGGCCTCCACCTGGGGCACCAAGCATCAAGGGCAAAGACTGGCATGAAGCAGCGAAAGGTCTGGGGGCTGGCCCCAGTTACAGCTACATCAACCCCATCCCCAGAGAATGCCTCCAGAGGACAGCCCTGAAGAAACACCCTGGGAAGAGTGGATACACCCTGGGAAGGGTGGATACAGGCTGGGAAGAGTGGATACACCCTGGGAAGAGTGGATACAGCCTGGGAAGAGTGGATACACCCTGGGAAGAGTGGATACAGGCTGGGAAGGGTGGCAGGTCTTCCCAGACTGCACGAGAGGAAACTAAGAGGGAATGAGCGAGCGAGAAAGAACTGCTACCTGGCCCATCAAGCCTTAAGGACAGCATTCCTGCTCAAAGCAGCCAGTGCACGGAGAGGACTACGGGGCCAGCTCCCGCGTGAGACATGGTAACCCCTCACTGACCCTCAGGGCACAGGGGACAGCACTTGAGACAGAGTAGGAATTGTGCCCGGTTTGACCCTCCCCCCCAACACTGAAGCAAAACATGAAGGGATGCAGCAGAACAACAAGGGGAGCACAACAATGAAATACCCAAGGAATCCCCCAAATAGGCCTCAGAATTGGTGGGCAGGGCACGGCATTTCACCAGACCAGATTGGAAACATTCCGACTGACCTGTAACTATTTGTAGGGTGGGGTTTTTGTGTGTGTTGTTGTGTGTGTGCTGTGTGTGTGTGTGTTCTCTTTTTTTTCTTTTTCTCAAGTTTATCCATATATGATAGGTAGGATAACTGATTCAAGGAGAACACAACGGGGTCAACAGCTTTGGGGGATATGGGAGAGGAAAATGTAGGAGAAAGGGAGTGGGAAGCCAACAAGACCAGGGACAGAGGAACAATAGGAGATCTAAAATTGATGGGGAGGAGGGCGTAGAATGCCTGATGGGGTTTGATCAAGTGCAATGTAGCCAAGAGAAAGTACTGAGAGTTGAATGAAGATAGAACATGATTGTGGGACAGGACGAAATTAAAAAGAACTAGGAGGAAAAAGACATTTATAAAGGCATACATTTAGCACTGCACATATGTAAAAACATTATTATCTAAAGATAGGGATATAGGTCTATGAACATATATTTAAATGTTAAGTGTTAAGGTAGTAGATGGGCATTGGGTCTCTACTCAAATACTCCCGCAATGCAAGAACACTTTGTTCTAATAACTTGGCATTCTGTGATGCTCACCTTCCCAACCCAATTGCTGAAGTCAAAATGGGTGCATAAGCAAATGTGATGAAGAAAGCAGATGGTGCCAGCTATTAGAAGATATAGCATCCGCAGTTTTAAAGGCTTGAAGTTAAACAAGCGACCACCTAGCAGGGAAGCAACAAAACCCACATGAAAGAAGCACATCAGTTTGTGTGATCATGAGGTGTCAATGGGATAAGGTTTTAGGCATCAGAAAACCCCAAACAAACAAATATATCTATTCGGAGACCCAAATCCCACTTTAGATAACTGGACATTCCCTCACAGAAGGGTCACAAGGAAAGAACGAGGCAGACAGGGTGCAGCATAGCACCGACAGAATACACAATATTGCTCGAGTTCTTTAATGCTTCCTCCTCCCCACTATCATGACCACATTTCTACCTTACAAATCTGGCTAGACTGAGCAGGTACACTGGTAAAGATAAGAGCTCTCAACGCATGGAATCCAGAACAGATAAACCCCTCAGAAACAACAATGGGACTAGAGATACCATGAAGGTAGGTGGAAGGTGGGGGGAGAAAGGGGAGACATAGGGAACCGACTATAATGACATAATTCCCCCACCCCCTCCCCAGGGGAATGAACAACATTAACATGGATGAAGGGAGACAGCAGGCAGAGTAAGATATGAAAGTAATGTCTAATTTATCAGGGGCCCATGAAGGTGGGAGGGTGGGCAAGGGAGGAGAAAAAAGGAGCTGATACCAAAGACTCAAACAGAAAGAAAATACTTTGAAAATGATGATGGCAACATGTGTATGAATGTGCTTGATACAATTGATGTGTGGGTTGTTATAAGAGCTGTAAGAGCCCCCAATAAATTATTTATTTATAAACATAGAAAGAAATATGGTTAATAAAAATATTTCTTTAATGTAAAAACAACAAAGAAAAGAAGCGTAAGAATAGTTGCACCATTCCAATCATGCAGAAATGTCACAGAATTGTACACATAGAAGCTTGGATTCTTTTATGTTTCTGCTGCCTATAATTTCAATAACAAAATTAAAATAAATTATTTTAGTTATTTAAAAATATATCAAATGACACCGTATTGGGCTGTGTTGTAAACATCTTCTTTAAAGATGACACTTTGAGGACCAACATGAACGTGACTCCAAGCCCGGTATTTTCAATCAGCGTAGCTGTCTGTGAAAGCTGGTAATGAATATGGAGAATCAGAGCTGAATGGAGGCATTTCACCTACGATGCTGGTAAGGGTTCTTGAAAGCACCGTGGCCTGTCCGAAGAAGGTGCTCATTGGCCCTGCAGGACGTGCCGCCCTTGTTCCTTTTGACTTGCTGGCACCTCCGAACAAGGCAGCAGGCCAGAGGAAGTTCAGAAGGAGCCTAAAATCAGATCGACAAGGAGGGTGTTGCGTTTTGCTTCTGAGAACGCAACGTAAGCAGTTATCTTGAGGGATGAACTTAACATGTTCTAAAATGTTACTCTATTGGTGACCTTTAATATTTGTTTAGTTTTCTCTTGCGTTTTTCACAGTTAATTTTAAAAACAGTTGTGCCTTTGCTCATTACCTTTAATGGATTCAAGATGAAACAACACTGTAAATGTGGTAGTTTTAAGAAAACAAAGACACAAGCCATGATTTCATAAATATTTCAAATTGGAGCAAATTACAATAAGCTGACTTTATTCATTTTTAACAATGCAGGACCAAAGTATCACTGCTGAATTATTTGATAGAATTAAACTTTCTGTGGTAAAGGGTCTGGGTGCCTTTAAATTATACAGAGGGAAAGAACACATTTCTTCACAAGTACTTCTGCCCTTATAAGGCCTCCGGAAGTGTGTCAAGGGAAACTCTTTTCCGGAAGCGTCACAGTCTCCACGGAAGAACACAGGATCTGCTTGCCCGGTGGTGTTCTAGTTCTCCTGGTTCAGCTTGCTGTCTGGGAAAAAAGCATGCCCCAATTAGTAATCCCAGTGTTTCTTCCTTTTCCTGTAAATGAAGGGTTCAGGAGTGAGGAATTTATTCATTCATTTACCACCACCTCCCAAAAAGGAGTGTGCGGGGGATTGGAAAGATTTATCCCATGGGAAGGAGCTGTTTATAGAACTTCCCAAAATACGTCTGTGGGCAAGTCAGATGAGAGCATGCAATAGTACTGAGACAACCATTATGTCTGTACACTGGTTTTGAACGTGTGCTCATTTCTAAAATAGGAGTAATTCTGAAGACATCAGAAAATGGGATTGCCAACGAGATAAATTGTTTTACGGCTAATTTATTTGTATCTAGTTCAAATGAACCCCTCCAAGCATGACGTAAGGACATCTGTGAAATTAAACCACTAAGAGTCTCCTTAAGATTTCTTACCCATGGTCTTACCCTCATCATATAGTCTTACAAATTACCATCTTCGTAATTTAGTACATAATTTCATGACTTATTAAATAGGTCATAAAAGTAACTGGGCAAGAGAAAACTGAGTCATCACGGGCGATATCCAGGTCAGAGAGAGCATCAGACACAGTTGACTAGGAACGTGTCACTCTTGGACTCAGATTGCTAATGTGGGGCACGGAGAGATTTTTATGACAGTTAATAGGGCCCATTTCAGTACAGGCATAGGGTGTCGTATAAAGACACACACTGCAGACAGGACTCTTCACCTTCTGTTCTCACTACAGTTCTACTATCTGTCACACAGGCAGGGTACAATCTTTGGACAGGATTTTAATCTCTTGAGAGGTCAGGGTCAAAACAAGGCGTGAAAATTGAACAATTTGTAAGGTTATTTCTGGCTCAACATTCTGTAATTCTATGCACTATTTTTAAAAATTTCCCTCAACTATGAGGAAAGGCTGTGTTTTGTTTATTTTACATAAAGAGTATATTTTTATGTTCATTCAAGTCAATATCCCACCTGCAAATTAACCAAACATTTTTGTTTTCTAATATGTATCGTTAAACTTTCTGATTTACATTTATTTTTATCCATGATCCAAACAGGATGTAGCACACCCTTTCCTTCAAAGGGAAGCTGCATTTAATTCATAAAGAGAGAGGTACTGTTATGGATTGAATTGTGTCCTCCTAAAATATGTGCCAACTGGACTGAGCAATGATTCTTGGTATTATGTAACCATTCTCCTATTGAGCTGTGAGCTAGTTATACTATGTGTTGTAAATATCCACCCCTGTGATATTAATGAGGAAGGATAAGTAGCAATTTTGTGAATGAGGGAAGATATAATGTACAAGATTAGGTCATAATTTGCATCAATCTATGTAGAGATATTAAAGCGATAAACAAGCAAATAGAGAACAGAAAGACCTACTACCACCAAGAAAGAAACTCTGAGAGCAGAGTGCCACCTTTGGATCCAAGACACCTGCACTGTGACGTTCCAGGACCCAAGAGAATATCAAGACATAAAAAGATCTTAAAAGAGCAATAGGCCACAGAGGTTGAAAGGTTGAAGAACCTTTCCCAAGAGTCAGTAAACAAATAAGGCCTGAACTAGCACCTTGAATTAGTATTTCTGGCTTCCTAAATTGGGAGAGAATAAATCTGCTTGCTAAAATCATCCACTTGTGGCATTTATGTTAAAGCAACACTAGATAACTAAGACAGGTACTACCAATGATGGTCACAATCTACAAGGGAAGCTGATTTCACATCATATCTGTTAGCATTAAAAAACAACAACACAGCAAAAGAAAACTAGATAAGAATCATAATTCTGTTTCAATTGCCACCTCATCTCTTTAACATCTCTTCAGATATAACTATATTGGATTTTCTTTATTGAAGGATTGGGACAATTTAAGATGATAATTAAACAAAGGACAAGAAATATTTGAGTCCAAGGGTAAATAGATTATCCTCAGGTTCTAAAGGAAACCCACCATTTTTCTGTCAGCTTGTTTTACTGTGGTGGTTTGTGTGTTGTTGTGCTGCTGGAAGCTGTGGTGCTACTTTTTCGAATGCCAGCAGGGTCACTCAGAGTGGACAGGTCTCAGCAGAGCTACCCTACTAAGAGCAGACCATGAAGTAGAACTCAGCTCCTCACTTCCCAGGAAAGAGCCACTGAAAACCTATGTATAGCTCTGGAGCATTGACAGATACTGAAGGCCTAATGCATGGAAAGAGAACCTTGTTGATGGCAGTGCCAGAGGACGGGCCTTTCTGGTTGGAGGGCACTCACAAGGTGCCTGAGGAGGTGCTGCTTTATAAGAGTGGAGTCAGCCATGGTGAAAGGGGTAGGGTAAAATCTTAGAGAATGGCGCCTTAGGGATCATCAGTTGCTAATGGGACCTTACTCAAGGTAAGGAGAAAGAGTTGCAAAATATCTGCTTAAAGCCAGAACAGAGAGCTAAATTTGGTCAACTGACTGGAAGAAATTCCAAAGAAAGGTGATCCAAACGATGCATAGAACAATACCATTGATATCATATGCAAGTAAAAATTTGCTGAATATGATCCAACAAGTTGCAGCTGTACATTGAAAGAGTGCTGTACATTGACAGAGTGCTGCCAGAGGTTCAGGCCAGATTCAGAAGAGGGTGCGGAACAAAGGATGATAGATGGATCTTGGTTCAGAGCAGAGAATGCCAGAAATATGTTTACTTTTGTTTCATTGACTATGCAAAGGCATTTGATCCTGTGGATCATAACAAATTGTATAAACTTGGGAAGAATGGGAATTCCAGAACACTTGATGGTGCTGACTCATAACTCGTACATGGGTCAAGAGGTAGCGATGCAAACAGAACAAGGGAATACTGCATGGTTGAAAATCAGGAAAGGTGTATGTCAAGGTTGTATCTTCTGACCATACTTGTTTAATCTGTATGCTGCACAAATCATCAGAGAAGCTGTATTATCGGAAGAAAAAAATGTGGCATCAGAATTGGAAGGAAGGCTGACTAACAAACTGTGATATGTAGATGGTGCAACCTTGCTTTCTGAAAATGAGGAGGCCTTAAGCACTTGGTGATGAAGATCGAGTATTGAAGTTTTCAGGGTGGATGACAACTCAATGTACAGAAGACCAAAATCCTCACAACTGAAGCAGTAGCTAACATCATGACAAAGGGAGAAAAGGTTTAAGTTGTCAAGGATGTTGTCTTGCTTGGATCCATAATCAATTCTCATGGAGAAGCAGTCAATAGCTCAAAAGACACATTGCATTAGGTAAATCTGAGGCATAAGACATGTTTAGAGTATTAAAAAACAAGGATGTTTTACAAGGAGCACTAAGGTGCACCTGACCCAAGCCATGGTATTTTCAGTGACTTCATATGCTTGTGAAAGTTGAACATGGAACAAGAAACACCAAAGAACAATGGATGCCTTTGAATTGTGGTGCTAGAGAAGAATGCTGAAACTACCAGGGACTGTTAAAAGGACAAACAGTTCTGTCTTGGAAGAAGTAGAGCCAGAATGTTCCTTAGAGGCCAGTACAGCAAAACTTCATCTTACATACTTTGTCAGGAGAGACCAGGATCCGGGGAAGGGCATCGTGCTTGGTAATGCGGAAAGGCAGCAAAAACTAGGAAAGGCCTCAAGGAGATGGATTGACAGAGTGGCATGTCAACAAACTCAAGTATACGAACAATTGTCAGGATGTCACAGGACAGGGCGGTGTTTCACTTTATTGCGCACAGGGTCACTATGAGTCAGACCTGGCTCCATGGCACCTAACAGCAACAAAGGAAAGACACGTGAAAGTGGCCTTCACAAAAGAATCCATTCCTAGGTAGTCACTACCATCCATTTTCTAACCTTACTGTCTCCAACACCCTATGGCATCATGGAATTATTGCATTCTCTTCCAGTGTTTTCTTTTATAGACCTTCTCCTGGCTAATCTTTGCCCAGGTGACAGGAAACCTTAGCTGTACCTGTTCCACAGATATAATCCTATTTCCAAATCTTAGCCTTCATTCATTTTTAAAGGCGAATGCTAACTGCTGGAATAATAAACCTTCCTTAGGACGGGGATAGGGAGGGGAAGACCTCCATCTCCAGCGTAAAGTCCCCTACCTTGTCCTGAATGAGAAGAGTAAAGTGAAGACCATGTTCTGAGTGAGAGACATCATTCTGCCTTGTTCCACCGTGGTGGTCATTTGGAGGAAGTCTGAGGTTAGTGGAAGGAAAATATGTTGTATGAGAGGAGGTCAGCGAGAGAAGACCTCAGTTATATCCAGCGTTAGTAACAGAGGAAGAAGCTAACTGACTGGTCAGATAAGCAGGATCAAGTCTTGATTAGCCATGTAAACCACCAAAAGTAATATTACTGGAATGTTGAGTGGGTCATCTGGTGGGAAGGAGGAGCTAGATAAACTTTGACCCCTCTGATTTGAATAGATATCCCCTACCAGTTCACCAAGCAACATCGAATTACACTTTGACTCTAATATCAAATGGCTGTGACAGCAAGGCTGCCAAAAGATGGTTTTATCACATGTAAATATGTGCATTAATGAAATGTAGTAAGAATCAAGTATTGTTTGAGAGGACTATTCTTATTCCACAGAGAAATATTCTGTTTATCATTAAGAAATAAACACAGGAGCCTGGGATGGGATGGGTCAAAATAAATACCTGTTAAAATCTAGTTTAAAAATACTTTTTTCCCCTGAGATCAAAATGGACTTCTCCATAGCTGTAGGCATTGGAACTTACATTTTGAAAGAGTTGGTGCTACAAAGCAGACAAATGCTGCAGCAGGTAACTCACATCTAGTTGCACACAGAGAGATCAAGGGAGAAAGATCACATACGCAGCCACCTTGAACGTATTGTCAGTGACCCGCAGGAAAAAGTGTAGGTCAATATAAGTCAAACTCCCGCATCTTACCATTCATATGAATCACTCCTTCTGCCCAGGGAGGAACAGGAAGAGATCAAAAAAAGGTCAATGGTCTCTGTACAATGTTTAAGAGAGTATCAGTTCTTATTTTATGAACAAAGCAAAACATGGAGAGATAGAACATTTTATCTCCTATAATGATAATTTGACTCATAACCTTTTCAAACTAACCTAAATGGTGGGGAATGGGGGTCCCCAGCACTCATATGGGGCCTCAGGAGCAAGTTTACAATTGTGGAAAATATTAAAGACAGACAGACAATGGGGCACAGGGGCTTCTTGTCCCATGTCAGGACTGAGAGAGGGAATATATTTTCCAATGGATGTATAGATAGTAGATAGGTTCATAGATAGATAGATATAGAGATAGAGATAATAGGGCTTATAAATCTTTCCTAAGGCATGCAAGTCATACAGATAACATATACATAGTCAATGGGTAATATCATAAGCAGGTAACATAATAAACAAGCAATGATGTGAGTCATCATCTTGACCTAGTGCCAGTTGGCCTCAAACACCCCTTTGAGGCCTCCCCAGGGGGTTGCTACATTTGACAGTGGTTTGATTGGGGTTCTTATCAACAGTCAACCTCAGGCACAGTGAAGTAACCAGACACAGAAATGATTCATCTCTTTCTGTGGCTCCTTTATGACTGCTGCTTAATAGAGGGCTATGGGGGAGGGTGCATTTTTTGGCCTGGAGAATGTGTGTTTGAAAACATTTCTATCTTGAAATAATGGAGATGTTTCCCCAAATTGGCTAGTTTTCTGTGCCCGTGGTGGCGAGCGTAAAAATAAGGTCAATTACTTTCTACCAAGTCCTCAGTTTTACCACACCTAAATATCACTATCAACTAATGTTAATTTTTCCAGATTATTACTAATTACAAAATATGGATTCCAATGATTTTAATAGTGCTATTAGTTTCTTCTGAGCTTGTGATAAACTTTTTGTCTGTTTAACAAACCTAGCACTCTTATGTTTTTGCTTATAATTTAGACAAAATAGCAAGGCAACAAAAACAACAGCCAAAAAACAGGTTACTGTTGAGGTGATTCCAACTCATACAGGCCTCAAGTGCGTGACAGTCAAACTGATGTATAGCACTGTAAGTAGCTATTTTGTGAGAAGTAAATCACCCTGACTTTCTTCAGAGATACTTCTG
Source organism: Echinops telfairi (assembly GCF_000313985.2). NCBI lineage: Eukaryota > Metazoa > Chordata > Mammalia > Afrosoricida > Tenrecidae > Echinops > Echinops telfairi. The sequence continues at coordinate 5,875,309 of NW_022103902.1, read as the reverse complement.
AATGGATTCAAACCTCCAATAATTCAGTTAGAACCTCAGCACGTTAACTGACCGCAGCGCACAGGATTCCTGGGTTATAATAGTGCCCTAAAAATAACAAGCTATCCTTGGAGAAGTGAATTGGAGTAAATAACTCCAATAATGCTGTAGCAAGTGCCATAACATGCATGAGGAACTCGCTGTATTTAATGGAGAAATGAGGGAAAGCTTCACCGAGATATAGACAGAGATAACTCCCATCAAGTCAGCTCCAGTTTATGCTGAACCTTATGTACAATGATACGAAACCTTGCCCAGTCTTGCTTCATCTTCCTAATTGCCAACATATTCTAATCCATGGTTGTGACTACACTGTCAATCCATCTCATGAGAATCTCCCTCCATTTCAGCAAACAGATCATCTCACCAGTGATTGATCCCTCCTGACAACATGTCCAAAGCATGCAACAGTGCTCAGTTATGATCCATTAAATTTTCACTGGATAATTTCCAGAAATATATCACCAGGTCTTTCTTCCTAGTCTTTCTTAGCCTGGAATCTATCTACCAGGCATGAGCCTACCGGTATTTGACATGGCAGTAGCATAAATGTCAGATATCACAGCAACATAAGAGACATTACAGTACCACACACTGATAAATATGTGGTTACCCTTGAGTATAGGAACTGCAAAGAGGAGTGGAAGTTAACCTGAAAGACCCTGAAGATGAACACATTAGAAGCAGAGAGAATAATATGTCAAAAGGTGTGCGAGTGCTCTCTATACTCCTTCGGGGTACTTTAGGTAATGACTGTGGTGTGTCTGGAATTCAAGGAGCAAGGAAAAGGTAGCTTTTTTTCATCAGTCTCATTTACCATTGTTCTACTTCCTTGCTAGGAGAGCTCTTGATATTTTTGTGTAAATTACTTATTGGACCCTGTAGCTTTCCCTTCAAGGCTAAGATGCTATTAGACATGGAGCCATATTCTGCATTATTAACTTTTTCCTGGTTTCACAAAAAGAAAGGGTGCTCTAGCAAAGCCTTGGCTTCTTGGCAGCACTTCCTTTCATCTGTGTCGTTGGGGATAAAAATGGTTTAACTTGGTTATATACTTATACACATGCTTCATTGTATTAAAGAGGTAACCATAATCTTTTCCATATGCTGCTTAAAGCTATTTATTATGGTCTGTTCTTTGAGGACCTTAGCAGAAGTTCTTTTCTGAGCCTCCTGTTTGCCCATTTCCACTGTACCGTCACTGAAGCAGAGAGACATTGTGCCATCCCAGACACCAAAGTCATGTGTGCACGGTGCATGAGAATTTAGGCAATTCATGGAAATGAGGAAAATTTAATCATGGGAATGTATGCAAATGTCACCTCATTGAGAGCCCTGAGTGCTTCAGAGATGTTTTTTTTAAGGAAGTAACATAATAATATCATTATCTTTTTTAAAAATCTGTTGGGAATGTATTTTTCATTAAAAGATTTATGTCATGAAGATTAATTATTAATCAACATCCATGGGATGACTTGTTTCAACTAAGACAGGGACTGTCATGGACTGCGAAAAGAACAACCGGATTTGTCTTAGAAGAAGTACAACCGGAATTCTCCTTAGAGGCAAGGATGGTGAGATGTGTTATGTGTTTTGGACATTATCCTGAGTGACCGGTCCCTGGAGAAGGTCATCTTGCTTGTTAAAGAAGAGGGGCAGCAACAGAGAAGTGGGCCCTCTACAAGATAGACTGGCACAGTAGCTGTGGGCTCAACACAGCGAGGATCGTGAGTATGGCACTAGACTGGATGGTGTTTTACTTAGTTGTGCACAGGGTCGCAGGAATCAGAACCCACTCCTTGGTACCTAACCCCAAGATAGGGATATTGGGCAAAGACGGCTGGAAGTGGATTTAAGAGATGCTTAGAAGGCAGGTTTTACAGGATGCAGTCAAGCAGGCGGAGGTGAAGGGATGGAGGGCAGAGCAGGACTGAGGGGTTTTGCTAAGCTTAGAACTACTGCGGGAAAAGCACTAGAGTAATATGTGGTAAACAGTAGGTAAACAACACTGAACTTAATTTTAGAAATGTTTAGTTTGAGGTATTTGCGGGACAATTGGGGGCAAAGGGGGAAAATTCTCACTTTCTATGTGGGAGGACAGGTTCAATTCCTGGTCAATGAGTCTCACAGACTGCCAGCACTCATCCGTCTGGATGTCACTGAACAAGTTTTGGTCAAATTTAGAGGCTAAATAGACTAGGAAGAAAGGCTTGATGGTCTCCTTCTACAAATTAACCAGTGAAAATCTGCTGGATTCCAAGGGTATAAATGTGTTGTTGCCAAGATTTGGGCCCTTCTTAATGGTAACGGATTACAACACAGGACACACAGACCATAGTTCTTCAAGACTATTTCAAAGTTAGTAAAAGGTCCTTTATTAGTGGATCTGATCTTTTGGAAAATGAAATCATTATTGTAGAAGGGTAACTGCTATGGAAAATTGCTCTTCGATACTCTTTTTGTTGCTGCTGTTGTTACTTTGAAGAGTGAAACTACAAATCAGTGTTTACGTGGTTGGTTTGCTATAACCGTATCATAAGAAAGTATTTGTCGCACAAGATGGAGAAACTTGGTATAAACTAAAGCCCAATGAAAGCTATAATATGCTTAGATAATCAAAAATAAGATGAAAACTAGAGTCAGAAATAACAAACAAACACAATTCTTAGGGGAGAAATTTCAGCAAATCCCCACTTCGCCCTCATCTTCTTACTCAATATGCCAGGACACGTTTTTAGTCTTTCAAAGCTCAGGTACTGTTCCCAATGGCCATTCCAACATCGATGCTTCAATGTATCTCCCATGGTGGAATACAGGTTTCTTAGTTAAAACGAATTGCCTTTCTGCAGACACTAAAATAAGAAGACTTTAAATAGAAGAGAAATATATTCTTAAATATATAAATCCAGGAAATGGCCAGCCTCTTAAGATTTTATGAATAGCCTACTTTCATGGGTTATCATCAAGAATTAGGTGAGAATTACTCAGAATATTAAATTGCAATTATCTACATGACTAACTGTGGGATCTTAAAATGCTACATTTTCCTTTAGGGGATTAAGAATAAGCAAGAAAATGTGTCCAACATCTCCCTTAATTTGCTTAGTCAAGGTCATCGGTTGTAGGGAGGCTATACACATCCAGTAAATATTGCATTTTCAAAAGTAATGAAATTGAATTGCGTAGGGTTTGCCGTTGTTAGTTTGAATTGGGCAAAGGATAGCGTTCCCAGGAGGTCTCTGTTTTGGCAGCTCAAGAGCGGATGAATTACAGTTTATCTAGATGCTCAGTATTCTAAAAGAAGTGGAAAATAAACAGAGGGTGGCACTGCTATAGAGAATACTAACAAAACTTTAAATTCCTAAATGATCACTTTTAAGAAGGTACAAATTTTTGCCTGGGAAGGTTAGAATTTACTATTTTATACTCTAAAATAGCATAGTGGTTTCTCCTTATGTCAAATTCTATAAATTATGTTGTATGACGTACATGGGATAAAAAATTTAATAGCTTCACTGTAAAATAATTATTTGGATGTCTCATAGCAATCATAAAATCAAAGAAATATGTTTTACATTATAAAGTATGCCATGGAGTGATATAGACTTACTAAATTTAAATAAAAATAAGAATATATTTGTATTGCTAAATTATCAGACAATGCAAAGGGAATTAAATAAAAATGTCTTAACATTGCCATCCACTACCCACCAAGAAGCAAATACAGTTTTCAGGCTCTTGCATATCCAATTGCAGACATCCTTTAGATGTTTATATAAATACATACATATTATATTAAATACATACATATATACGGTAAACACAATAGATTGTAAGCCTCTGTTCTGATCCTTTGAGTTTGGATGCTCCTCTGAAACTTGTCCCTGCGGCTGACCCCGATGATGTTTAAAATACTAGTACCATAGCTTCCAGCATCATGGCAACATGCATGCCACCACAGTTAATCTATCTAAAATATTATTTCATATTAATGAATAAAAACCATTTTTCTGTTTTTGCTTGGAGTGGGCTGGGGCCATAAAATACTTTACTGAAGTGAAATGAAATTGAGATTAGACTCAACAGCAAGTAGAAATATTTTCTCTTGAAGTTTCGAAGGTCAGACGAGATTGCACCCAATAACAACATTTCTAAAAGTATGGCTCGTTCATACAATGCATCTTGCTTGGATCCACCATCAATGCTCATGGAAGCAGTAGTCAGGTCAAACGATGGGTAAATCTGCTGCACAAAACCTCTTAAAAGTGTTGAAAAGCAAGGAGGTTACTTTGAGGACTAAAGGGTGCCTGACCCAACCATAATAGTTTTAATAGCTTCATGTGCATGTGAATGTTGCTTATTGACTAAGGGAGACCAAAGAAAAATTGCTGCATTTGAACTGTGGTGCTGGTGAAGACTATGGAAAGTACTACGGACGGCCCCGCAGACAAATAAATATGTCTTGGAAGGAGTACAGCCAGGGCACCCCTCTCTCAAGCCTGGCAAAGACTTCGTCTTTGGACATGTTGTCAGGGGAGAGCAGTTCCTAACGAAGGACATCCTGCTTGGTAAAGCAGAGGGATAGCAAAAAAGAGAAAGACCCTCCACAAATGTTTTCACAGTGGTTGCGCCACGGGCTTTCACATAGACACAGTTGTGAGAATGGTGCAGGGCAAGGCAGTGGTTGCTATGAATTGGAACCACTTCAATGGCACCTCACGACAACAGCCCACTGCCCTCAAGGGTCCTAATTAGGGAAATGATTACTCACATGTGGTTGTCCCAGGCTTCTGCACTGTCTTCAGGAGGCTTAATTTTGAGAATCTAGTCTTATAAAATCTTGAGACCATTCACATTGTAAATTGAAAAAAATCCTTGTAATTACAGATGGGTATTTTCTCCCTCTCTGCAGTTTTTTATTCAGCACCCGTTCCTTTGATCGTTCGTTTTTATAAACTTAATCACAAAACGAAGAACTATACAAAAGTGGCATGGTCAGGAAAATGGCTTAGGCGGAGAAAGACTTTTCATCTGACCACTCACAGGAATTATAAATATCGTCCAATATGCCAGTTGCTTAATAGTCTGAGGCTCTTGAGTAAAAAAAAAAATTAAAAAAAAAAGAATTCCAGAGATAAATAACCTGGGGAAATGTTTCCTGTCTTTCTCAGCTTCTTATTTGATGACTATTAGTAGAAAGTATTTGCCATAAAAGAACTTAGAGAGAAGGGATCTCAAAAGTTTATCCACTTCCTAAGTCTGTGTAGCGAATCGGCAAGGTTAACACCCAGTATCCGAGTGCAGAATCCTGCTGTTTTCCAGCCGCATTTCAGAAGGGCCACAGCTGCCCTCCAGAAATCTCAGCCCCCTCAGCATGGCTTACGTAGGCTACACTCCACTACACTGATTTAATAAAATTGGGAGTTTTTGTGAAACTTTGTGTGTCTCAAGAAATGCTTCCCTACCGAAATGGAAAATGGCAGGAGAATTAACCATATCAAAATGGTCATTCATTTAAGAAACAGTTTACTGAAATTATTACTAAAATCAGATGGTCCTGATCCACTGCCATTGAGTTGATTCTGACTCATAGTGACCCATACATGAAGAGTTTCCAAGGCTGTAAATCTTTATGGGAGCACACAGCCTCATATTTATCATGTAAAACGTGATGTAGGAAGCTCTATTGTGAAATGTTACAGATAGGATTTTGTGTAACTTGAAATTTATTTTCAAAAGTACAGAAAGGATAACCCTAGCCTGGTCTTGGTTCAGGCTAGCTGGTGTCTGAAATGAGTCTTCTTCTGAAAGCAACCTTCATTCTGTTCCCTATTGGCCCAGGACATTAGGATTCAGCTTGTGTTTCCTTCCCTTGGATTCTGTTGTGTGCTAGTCCAGTGGGGTTTTGTATCTTTCTCTTTAAGGTCATGCCCTTTTCCAGGAAAAGAGCATCATGTTTGGTATAGTCGAGGAGCAGAGGAAAAAGGGAGGTCCTAAACAGGATGGATTGACACAGAAGCTGCAACAACGGACTCCCACCTAGGAACAATTTTAAGGGTGGCATAGGACTGGGCAGTGTTTTCTTCCGTTGTTCATGGGTTGCTAAGGGTCAGAACTGACCCAAGGGCACCTAACAACAACATATTTAAACGCAAGGTCTAGGAATTCAAAGTGAAGAGCTGTGGCCATTAAAATTATTTCGATTTTACTAGCTCATTTCCCCAGGCATGGAATCTGACACCAATAGTTCTTGCCCACAGTTCTATGGTAAAAATGTTTTCCTGCCAGCCATCATTTCAGGTCACAGTAAGTACTTTACATTCATGGAACCATATTATGGCTATTAGGCCCTATGCATAGGGGCAATTGATCATGGGGTGGTATATGAGGCAGTACCTATAACTGATTTTACCCACATTAAAATATTATTTTTTTGGAATAGAGGAAAGATGTAGGAGGCAAAGGACATTTATAGAGGTCTAAATATAGGCACGTACATATGTAAATATATTTGTGTATAATGATAGGGAAATAGATCTATGTACATATATTTATATGTTAACTATTAAGGTAACAGATAGACATTGGGCCTCTACTCAACACAAGAACACTTTGTTCTAATAACCCGGCTTTCTGTGATGCTCATCTTCCTGACACGATCACTGAAGACAAAATGGGTGAATAAATATAGTAGTTACATAATCTGGTGTCAATTTGAGGATTCAGAGTGAAGGGGTGGAGTCTAGCCTGTTAGTCGGGTAGTAGCTTGATGACCTCATTTGGAGGCGCTAAAAAGATAAATAGCTCACTGGAGGCAGGACACATGCTCACTACCTGGGAGACATCCCTGTGGAGAAGACACGTGGAGAGAGGCTGATGGACCCAGAGTTGAACCATGTGGAGACCCCTGCTAGCACTATAATACTTACACCACCACTGGATCCACAAGCTCTTCCATCCACTGGCCTGTGATCTTCCTGCATTCGGTTTCATTGCATGTGTTCAGTGAGTCTGAATAGGGCTTTACAGATCAGTATCAGACATATGGGCTAAATGGACGTATGGACTTGATCTGGACTGAGTTGGGATGTTTTCTCAATATTGAACTGCTCTTGTATATAAAGCTCTTTCTTATACATATATGTGTGTCTATGAATTTGTTTCTCTAGTCTACCCAGACTAACACAATAAGCAAATGTGGTGAAGAGAGTGGATGGTGCTTGGCTATCAAAAGATATAGCATTTGGGTCATAAGGGCTTGGAGATAAACAAGCAGCCATCTAGCTGAGAAGTAACAAAACCCACACAGAAGAAGCACACCAGCCTGTGTGGTCATGAGGTATCGATGGGATCAGGTATCAGGCATCAAAGACCCAGAACAAAAAATAATATCAATGTGAGAGTGGAGACCCAAAGTCCATCTGTAGACAATTTTACATCCCTTCTTAGAAGGATCACAAGGAAGAGATGAGTCAGTGAGAGTGCAGTATAGCACCAATGAAACATACAACTTTCCTCTAGTTCAATGCTTCTCAACCTGTGGGTGGCAACCCCTTTGGGGGTTGAATGACCCTTTCACAATGGTTGCCTGATATGAAGTAGCAATGAAAATAATTTTATGGTTGGGGGTTGAGTACAACATGAGGAACTGTATTAAAGAGTCGCAGCCTTAGGAAGGTTGAGAACCACTGCTCTAGTTCTTTAATGCTTCCTGCCCCCCACTATCATGACCCCAGTTCTATTTTACAAATCCGGCTAGAGCAGAGCATGTACACTGGTGCAGATAAGAACTCACAACAAAGGGAATCCAGGACAGTTAAACCCCTCAGGATCAATAATGAGAGTAGCGATACCAGGAGGGTAGGAGGAAGTTGGGGGTAGAAAGAGGGAACTGATCACAATGATCAACATACAACACCCCTCCCCTGGGATACTCACAACAGAAAAGTGAGTGAAGGGAGACAGTGGTCAGTGTAAGACATGAAAAAAATAATCATTTATAAATTATCAAGGGCTCATGACGGAGGGAGGGAAAAAATGAGGAGCTGATACCAAGGGCTCAAGTAGAAAGAAAATGTTTTGAAAATGATGATGGCAGCATATGTACAAGTGTGCTTGACACAATGGATGCAGGTATGATCTGTGATAAGAGCTGTAAGAGTGAAAAAAAAAGCCGTAAGAAACCCCAATAAAATTATTTTAATATTATTTATTTAAAATATGAAAATAATAATCATTTAAATTTTATCAAGGGTTCACAGGGTGGGAGGTTGGGGGAAGGAGGGGAAAAAAGAGGAGCTTGTGATTTCTTCCATAATACCACTTATTTATGCCAATCAGAACACATACCACATTATCATTAATTTCCCATCAAAATTTTTGTTCTATTCCCTATTGGATTCCAGTGTCTACCACATTTCCACGCATGCAGTAGGTTCTCAGTGAATATCACTAAATGAATGAAAATTGGAGTACAGGATATAGGAAAATCATAGAAAGGATTATATGAACAAACAAAAAGGAAAAGAGATGTGATATAGCCATCACGAATAATTTCTCTGTGCATCCTTCTGTGTTAGAAGACATCTCACACGTAGCGTGCATAAGCTTCATGAAAACTTGTCCATATTTGGCAATGTGATGTATGGTGATGGTATGAGGTGGATTCTGAGTCAGAGAGATAGGACTGCTTCTGAGAGAAAAACAATGTTTATAAACACTGTTTGAGAATGAGTAAGTTCAATTTATTACAAAATGCTTTAAAGGCATCAGAGTGTAAGATAATAAAACGCTATGTAAAGAATACAGTATTGTGTGCCTTGGGTGTGTCGGCCTAACATTTTGAAAATAATGGCTTTCATGTAAGTCATCTGATACAATATAAACAATAAACAATGATGCAAAAATGTGTACGTGATCCAAACAACACTACCTCACCCACTGCCAAAAAGAAATGCCTGTGGGGCGAAGAAGGGAAATCCCTCCAAGTGTAACAGTGTTGGTGAAAGGTTTCTGGGTGATACTAAAGATTGCTTCTCAAACCCACTGCCATCCACTAGGTTCTGACTCATAGCCAACTTATAGGGCAATGGAGAAGTACTCTCTAGAGATTCCAAGATTATAAATCTTCATGAGAGAATAAAGCCTCGTTCTTCCCCTATGGAGCAGCTGGTGGGTTAGAAACATTGACATTGTGGTTAACAGTTCAGCTCATGAGCCACTCTGGGACTTGGGCCCTTTAAAGCTTGTGAGTATCTCTCTGAGTTGTGTCTATTGGGCATATATCCTCTTGATCATTATGGAGTGTATCATTTTCTCACAGGGATTAATGTAGTGCACCCATGGATATAGTGCCCATAGCAAATGGAAAGTTTGCAAATCTGTCTCCTTGAACATCCGTAACCTTAAACATGAGCTTTTTCAAACACAATAGAGCAGTGCAACTGTATCTGAAGGAAAGTATTAATGCTCAAACAAAATATGACATCGTGTTTTGAAATGAGCACTAATCATTCTTACATCTCTCCTTCTCTCTCTCTCTCTCTCTCCCTTTTCAGTGCATTAAAGGTACTTCTAAGCAGGAATCTGCATTTTTCACTTTTCTTAGCATGTGTCTCCAAGAATGTTGAGCACGGAAACATGAGTCCACTTCTCTTATCTTTTTCCATATGTAAATACATATGTAATTACATAGTAAGGGGTTTCAACATTTTCTCTCTTCATTCCATTTTTGCATGACCTTTGTGAAGCACTCTGACAAATATTGAATACAAGTACAAAGTAGATTTTAAAGGAGAGAAAACTGTATGCAGCTGAGTTAGTTGAGTAACTAAGCTATAAAGAATTCCATGGCCATATTCTAAGTATTTGAGATGTCAGGTGGAAGAAAAAATACTCTGCCTGTGGGCATAGTGCATGTAGTAGTTACATAATGTGGTGTCAATTTGAGGATTAAGAGTCTAGGAGTGGAATCTAGCCTGTCAATCAGGATCTAACCAATGAGGCCTCTATGTGGGCATGGCCTTCTGAGAATTCTGGGAACTCCTGTTTTCCCTCCTTGGAGGTGGGTGACTCTCTCTCTCTCTCTCTCTCTCTGTCTCTCTATCTCTCTCAGCTAGCTCCCTTGGAGACTCTACTGACAAGGCTGACTCATTGACATTACAGACAATGAGCCTGTTGGGCCTGAGGAGCCACATGGAGACCCCTTCAAGTGTTGAGATGCTTACACCACCACTGGATCCACAAGACCTTCCATCCACTGGCCTGTGATCTTCCTGCATTCGGTGTCATTGCATGTGTTTCATGAGTCTGAAGAGGACTTTATAAATTGCTATCGGACATAGGGGCTAATATTGGACTTATGGACTAGATCTGATCTGGGCTGGGATGTTTTCTCAATATTCGTAAAAATCTCTTTCTTAGACACATCTGAATGTCTCTAGATTTGTTTCTCTAGTCATCCCAGACTAACTCAATGGACTATTATGTTAGTGACTTTGTGTGACTATAATTTCATCAAAGCCTTTCTAATTTAGAAGGAACTTACGTACACTAAAGTGTTGGCTAGACCTGAGCCATCCTCACAATTGTTAAGTCTGAACCCATTGTTGTAGACACAGTGTGAATCTACCTCACTGATGGTATTCCTATTTTGCTGAACCTCTATTTGACCAACCATGATGTCCTTTTCCAGAGACTAGTCTCTCCTGGTAATCTTCTTAAATAATTTGAGATAGTTTGACATACTCACTTCTCAGGAGCAATCTGGCTGTACTTCTTCTACGACAAGTTGTTCATTCTTTAGACAGTCTACAGTATATTTAAAATTCTTCATCACCAACATAATTCCTATGCATGTGAATGTTGAGCATTGAATCAGGAAGAGAGAAGAAAACTTGATGTTTTTGAATTATGGTGCTGCTGAAGACTATTGAAAGTACCAAGACTGCTAAAAGAACAAACAAAGCTATCTTGGAAGAAGTGCAATGAGAATGTTCCTTAGAAGCAAGGATGGCAAGACACGGTCTCACATATTTGGAATATGGTGCCAGGAGAGACCATTTCCTGATGTTAAGGACATCATGCTTGGTAAAGTAGAGGAGTAGTCAAAGAGGAGGGGACACCCTTAACAAAATGGATTGGCACAGTGACTGCAAGACGGGCTTACACATACGAACAATTGCGAGAATGGCACAGGACTGGGCAGTATTGTGTTCTGTTGTTGAAAGGGTTGTTGTGAGCTGGAATCATTCCAATGGCATCTAACCACAACAACACATTGAAACACATCGATTCTTCTGTGTTTTCCTTATTCGTCTTCCAAGTTTCACAACAGGTGAGGCAATTGAAGATGCCGTGGCATGGATCAAGGGGGACCTCCGTCCTCAAAGGGGCATCTTCTCTCTTTACCGCTTTAAAGAGATCTTTTATAGTAGATTTCCGCATTGCAATTCTTTGCTAGATCTCTTGATCACGTCTTCCGTGGGCATTGATTATGATCCAAGTAAAACAAAATTCTCGACAACTTCAAGCTTTTCTGCCAACCTTTTCGGTCAACGTCAACCTTTTCAGCCAAGTTCAACATTTTCTGACAACGTCAATCCTTATCATGATACTATTTATTGGTCCACTTGCAAGATTTCCATTTTCTTTACATTGAGGTATAATCCACAGTGAAGGCTGTAATCTTTGATGGTAATCAATAATGCTTAAAGTACTCTTCACACCAGGAAACTAACGTGTTATCTGCATGTCACAGGGCATTAAGGAATATTTCTCTTAATCCTGGTGCTGCATTTTTTCTTCATATAGGCAAGCTTCTCGGATTATTAGGTGAGCATACAAATAGAATAAATAAGGTTAAAAGATACAACCCTGACAGACACTTTTCCTGATTTTTAATCATTTGATATATACCCTGGTTCTGCTCAAATGAGTGCCTTTTGATACAGGTTCCACATGAGCACAGTTAAGTATTCAATATGTCCCATTCCTCACAATGTTACCTGTAGTTTATTATTATCCACGCCACTGAATGCCTTTGCGTAGTCAATGAGAGACAAGCATTTTCCCAGTATATTCTACTTCCAGCCACGCTCCATTAGACGACAGCAACGATAGCCTTCATGTTATGTCCTGTTCTGAATCCAGCTTGAGTTTCTAGAAGATCCCTGTAGATATTTTTGAATGATCTTCATCAAAATTTTTCTTCCATATGACATTGATGATGTTGTTCAATAATTTCTGCACTCGACTTGCTCACCTTTTCTTGAAATGGGCACAGAAATGGATTTCTCCCAACCAACTGGCCAGGTTGCTGCCTCTAAATTTCTTGTCATAGATTAGTAAGTGCTTCCAGAGCCACAAAATTTGTTGAAATAGTTCAATTGGCATTCCATCAATTCCCAGACCATGTTTTTCAACAACATCTTCAGTGCAGCTTTGACTTCTTCCTTCAATTTCATAGTTTCTTGATCATAAGCTACCTCTTGAAATTGGGGAACATTAACCAGTTATTTTTGGTATATCATTCCTTCCTTCCTCCTTTGATTCTTCCTGAATTATTCAATATTTTGTACATAAAATCCTTATCAATTACTTTCATATTAATTTATATATGCATACAAAATAGATACAAACATAAATGTGAGCACATAACTATAAATATATGATCATATACAAGTATATCTCTTTATCTGCATTCAAGATTCATATATAAATATATGCGTTAGGAGATAATTATTTCTTTGATTTTATTACATACGTTCTCTCCTAACTTGGAACCAGGAAGGCCCGGTGGGTAAAGCATTCCACTGCGATCCACAGTGTTAGCACTCAGAGCCATCAGCAGCTCCCTGGAAAAAAGACGTATCCGTCTTCTCCTGTAAAGATTGAGAGCCTTCAGATCTCTTCAGTTCTATTCTGCTCTATAAAGTCCCTATGAATCAGAATCAACTAGGTGGCAGTGATATTTGGTCTACTCGCTGACGTGGTTAGATGCCAAAAACTAAATCATTGTGTGAAAATCAGAGCTATGGGAAAATGGAACATAACTACATGAGATCACAAGATGTAGGATGACTATATCATTACAAAAATGCCAAATTACATCATCACATAGCTGCTATGTTACATCAATGCCTACCTACCAAACCACTGAGAATCATATCATCAAAATATCATAACAAGTTTCAACTAATTTTAACCAGCACAATATTTCTCTTACCTTGCAGCTCAGCATCCATTATTGCCAGATATACATTAGTAATGCACAAAATAGTTAGAAAGTATATATATTAGGCTAGGTTGTCTACAGAAACAAAACCAGTGACACTCATTTATGCATAAGAAATAACTTTATATCAAGAAGAAGTCCAAACCCAGTCCAACTAAAGTCCTTGGGTCCGAAGCTAGCAGGCTGATGATGCTGAAAGGTGAAACAGAAAGTGGGAAGGCCATGGGTCTGTGGATTCAAGGTCGCATGGATCCAAGGTCAGTGGGAACATGGCAGGGCACATGACAGCTCCCAGGATGGCTCCCCAGCGTCAGTGGCCCACGGGAGGGGGGGGGGCTGCCCCAGGAGGCAGACACAGACCCCCGAGAGGAGAAAGGTGAAGAGGCAGGGAGTGATCTTTCTGCTTAGGATCTCTCTCTTATTTAACAGGCCACCCCCAAAGGGAGGCACCACCAAGCCGTCACCTGGTTGATAGGTGAGACCGCGACCCTGTCACACAGGCTCGAGTTATAGCAAATTTAACTGCCAGAGTAGATGTTTTCCTATTATTGTGAAAAGCAAATTATTAAGTGATGAAACTGTTGATCAGTGAATTAAAGATGTAGTTTCACAACTTCTGCCTTTTACATTTTGCCCATTTGACTTTTCAAAGTGAGGTGGTTGTAGTCTAGAAATTAAATTCTACTGCGCAGCCAGGCATGCCTCCTGCCAGGGCGCTCTCTCCACCTAGTCCTCAGAAGCCAGCAGAGTCAGTTGTCTATCAAGACAAGAAAGGACGGCGGCGAGGTTCAGTGTGCTTGCACTGATTACCCAAGATGGCCGACAGTGCGGAACTGAAGATGAGAAAGTCGAGAGAAAGTGACCGCTAGCTGGAGGTCCAGAGCTGGCTGCAGACCGGTGAGCAGGCCGGAGATCCGGAGAAGAGCTCTTGTCTTCTCTTGGCTGTGGATACAGAGCTGAACTCAGATTCCAAGGACATCCTCAGCAGATGGCCGCAAGGTGATCAAACTGTCAGCCCGCCCTCCATCC
>NW_022103902.1:5857797-5859822 GCF_000313985.2 Echinops telfairi | reverse complement strand
AGAAGTGATACATAGGTTTACAGGTATATGTGGATTAATGTTTGTTCAGACAATCCCTGACCACCTATATAACTGTGGTCCTTGAAGATTCATTATATTTCTCAAATTGTTTATTGTGAATTAGGTGAGGCTTTGCATTTCAGATAATAGTTTTGTATTAAAGAACTTAAACAACATCAAGCTTCCCAGTAGCTTTCCCTCCCCTCCTCGCCTTTTTTGTTGTTGTTGTTGTTGTTTTCTTCTCTCTTTTTAAGATGTTATCTTCCCTTGAAGGAGCCCCGGTGGCATAGTGGGTACACATTAAGCTTCTAATTGCAAGGTCAGCAATCACAAACTGCCAGCTGGTATGCCGGAGAAAACAAGGCTTTCTGTTCCCATAAAGAGCTACAGTCTCAGAAACTCACAGGGGCAATTCTACCCTGTCCTAAAAGAGTCACGTCAAATCAGAAAAGACTCAATGGCAGTGAGTTTGGTTTTGAGCAAGTTAACACCTGCCTACATGCTAGCCCACTGCTTCCTCCCTATCTTCCTCCCCACTTCGGTAGCCAAAAACAGTCTGCTTCTTTTGGTAAGAAAACATTTATCTTGATGTGTTCTTTTATAACAGTGGTCTCAGACAATATTTGTCCGTTTGTGGTCAAATTACTTCAGTCAGCATAACGTCCTCCATGTCCATCCATGTCATAAGTGTTTCGCAGTGTCGGCTTTATTCTTGATCAGTCCTGTTTCATTGTGGGGATGTATGGAAGTCATCAATTTTATATATATATGAATATATATAAAAAACAGTGCTTTGTTTTCAAAGGTAACAAAGCTCTCCTTTTGTTTATTCTTCTCCCTTAATTGTTTTAAAGACCCCAGCCCTAGCCTCTTGCAGCACTGGACCCTGAGTGTGATCCAGGCAGGTGAGGCCGAGTACATAGCTTTACCTCCAGACAATCAGGCTTTTTCTAGCCCCACCCTCCAGCCGCCGTCTTCGCAGCAGCTACTGCCAGCGGTCCCAGCAGTAACAGCAGCAGTGGTGTCAAGAACACCTGGAAGCTCCCTGTGGTTTTCCTATGGTGTTTCTCCAGTGTCCAAATCACGTAATATTTGGATATTATCAGATGGAGTACTCAGGAATCAACTCCACGACATCAGTGGAAACAGACCACGGAGAAGTTTGCTATCATGAGCCAAACAAGACCAGGGGCCAACTGCGAGACAGACTTTCAATTCCTCATATGCAAATTTAGGTTGAAGGTTAAGAAAATTAGAACGAGACAAGGAGAACCAACTGTAAGCTTAAGGGTATCGCACATGCGTTTAGAGAACATCTCAAGAGCAAAGTTTACACTGTGCACAGGAATGACCAAACCACAAGGAGTTGTGAGATGACAAGAACACCATACGCAAAGAAAGTAGGAGATCGTTAAAGGCGGGAAAGAAGAAAAACAAAACCAATTGGATTTCACAAGAAACTCTGAACTTGTTCTTGCATGTGCAGAAAGTAAAGTGTTTGGAAAGAATGCTTAAGTAAAACAGCTAAAAGGAAAATCCCAACGATGACTTGAGAAGACAATATATTATAATGAAATCTGCAAACAGCCGTAGTTGGAAAACCAAATAGGAAGAACAAACTCACCGATTCTCAAGCTGAAAGAACTAAAGAAAATGCAAGCCTTGAGTTGCATCATTGATTGATTTTGTCAACGAATTATAGACCATGCAGGATGAATCCAAAGATGATGGAATATTACGTGTAATCAGTTTAACAAAAAGAGTTGGTCAGATCTGTGCTCCAATGCACACATGGCACAGGTCACAACTGCAAGGAGTTGGAAACAACCCAAATTTCCCTCAACAGATAAATGGATCAAAAAAACTGTGGTACATACATACAATGGAGTATTATGCATCCCTAAAAAGCAGTGATGAGTGCATGAAGCACATTTCTGCATGGGAAGAACTGGAGGAAATCATGCTAAATGAAGCAAACCAAGCACAAAAGGAGATGTACAACATCAGTCCACTGAGGTAAGATTT
>NW_022103902.1:5849434-5850428 GCF_000313985.2 Echinops telfairi | reverse complement strand
TTGCATTGAGGGAGTACTTGAGTGGAGGCCCAATGTCCTTCCACCACCTTAATACTAAATCTATAAATATATGCATATAGATCTACTGCCCCATCCTCATGTATAAATATATTTGCATATGTATATATCTTTATCTCGACCTCTATAAATTCCCTTTGCCTCCTAGCTCTTCCTCTATTTCCCTTCCCTTTCCTCCTGTCCCACTATTATTATGCTCAGTCCCACCAGGGTTTCAGCAATTCCTCTTAGTTACATTATCCTTGATCATGCCCTACCAGGCCTCCCACACCCTCATCACCACCGATTTGGGTCACTTGTTCCCTTGTCCCTGGGTTTGTTAACACCACTGCCTTTCCCCTCCCTTCCCCTCTCCCACGTCCCCCCTGAAACTGTCGGTCCCATTGTTTTCTCCTCCAGATTGTGCATCCAGCCTATCTTATTTAGAAAGACTTGCGGAGACAATAACATGCACAAAAACAAGACAGAGCAAAACCAAGCAACTATATAAAACAAAACAACAACAAGCCAATGACAAAACAAAACAAAACACAAGAGAGAAAAGCTTGTAGTTACTTCAAGGATTGTTTGTTGGCCTTTAGTTGTATTTTCCAGTCCAGTCTGTTGGGGCACCACGCCCTGGCCCCAAAGTCCACCTTCAGCCTTCCCTAGGGACCTCACCACTCTGATCCCTTGCTGTTCTATTGCACCCCCTTAGTGTTTTGCCTCGGTGTGGTGGGATCAGATCGGGTGCAATTCCCACAATGTGTCTCTGGTGTTGTCCCCTGTAGAGCTATGGGTCAATGAGGGGTGTCATGTCTCATAATGGGGCTGACCATGTGGTCCTCTCTGTGGACTGGCTGCTCTAATTGGGAACACTGTCCTCAAGGCCTGGTGGGTCAGGATGTGCTCCACTCTCTCCTCCTCCCCCTTCATCTGCTCCCGTGTGCTCTGATCAGATATGTCCCTCTCCCAGAACTGCAGATTCAATGCTGTC
>NW_022103902.1:5846311-5847489 GCF_000313985.2 Echinops telfairi | reverse complement strand
GATTACAGCCTAGGAAATTCTATGGGGCATTCTCAATTGAAATGGGCTCAATGACACACAAGGACAACATAGCTATTTTGCAAGTCAAGGAAAATTTTGGTTGATTGATTCTCGGGTACCCAAAGAGTATTCTACCAAATTCACCGCCTAATTTGGGAGTTCACGTAAACGGCATTGGGGTATCCTTAGGTCCTATAATGTAAACAGTAATAAAGGGGTCAAATGATTATTCCAGAATCCTCTAGCTTAGGTAGACAGCTAAAATGTGTACTGAGGACCCCTGTCTGCCAATAACTCTGCCACAAACAGCAGCCTGGGGAAAAAGATTGACTTTTGAAGGCCTGGGCAGGTGTTCCCATGCTCTTGGAAGAGTGCAAGACATAAAGCTGTATCGCGGGTGGTTTGCCGAAACCATGAACTGTGACGTTAAACTCATTCTTTCGGTTTCAACTGGCTCATCTCAGTTTCCTAAATTTGGATTTACTGACTGGTGAATATCAAGACGAAGAAAATGCAAGAGAGGTCCATGTCAAAAAGGGTTGATAATTGGGTTTACACTCTTTAAATGTAAAGCACCTAAAGTGGGAGGCTCACGGATGCATGAGAAAATATTTTCTGATATGAATTAAATAACTTGAGTTAATCTTTATTTTGTTTTGGCAATCTGAAAGGAAGTTTAATAGATGTACAGCAACAAAAAAACCATCTTTTTTAAAAATCATTTTATTGGGGGCTTATACAACTCTTATCACAATCCATACATACATCCATTGTGTCAAGCATATTTGTACATTTGTTACCATCATCATTTTCAAAATATGTTCCTTCTACTTGAGCCCTTGGTAGCAGCCCCTCATTTTACCACCTCCCTCCCTCCCCCTCTCTCCCTCACGAACCCTTAATAATTTATACATTTTTTTTATGTCTTACACTGACCAATGTATCCCTTCACCCACTTTTCTATTGCCCACCCCCCAGGGAGGGTTATATGTAGATCATTGTGATAGGTTCCCCCTTTCTCCTGCCATCTTTCCCTTACCCTCCTGATATCACTACTCTCTTTATTGGTCCTGAGTGGTTTATCTGTCCTGGATTCCCTATGTTTCAAGCTTTTATCTATACCAATGTACATCCTCTGGTCTAGCCAGATTTGTGACATAGAATCGGGATCATGGTTG
>NW_022103902.1:5843072-5844959 GCF_000313985.2 Echinops telfairi | reverse complement strand
TTGGTTTACATCTTCAACTCGGACACAAATTGTTACAAAGTTAACCTGTGGGAGCCACAATTTCATTTTTTTATATGAAGACATCATTTTCTATTCACAATTGTTGTTAGGATTAAATATTGTGAGAGTCCAAGGTCAGGGGGCAGTATTGTGTGACGGTCATTAGCATCAGCTCTGGAATCAGAAAAGCCTGGGTTCGATTCCAAGTGCTGCTTTTAACCAGATGTAGTTTTCAAAACATGACATACTTTAAATCAGTATAATAACACCCACCTCACAGAGGTGTGATAAAATTTAAAAGGTATCTGAGAAAATATAAGGAAAGAAATGTTACATTGTGATCGTAAGCATTACGTGTTTAATAAACGTAAGCTGTTAAGTATTCACAATGTTAGCTACCTACAAAATAACATCCATAAATACCATAAACCAAACCATGAGAGGTATATAATGTTGCCAAATACAGAAATAACAGTCAGTTATCATTGTTGTCGCTGTTGTTGCTGAGATATGATAGTAATTAAATTTCCCTTCTATGAAATTTGTGCTTTTTCTCAATATTTTACTGATCATTTACTGATCACTACACCTAGTTGTGTAGTGGTTACACAGTCAAGTTTTAACAGCGAGGTTGGCGGTTCAAAACCACCAGCCACTCTGCAGGAGAAAGACGAGGCTCTCTATCCTCTCTCTGCCCACCCCCCCCTTCCCAGCACACCCTTCTCTTCCCGGAAGTGGCGGTGCTTCTGGCCCCACCCCCCGCGAGACCCACCCACTCCAGAGTAGACTTGAGGTTCTCTATTCCTGTAAGGATTTATAGAACCAGAACCTTAGAGTAGTTCTTCCCTGCTCTACAAGGTCTCTGTGAGTAAGAATGGACTCAGTCTCAGTGAGTGAGTATTTGAAATGATTCCTTTTATCTTATAAATTGTCTAGATGCCTTTGTCTAAAAGGGAATGAAGTAAGAATCCAATGCTAAATTAATGTCCATGTAAAACAATAGAATAGGTTTTATTGGCTATAATTTCATTTTCAGGTTAAAGAAAAAACTTGCTTCTTAACACTTACGAAGGTATCTTACTAGAAAATGTGGTTTTATTCCATATCACACTTCAATTTTGAAAGATGACATTCAGTCTAGTTTTGGTGACAGAAAAACTAAACTTTAAAATGGTGCAAAGATGAAACTATTTTATTTTTAGACCATTTCATATAGCCTTACATTCATATTAAGTCTATTCCTCAAAAAGGCCTCCAGGGCTTTCAAACTTTGATGATTGATGTGTGGTTTTATTATCATGATTTCTACATGGGAAGTCTCTTTACAGATAAAATTTGAACATTATGCTATATTTTCCATGTTCTCAGTTTAATCTATAAATCTTCTCTATTATGGGCATTTGGGTAACCATACTGAAGGGTATGTTTGGTGTTGAAAAGAGAACTTGGAGCATATCCACTTAGTAAAAGTAATAATTATATGGTTTATGTAGAAATAATGTTTAAAATGCAAGATATAAATTTCTTTTAAAACATAGAAAAAAGACAAATATTGTATGAGCTTACTACTAGAAGGATACATACCAAAATCAAGAGGACCAGAATGCTGAATACTGGATTCAATGACAATTGGAACTCTAAAATGATTTTGATTACATAAGCAACATGAGCAGTGTTCAGGAGAGATTAGAAGGAAGACTGAAGCAAGAGGAGATTAGCTATGAAACATGGTTGGGTGATTTTATAATAATCCAGGGTGGATTAAGAAGGGCCTGCCACAGGAAAGATTGATAAGAATGGGGTTGAAAAGGTGGGTGGGAAATGTGTTCTGAAGGTAAATTCATAGCACCTGGCAAATAATTCAATGGTAAGATGGTAAGAAAGGAG
>NW_022103902.1:5830055-5842617 GCF_000313985.2 Echinops telfairi | reverse complement strand
GACAGCAGTCGGTGTGAGACTTGAAAATAATGAACAATCTACAGTCTATCAAGGGGCCATGAGGGTGAGGGGCGGAGGAGGTAACGAGGCCAAAAAAAGAGGAGCTGATCCCAAGGGCTCAGTGGAAAATAAATGTCTGGAAAAGAACGATGGAATCTATGCACTAATATATCCGATATAATTGATGCATGGATTGTAGCAAGAGTTGTAAGAGCCCCCAATAAAATGATCTAAAAAAAGTGAACAGATGTGCATAGCTCAGAGATAAATGCATTTAAAGGTGAATTGATATGTGAAAAAAAGGTTATGTTAGCATTTACTCAAATAAGCAAATTAAACTGAGCTCCGTGCTAGAGCTGAGCTATTTAATTATGAAAATAAATGTAAATTTATAAGGGCAGCAATTTGTCAATCACATTGTGTGTGCAAAGATACCTAGCTAAACTTGAAGCTGCTTTTGGAAAGAGTGTTTCTAGTGATGTATATCCCACCCTAAAATGACTCATAACTTGAAATCTGAAATATAAGGTAATCCGCTGCCATTGACTTGATTCTACTCTGTATAGGAGAGTGGAACAGCTCCATACGTTTCCCATCCTGTAAATCTTTATGACAGCAGACAGCCTCATCTTTCTCCCTCAGAGCAGCTGGTAGTTTGAAACCACCTACCTTGTGTGGTAGCTACATAATCTGGTATCAATTTGAGAGGATTATGAGTGAAAGGATGGGGTCTAGTCCATTAGTTGAATCATGGCCAATGAGGTCTCTCTGTGGGCATGGCTTTCTCCTGAGAATTCTGGGAGATCCTGCATTCCTTCTTGGAGGAGGGAGACACTATCTCTCTCTCAGCTCACTTCCTTGGGGATGCTCTGCTGCTAAGACACATGGTGCTGCACCATGCTGGAGAAGCCACATGTACCTACCCTGATGCAACCAGACCTCTGGAGCTGGACAAGCCACATAGAGACCCCTGCCAGTGCTGATATGCTTACAATGCCACTGGATCCAGAAGACTTCCAACCCACTGGCCTGTGATCTTCCTGCATTCAGCATCATTGCATGTGTTTGGTGAGTCTGAAGAGGACCTTATTGATTGGTATCAGACATATGGACTAATATCGGACTGATGGACTTGATTGGGACTGGGCTGGGATGTTTTCTCAATATTCAATTGCTATAGTATATAAACCTCCTCCTTATACACCTATGAGCCTCCATGAATTTGTTTCTCTAGTCTACCTAGACTAAGGCACCTTGTAATTAGCAGCCAACACTTAACCTACTGCACCAAAAGGGCTCTTGTAAAGTTGAGGAAGTGAGAGATAATTAAAAGAGGCATCAAAAGACTTTCCAGAGCAGAGATTTGTGTGTGTGCATGTGTACATGTTTTGTATGAACAAAAACCATCACCACAAGGATACCTTTTGGTGAGGAGGAAAGGATGGTTTTACTCACTGCAATCAAGTCAATGCCAACTCATAACGATAAGCTAGGACTGTGTAGAGCTACCCCTTGGATTTTCAGAGACTATTACTCCATATGGGAGCAGAAAGCCTGCTCTTTCTCCCTAGGAGGGCCTCCTAGCTTCGAATGCTGATCTTTAGATTATCAGTCCAACAGGGAAAGACGATGCCCCCAGGGTTCTTGGAAAAGATGCAAGGTTTGGGAAATGGAAAGATGGCCATTCTGACTGAAGCAGAGAGAATGATAGGAGGAGAGGCATGATCGAGAAATGATGAAACTATGCTTGTCCTTGCCCCAAGTCCTTTATCCTAAGAGCCAAAGGATGCCATTGAAAACATGTAAACATGAAAGAACTATGTCAGAGAATGAGATGTGCGCGTGGACTAGTGTGGTGGTGGAAGACATGAGTGAAGTGAACACACTTAAAGAAGTATTTCAGAAGTCAAAAGAGGATTTTGGAACTAATTGGAAATTGGGCATGGGATAGAGGGATGGGTCAGTAGGACTTCTGTATGTGTATGTTAACCTACTAGAAGATGGAGATAGGGAACAGTGAGAAAGGACCACACAAGAAAAGAGATTGTGAACTGAATTTTGGATATATATGTTTTAAAGCATATAGAGGATTTCTGTGTTAGTCTGCGTACTTTAGAGAAACAAATCCACAGAAACTCCTATGTATAAGAGAGAGTTTTAGATAAAGGTTAAGTGCACATCAAGAAAACATCCCAACCCAGTGCTACCCAAGCCCACAAGTCCAACATTAACGATATGTCCAACACCAATCCACAAAGTCCTCCTCCATCTCACAAAACACACACAATGATGCCGACTGCAGGAGGAAAGCCAAATCAGTGAACATGTAAGCAACTCAGCACTGGGTCTCCACACGGCTGCTCCAGCACCCAGGGCTTCATCGGGGTAGGTCCATGTGGCTTCTCCTCAGGGATGTCTTGCAGGAAGTGAGCCTTGCCAGTTGAAGCAGGGAACTGGCTAAGGCAGCTGCACCCTGATATAACCATCAGAAAGAAAGAGACCCGAGAACTAGAAAAGCGAGACTCACAGAGCCATTTATCCCTTTGCCCTTCAATTAATCCCACATGTGTTTATTGGCCAGGTTGACACAATAATCTATCTCAATTTCCAAATAGATCTATTTGGAACACCTACTGAAAATGAGGACTTTTTGAGTTAAGGGTCCAGGTAAAGGTATAAAAATCACTGCCAGGAAAGAAGTAGTAAAAGTTATTAAAGCTGCTGAAATCCTAAGAGAAGAATACAGGTTGTGATGAAGGGGCCCAAAGACAGAGAGTTAAGAATTAAATATTAACATGTATCCAAAAAAATCCCAAGAAAGGTGACAAAGAAGAAACAATTACAGGAGTAAGAGTGACTGAGAAATAGGAACGATAGAGTTTCATGATGATGTAATTGCCTACATTGTTGACATATCTCCTTGCTATTTATTCAAAATGTGAGCAACATCAAGATTTACAAGCATTGCCTTTTTTCTTCTAGAGGCCCTCCTCCCACCAAGTACACACACACAGACACACACACACTTGCTGTTAGGTATGTGTGGGTGGTATGTATGGCATCAATGGTTCTAAAAGTTACTTTTGATATTCACAATAAGAGGCCTAAATTTGGACCAATGTATTATTGATACATTTTCTTGATATTAAGGTAAATTAAAAGTAAGTGAAAACTAAATGTTAGCATTTTCCCTTTCCCCTGAAACTGACTTGTTGAGGTAGTGTGGCTTAGGGCCAGTGTCAGAGCCCTGCGGGGCAGTGGGTATGTGTTGCGCTGCAATCTGTATGGTGGGCAGTTTGAAACCACCAGCAGTTCGGTGGGAGCAAAACTGGGCCTTCTACTCCCGGAAACCCACAGGGGTTCACTGTGGGTCAGTCTTCACTCGATGGCAGTGAATCTGGTCATTTTGGAGAGCCGGTGTCAGCAATGTAACAGCAGCATCTGAGGCTTCCATGACAACTATAAAAGGACACTGGCTGTATTGTTTTCTTTACATTGAGATGTAACCCATACTGAAACGCCCGCCTTTGACTTTCAACAATACATTCTTCAGGCCCACTTCACTTTCAGCAAGCAAGGTTGGGTCACCTGTATATTATAGCTTGTTAATAGTCTTCCTCCCATCCCGCTGCCACATTCTACTTTACACAATTCAGCTTCTCCGATTATTTACTCAAAGAACCAATGAATGAGAACAGTAAAAGGATACAACCTTGACCTACACCTTTCTGATTTAAACCTTGCAGTGTCCTCTTGCTCTGATCAAATGACTGTCTCTTGTTAAAGCACAGGTACTGCATGAGTTCAATGAGTGTTGTGGAATTCACATTCTTCTCAATTCAATGTTATCCATAGTTTGGTAGGATCCCATTCAGTCAAAGGCCTTTCGGTGTTCAATAAAACACAACTAAACATCCTTTACGTGAGTCTCTTCTAAGCACAATAGTATTTGTGCCACTGTTTTTCTTCAATAGGAGAAACCTTGATGTCCCATGTATTATTTGATTTCTACTAAGTTCAAGAGTGTTGAAGCATACAGGGAGTTTGGCAAAAAGCTATTGAGTGCGCTAATGAGGGAAACTGGTGTATACAATTAAAAACACTAAAAAAAATAATGAAGATACTACCTCTGAGAACTTACCTATTTTTTTCAGTATAACAAGACATAGAAAATTAGCACTATAAATGAATGATTCTACTATATTTATTCTTTCAGAACAATAATACTACATAATGATAGAAAATAGTAGTGTTAATTTTCATCATTTTTACAAAATATACATTCCAAAAATTTTATTTAATTTGCTTTGCATTAAGATACTTCTCTTGGATAAGTGGTTTTCTACCTGGGGTGATTCCAGTCCCCTACTCCCACCCTCAGAGGAAATTTGTGATGTTTGGTGAACTATTGTATTGTGACAACTTGGTGGGGAGTACTTATGGCATTTAGAGTTTAGAAGTTTACCTACCACACACAGCTCGCTCACAGCAACACAATTGTCTACTTCAAAAAGTCAGTAGTGCTAAGTGTACAAAACCTTGCCTTAGGTTTAATTTCCATGAAGATAGATTTTTGTCTCTAGAGAAATTCTTATGTATATATAAAGACATGTTTTATGAGAAAAAAAAAACTGTCTTTCTTAAAGGCTATCAATTTTGTATGAGATACAAAGTAATTCTGAAGGACGCATTTCACTTGGAGGGAAAATAAAAAAGTGGGAAAATGTCACTGTCATTTGGGTTCCAAGATTCTTCAGCCAATCTGACAACATCCTAAGAGGATTCACCCTGACTGCCTGCTTGTGGTGGACTCATACCAGGTTAAGTGGTTACCACATTTCATGAAATTCATTGGCCAAATGACAACCATGACTGTAAATTTGAGCTGACATCCTATGGTAGCAGCAAAACACGAAGGGAAGGAGCCAGCCTTCCAAGGGCAAAAACAATAACGCCAGTGTCCTTTTATAATTATCATGTATGCCCAAGATTTTGCTATAGTCCTGCTGATACTGGCCCTCAGTCATACTATCTCAACAAGTCAGGTTCATGTGGGGAAAAATATTTAGATATATAGATAGATAAATAGATAGATAGAGATATTATATTTTTCCCTAAACATGACTTACTTAGTTATATTATGTTTTAGGGCCATTATCAGCAATGCAGTAGCAAAATTTCAGGCTTACATATACATATCCTTTTGATTAAGGTGACGTACTTTTCATTTAAAATTTTAACTGGATCAGTAAAGAACAGCATAATACGCAGAGAAAAGATTGAAATTGTCGAGTAGTTCATTTTATTGGATCCACAGTCAAAGTTTATGGAGGCAGCAGTCTAGACATCCAATAACAGTAGTCAGAGCTAGGCAATCTGCTTTAAAATGCCTCCTTACGCTGTTACGGAGCAAACATATCACTTTGAAGATTAAAGGGTGCCTGGTCAAAGGTCAGAGGGGGTCCACCAGAGGCTCAATCCATATGGGCATGGGTGACCATTTGTGATGAGGGACTGGAAAACAACTGTGTAGGGATACACAGATAAGAGACGCTGGAATCAAATTCTTATGGCAAAAATGAGTTAAAACTAATGAGATGAGACCCTAGTGATGATGAAAGAGGCAAATCACTTATGGTGTTGTAACACTTGGGGTAAGGATTTACACGCCATCTGAGAAAGGTGGGAGTTTTGTGTAATATAGCCAAAGTGTGCTGTCTCAGACATATTATTTGATCAATGGAAGACTCGATCAGTTTGTGAGACCAAGTATTTATATTCCCTTAAAAATTTTTTTAAAAAGAAAGAAACTGAGAGTTTAGGTAACTATTCACAAAGTAATGGTCAGTAGAGTTGGGCCAAAGTTCAGGTCTTATTTATAAGACCTAGAGAGTTCTTATGACACAAAATATCTGAGGTGGACACTTGTTTCGTTTCTGTTTCTGTTGTTCTTGTTTTTTGTCTAGTGAGCGCCTCTTTGGGGAAACGTCTCCGCTCTAGTTTCACTCCATGTAGCTAGAATGACGTTTGCATCACCCTGGCTCTTGGAACTATATCAAGGCTGGATTAATGGCATTAACCAGACTAGTTCAAGCCTGCTCTGAAAGTTCTCTAGAACCGCTGCAAAGGAGGTTGTTTTCTTAAGGATATTAACCTGCGACTATAGGAGTCATTATCATGGTTCCATTTTTACCCCTTCTGAAATTACAGACATACGACCTTACCAAGGGAAAGTAATCCTCATCCACCATTTATCTAAAAGGCAGAGGTAGTGAAAATTCAGCACTATGTAGGATGTTTTTACTGAGGGTCACCAAAAAAAATTAGGGGAATTCTCTATTAGATGGATTGTCTATGGCCACACCACCTTGAATGTGCCCAATCTGGTCTGTTAGGTGGATTGACGCAATAGTGTCTACAGTGGTCTCAAATACATGAACGATCAGGGAATTCCCACAGGAACAAGCAAAAGTTTGTTGTGTTACACATTAGATTGCTATGGTGTAGTGCTGACTCAATGGCAACTCATAAAAACATGGAATCTTTACTTTTAAGTGCCCAGTGTCAGTGTGTGTAGTTACTCTGATTTTACTTATATCTCTAGTGTCCTTACATCATATATGGTAATGAATCTGGTTTGAGATGATGAATAAAATGTCATTCATTGACGTTCTGGAATCATGAACCTCGATATTTACTGTAGACACTACAGAGTTCATTTCTTCTACTACTTTGTCTTTTCTGTCCAATATTAACAAGTTTTACCTGCACATTTTGGCCTCACATGACCCAGGATTTTTATTTTGTATGGTTTTGTTTTAATTCAAAGAGAATATTTATTACGTTTTAGACAGGACAAAAGACAAAGATATATCATCTTGATGAGGGAGACCATTAGCATGAGGTCATAATGGTATCCAAAACTTTGCAGAGATTCAGCAAACTTAAAAAGGACATGGGAGGGCAAAGGACACTGTCACAAAGGCATGGTGGTGGCAGATCAATATATCACAGTTATCGCGAACAGGACCATGATGGGGACTTATACATTGTTAGACACAAGAGCTTACAAGTTAGTGAAGCATGACTATGTGATGCCAGAATGGTGATCTCGGTCAAGAAAATACCCCGGTAAGCCC
Source organism: Echinops telfairi (assembly GCF_000313985.2). NCBI lineage: Eukaryota > Metazoa > Chordata > Mammalia > Afrosoricida > Tenrecidae > Echinops > Echinops telfairi. The sequence continues at coordinate 5,835,478 of NW_022103902.1, read as the reverse complement.
CCAAAATATATTGCTCCTCCCTGGGCTGGCCAGTGTGGTGGAGGTAACCCACATCCCATCACAGTCTGCATGAGGACAATACTGTTCACAAGCTTGATTAATAGTCCGATGAAATTCAACAGAGGCTTGACCCTTGTGGGGGTTCTGCACATGGATTTTGAGTTTCACTGTTATCCATCTCCTTCTGCAAACCGTGACCCACGTTTGTTTGATTGAGTCAGGTGATTCCTGAAATTCACTTTGATGTGGAACAGTTGCTTCATTCTCAACATCTCTCCTCAATGTCTTCACTATTGGTTAGGCTAGAATTTAGAGAATATGTGTTTTAGCACATTGTGCTTTAAACTTATTTTCTGCTTTGTAATGTAGGTCTTAGGAGACATGCATCACTTAGACGTTGGGCGAGTCCCACTTATTTTAATACCACTTAGACTACAGGTAAATATTTTTCTTTCCACCGTGGTGGGGGCTTCCTTAACCTGTCAGTGATACACAAAAGAGGAAATGCTGTAGCATAGTGGATCACATGCTGGGCTGCTGATCTTAAGGTCAGTAGTTCGGAAACACCAGTCTCTCTGAGGAAGACAGATGGGACTTTCTACTCCTGTAAAGATTTACAGTCTGGGGAACTCACAAGGGCAGTGTTAGTGGACACTACAAGGTCCCTGTGAGTCAGGATTGGCTCCATGGTAGTGAGTTGTTTTTTGCTTTGTTTTCATGTATAAAACACACCAGAAAAATAGTGTGAGTTGTTGCTAGACACCATCAAGCTGTTTCTGACTCATTGCACCCTATGTGACAAAATAGAATAGCCCCAGAGGGTGAATTTTTGGGGAAGAAAATCACCACATATTTTTCTCCAGCAGTTCCCATGGTGAATTCTTCGCAATAGGATCTCAGTGAGCAGTCAAATATTTTAACCATTTGGAAACCAGGTCTTCTTTAAATGTCCTCCTTAAATCCTGATTCAGTATATTCATTTAATTATGTGCTATATGTGAAATTATTACAAAACTGATTTTTCTATTAAATATCTACTTCTTATTAAAGCTTTGCCTGGGATCAGGTCATAAGAAAACTACTGAGGCATTTCTAAAATATTTATCCATGTTAGGCATTTAAGTAAAATGTCATCCAATGTCATGTGGCACCTAAAAGTTGACATTAATCAGCATGAGGAATTGACTTACGTAGATTTGCAGCATCTTTTTCAGATGCTGGTGAAGAGGCTCTTTGAGATTCTCTTGAAACCCTTCATTAGAGGTGGGCCTGCTCTTCCATCCTAAACACAAAAGGGTTGCATGTATTTGTGTATGCTTGTATCAATTGAGAGCCAGCAAGAAAATTATTAATAACGAGGTTTTAAACCAGTGAGATTGGAGGAAAATAGGTTACTAACTTTCTTAGATGAAAAATACTTGAGCTTAAACTTGAGCTTAAAAATAAATGAGCCAATTGACCCCAATCACATGCATTAGAAGGCTGGTAAGGCAAACTTAAGGTTTGCAAAACCTTAAGGGCTAGAGAAAAAATCATATAACCTTAAGAACATGTATGAAGCTATAGTAATTGATATGAAAGAATAGAAAATTTAGGAGCTTTTATGATGGCGTATTCATATAGGGTACAGAGCTTCCAACCCAAAGGAAGAGTGCCTGTTTCTCTGTAGCTCCAGCGTGTACGCCTGAGGCCACTGAAGCCTACGGAGTAGTTGTGGGGCTTGGCTGTTAACTTCACGGCCAGCTGTTTGAAACCACCAACTGTTCCAAGGGAAAAAGACAGGGTTCTCTAGACACATAAAGAGTTAACCTTGGAAACTCACAAGGGCATTTCTACTGTGGCCTATAGGGTCACTATGAGTCATCTTGGACTTTATGGCAGGGAGTTTTTTGAGATCGCATACATGTAGCCTCCCACAGTTTAGGAGGCTAAAAATCTGAAGTTAGGGCGCCAGCAGTGGACGATGGCTTTCTATTTCCAATGACTCAGGAGGCAGGTCCTTGTCTCCTTTCAATAGCCATGGGTCTGGAGTTCCTTGGAAATCTTCATGGATCTTGGCATCAAGTTTCTCCTGGGTCAAGAAGTTTGTCAGCACGGGAACCCCCCAGTTCTGAGGATGTGCTTCATTCCGGGCTCGTCTTTCTTAGTAATATTGTGGCCTCCCTTTATCTGCTCATTTTTCTCTGTTAAATCTCTTATAGGGTGGCAAAGGAAGCTGATTCAAGATGTGGCCTTCCCTAACTCTACCTTGTTAATTTAACAAAAATACGTGGTCCTCGTTAACATGATGTGTTAATCGGGGTAGATTAGAGAAACAAATTTCATGAAGAGTCGTATGTATATGAGAAAGAGGTTTATATATGAGAGTAATTGAATATTGAGAAAATATTCTAGCCCAGTCCAGATCAAGTTCATAAGTCCGATATTAGCCCATATGTCCAATGCCAATCTATAAAGTCCTCTTCAGACTCATGAAACACATGCAATGACCCCGAATGCAGGAAGATCACAGGCCAGTGGGTGGGATCCAGTGGCGCTGTAAGCACCTCAGTATTGGCAGGGGTCTTCACATGGCTTCTCCAGCCCACAGAGCTCTGGGTGCATCAGGATAAATCCATGTGACTTATCCTCAGGGATGTCTCTGAGGGGGTCAGCAAAGAGAGAGTGTGTGTGTCTCCTGCCTTCCAAGGAGGAAATACAGGAGTTCCCAGAATCCTCAGCAGAAGTCCATACCCACACAGAGGCCTCATTGGCTCTACGATGATTGACAGCCTTGACTCCACCCCTTCATCCTTAATCCTCAAATTGACACCAGATTATGTAATTACCACACATGACCTAATCCTAATCCTAACCCTAATTAACCCAACAAAACAGCTCAATCCCCACTGGGCACATAATGACAGGCATAGCTAGAGGCTAGGATTCACAACATATCACAAAATGAGGATAATTAGTTCACAAAGCAGAGGACAACCACCTAATGCTGGGGATGGTGGCCTAGATCAATCGACACATGTTTTGGGGAGACACATTCATTCCATGGCAGCACATCCAAATCTGGGTTAAATTCTTGGCTAATGCACAGCCATTGCCTGTCTGTTAGTGGAGGCTTGCACCCGTGCTATGATGAGAAACGGGTTTCAGGGCACGTCCAGACTATTGACTTAGAAAGATGGCCGAGAAATCTACCTCTGCAAATCAGCCAATGACAAGTCTATGGATCACAAAGGTCTGATCTTTAACCAGTCATGGAAACGATGCAGGGCTGGCCACTGTTTCCTTCCGTTATGAATGGGTCCCCTTAAATTGATAGCACTAACAACATCATTTTGCAAGGCAGTATTAAAGATTTTTAATAGATGTGTGGTATTTTCCTAGCCAAGCGTGTTGTCATTTTGAATTCAAGGAGTTTATAGCCAATCCATGAATACATTTCATGTACCTGATATTATAGGGGAGAAGGCAGTGAATCTCAGTGAAAATGATTTTTTCTGACTTAATATAAACCAAGGCATGTAAGAATGAGCTCATTATACCTCATTTTAACCCACTTTAGACAAGTGATAGATAGATATAAATATAGATATATGATATATATGTAGAAGTAGATAGATTTATAGGTTTCAAAAGTTCATTTAAAAATGGAATTAAAATGTAAAATGGAATTTTCCCATGGACATTTTGAGACCCTTTGTGTGCATATACAGTAATCTATATGTATACACAAATATATGTGTGTATATAAATGCAAACACACATAAATGTATACAAGAAGAGCTTCAAAAAGTTCATGGAAATGTTATTAAAAGAAAATAGAATATTTCCTATGATTTTTTCAGGTGCTTTTACTTATAGGTCTACCTGGCTGTCAAGATTGGTTGACATAAGGCGATGGTCAGATGTCTCTTCACCCTCTGTTCTTACACCAGCCATCCTCCCCACAGCATTCTTCCTTCTGTGACTGGGTTTGACTATTCATTGCAATGGTCACACACAACTCACAGACGATGCTCACAATTAGGGAGTTTATTAGAGTAGGTATTTAATAGGTATGAAATTATCAAGATCTAGTTTTTTAGTCAGAATAGTTTCTTCTCAGCCACATCTGCAAGTGGACCTCTCTCTGACCCTCAGCCCCACTCTCCCTTACTCTGAAAATGTCACAAACCTCCTTTAGGGCCACCAATAAAAGTCCTAAGGGCAAGCCACTCCACTATAAACCTCCACCTGAGCGCCCAGCTCCGGCCCCATGGATCAAGAGACCAGTTCCCTCAATTAAATGCTCAGAGGCACCCTTCTGCATAAGACAGCCTCCTGCCCCCAAGCCCTTACTTTTACACTCCCTGTGACAGTATATTCACCACTCTGTCTCATGCTCTAGCTGCAGATTCTGCTGCTCCTCTGTCATGAAAGCAATCTCTTGGATCAAGGAGTTACAAAGCATGCAAAGAACTTGCTCCACTCCTGGCTCTTCTCTCTTGCTGGTATCCCTCCCCCTGCTGCTGAGATGGCTGATTTTATACCTCAGAGGATAGCATCCACAGTTAACCCTAGTGGCCACTGAGCTGAATCATACAATACAATCACTATCTTCCCCCAAACCCACTAGCAAAACGAAGGTCAACTGAAGAAAATAACACAGACTATACCTAGAAGAGAAGCTGGATCCTATGAAGAAGAGTGTGGCATCAGGATTGAAGGAAGGTTTATTAATAACCTGTAGTGTGCAGACGATACAGCTCTGCTTGCTGAAAGTGAGGAGGAATTGAAGCATTTGTGGATGAATCAAGGATTGTATCCTTCAGTGTGGATTATGGTTCAATGTAAAGAAGAGCAAAATCCTCACAACTGGACCAACAGGTAACATTATGATAACTGGAGAGAAATTTGAAGTTGTCAAGGATTCTGTCTTCCTTGGATCCACAATTAATGCTCATGGAAGCAGCATTCAAGAGATAAGACGTATGCACTAGGTAAATCTGCTGCACAGGCTTCTCTAGAGCATTGAGGAGCAAGGATGTTACTTTGAGGACTAAGGTGCACCTGACCCAAGCCATTTTCTTTATACTCGAGCCCTTGGTAACAGCTCCACTTTCCCCATCTCCCTCCACCACCCTCCCACTCTTGTGAACCTTTGATAATTTATAAATTATTTTTATTTTCAAATAAAATATAGGAACCAAATATTCAACTGAATATAGGACAGTTTTTATAGACTAAAATACATTGATTGTTGATTTGTACAGATTAAAAATGTAAATGGCGAGATACTACTTATACAAATGATGAGGGTTGGAGATAGGGCAAAACTTTTTGTTTTTGTTTTATTTATTTATTTTTTTAATCATTTTATTAGGGGCTCATACAACTCTTATCACAATCCATACATACATCAATTGTGTAAAACGCATTTGTACATT
>NW_022103902.1:5824527-5829955 GCF_000313985.2 Echinops telfairi | reverse complement strand
TTGATTGCCCTCATCATTCTCAAAACATTTCCTCTCCACTTAAGCCCCCGGCATTAGGTCCTCATTTTTCCCCTCCCTCCCCGCTCCCCTCTCCCTCATGAGCCCTTGATAATTTATAAATTATTATTTTGTCATATCTTGCCCTGTCCAACGTGAAAACTTTCAATAGCACTTACTCACAAAGGTAGAACTATGCCTGCTGATCTAAGACACATCATAAAAAAGCTAAGATAGTATGAAAATAGCAAACATAGTGTACTTTTTTCTCTAAACCATTTTATTGGGAGTTAAAACAGATATCATATCATTCCATAGTTCAATCACATCAAGCCGTTGTACAATTGTTACCACCCCACCCACCCCCGCCCCCGAAACCCTTATTCTACTTGGTGTCCATATAGGTTCATCAATCCTGGGTTTCCTATACTGAAAAACACACAAACATACAACAAAAACTCAAGAGGGTGGCCCCCAATGGCATAAAACATCAGAGATCAATTCTAATATGAACAAATAAAAAATACAGAAAATGTTGAAAAACAGTTCAGGTCTACTGTGCATCAAAAGAAGGCTCACCTGACAAGGTTTAACCATTCAAGCCAGATTTATCATGCGGATCTTCTGTAGTCATCTCTCCACTACACTGTTTAGTAACCACTTTCATCCCATTCTTCTATTATGAATAGACGGAGGTCACCGGAGGTTTATTTCCTTCCTTGGTAGATCCCACAAATGTATCTTGAACTCCCAGTGTCATCTTCACCATTTCAGCTCTGATACTATTCCCTCCTTTGACTTCAGATGAGATGATTTACAATCCTTCGGTGACTGATATTGGTGGTGTGCTGCTTCCATGGGGACTTAGTTGACATCTCATGCAGTGTACTTGTGAGTTGCCATTATTGGATAACCTCAAAGCAAGGGGTTTGAATCTAAGTCCAATAACTTCCAAATCAATAACTTTAGTAGAGTAGTGCTCCACTTCTTATATTAGGGGCATTTTCAGCCTTAAGTCCAAAAGAGTATTTTCAGTTTCTTTAATTTGCTACCTGTTTAAGGAAATGTCTAATTCACTTAATGGGGTTGACAAATTGAATCATTCTGATATGGCCTGTGAAGAATGTTGTGTATCTCTAAAGGAGAGGGTCTAAGGTCCCAGTTGTCTGGAACAACAGGAACTGGATACAAATTAGATCAAAAGTGCCCGACTAGGATCATAACATGTTTCATGTTCTCCTACCACTTGTCTGACAGCTTGTTATACTGTGGTGGCTTATGTGTTGCTGTGATGCTGGAAGCTTTGTCATGAGTATTTTAAGTGCCACCAGGGTCACACCCAAAGGGAACAGGTTTCAGGAGAGCTTCCAGACAATGAAGAAGCATTCGGCTCCCCACTTCAGAGGAAGAAGCTGCGGAAAATATTTTTCATAACTTCAAAGCATTGTCAAATATGGAAAATCAAAACAAAGGAAGCACAACATTTTTGGAGATACTGCCGGAGGATGGACCCCTGCTCAGGTTCAAAGGCAATTGAATGCGACTGAAGGACTGAAGGGCGGTCGACTATGGTGTTGTGAGTCAGGTAGAGCCTGTGGGAGTGGAGCCTTCAGGATCTTCATTTTCTAATGAGACATGGCTCAAGGTAAAGAGAAACCGCGGCAAACATCTTCTAATGACCAAAACTTGGAATGTGCAATGTACGATTTTAGGAAAGTTGCAAGTGGTCAAAAATGAAATGGATTGCCTGAAGTTTGATATCTTAGGCATTAGTGAGCTGAATGGACTGGTAGTGGCCATTTTGAATCAGAAAATTGAACGATGTACTATGCACAAACAACAAGGATCTTGCTAAATACATCATGAAGCACAATGCTGTCTGTAATTGAATTATATCTATCCTTCAAGGAAATCCAGGCGATGCAAGTATTACCCAAATGTATGCACCAACCACAAAAGACAATGATAAAAAAATTGAATAATTTTACCCATGACCTCAGTCAGAAAGTGATCTTGCATGCAATCAAGTTGCATTGGTAGTTATTGGTAAGTGGGATGCAAATGTTTAAAACAAAGAAGAAGGAACAGTCGTTGGAAAATAGGGCCGTGGGGATGGAAACTAAGCTGGAGATCACATGATAGATTTTTTGCAATTGCAATGACTTGTTCATAGAAAACATTTTTTTTCAGCAGCACAAAATGTGATGGAACACCCAGGAATCAAATGGACTACATCTGTGGGAAAACACTGCAGTCGGGACGCTCACTATCCACAGCCAAAACCAGACGACAGGCCAACTGGAGAGCAGACCGCCAGTCACTCCTATGTAAGTCAGGATAAGGATGAAGAAAATTAAAACGAGTCCCTAAGTACCAAAATACGACCTTGAGTCTATCCTACCTGAATTTTTAGAACAACGTAAAAATAGATTTGACACGTTGAACACTAATGACAAAAGAGTCAAGGAGCTGTGGGAGGGACATCAAGACCATCATTCAGGAAGAAAGCATGAATAATGCTTAAAAAGACAGGCAAACAACAAAAGATCCAAGTCGATGTCAGAAGAGACTGAAACCCGCTCTTAATCATAAAGTCGCTGAAGCAAATAGAAAAAGGATGAAGTCAAGGAGATGAACAGGAAATTTCAAAGGGCTGCTCCAGAAGACAGAGTCAAATAGTATAACGAAATGTGCCGGGAACTAGAATTAAAATGAAAAAGGAGGGACATGCTCAGCATCTCCGTAAGTGAAAGAACTGGAAAAATTCAAGCCTCAAGTCTCAGTTTTGAAATATTCTCTAGGCAAAATATTGAAATGATGCAGAAAGCATAGAGAGAAGATAGAATACACAGAGTTGCTGTACCAAAAAGAAGTAGTAGACGTTCTATCCCTTCAGGAGGTAGCATATGAGTAAGAACTAATGGTGCTGAAGGAAGAAGTTCAAACTGCACTGCATGCATTAGCCAAAACAGGGCTCTAGGCATTGGTGGAATAACAATTGAAATGTTTCAGCAAGCTGAAGAAGCTCTGGAAGCACTTACTTGTCTGTAAGAACTTCTGTCCTATTTTTCTTTCACATATTTATGTAATACAAGTTTATGAATACAACTTTATAATGTATTACAATTTTAAAAGATAGAGACCTGTAATCCCAGACATCTAGAATTAGAGACCAAAATGAACATCAAAAAAATGGCCCCAGTGAAAGGGAATTGTTTGGATTTTTTTCCCATGTCATATGAATCTATATTCAGAGATACATAATTTAATATGAGATTATTTGAACTATGGGGGCAGGAAATGATTTTTAAGCAAAGCTATATTACTGAACAACTTCAAATATAGGTCTCAATTCATAAGAACTATTGTATTAAAAGTAGAGTAACTACTTACTGTGTATAAGGATTTATTTTGGGTGATAAAAGATGTTTTAGTGCTCGAGTAGGTGTTGTACAAAGCTGGGAATGTGCTAAGTGGCTCGATGTGCTTATTTTGAAACGGTTGCTTTTATGTTATGTAGTAATAAAAGAAGTCTATCAGAAAATTTTTCTACGGTTAAGTTTTGTTTGTTTCCTGATCGCAGATACCGCTGTACTTCAAGATAGATCTTGAAATGTTTTTGATGATGAATGTCGTGCCATTCCTCTTGAATTTATTTTCCTGACATAGTAAATGGCCAACGCCGGCCTATTCCAGTTCACAAACAGTTAGGCTGTTCATGTTTCTATGATTTTATTTTTGATGTCTTCCAATTTTCCTCAATTCATACTTTGTACATGACATGCTCCAACAATGAATTGATCTTTACAGTTATTTATTCTCTTGTTGAGCCATGCCTAATTAGTAAATGACGGTATCAAAAGCTTTCCTCTATGCATATCATTAAGGCTGACGCAAATTTAAGTAGGCCACCTTTCTCCCAATATATTCTGAGTGCCTTTTAACCCGAGGGACTCATCTACCAGCCCTGTATGTGATAATTTTCTGGTGCTATTCATACATTTTCCAGTGTCTAATCACTCAGACGTGGAGTCCCTTTTCCTTCTTCATAGTTTGTTCTTAGACTGGAAGCTTTCCTGAAGCCTGTTCGCCATGGGGGACCTAGCTGGTATTTGAAATCCTGGTGACATCGTTCCCAGCATCACAGCAACATGTGAGCCACCACAGTAGGTAAATTGACAGACAAGTGGTCATAACTGGGCATAGGAAGCCTAATTTTAATTAAGTCATCATTTGCCACTCTTTGCTTTTATTCACTATTCTCAGCCCGTCAAATGAACCCACTTTATTTCCCATCCATTAATAGATGGTTCTTACTTCTGTGCTCTTTCTCACATTGTTCTTTTATGTCCTTGTGTCTAGAATGCCCCTCCTGTGACTGTCATATCCTACTTATCTTACACATCTCCTCTTAGTAATTGCTTTTCCAGAGTTGGGCTAGATGCCTTTCCTCAGTGTTCTTATAGTGAACTCTGCTGCAGAAATAATTGCTCTTACTACTTGAGTTAATAATAATCTCTTTATATGTTTGCCTTCTCCTTCAGAACAATAACTGTATTCTATCGGGTCTAGCAAAATGAATGATATATATTAGATGCTCAAAAAGGGTCACTGAATAAATGAATTAGTGAGTAGTTAGAAGTCATAACTGATTTAAAAAGATGAATAACTAATAGATGTTGTTTCCTGAAACCATCAAAAGATTTTTCTTAAATGTGGAAAAAGATAATTTTGTAAGTTGAAAATGGGGAGTTTCAGAACAAATAGGAAAAACATTCTGTAGACTTCGATGATACTTGATTTATAGACACATTTTTAAGTTATTTTGTTAGATAATTTACCTCTTTTGATTTATACATTTTCAGACCCTTATGGTCTTAATATGGCCTTATGGGTGAAAAATGAATGTACAGTTGGTCTACACTAATATTGGTCTGATTAGCCACTATGTTTCTCATAAAAGTTCATTGTTTTATATTACATATTAACCTCTTATGAATTTGGACTTATGACTGATATTTTTCCGGGTCTAATCATCTTGGAAAAGTTGAGCAATCTGTATGGCTGCTAAATGGAATGATGAAGTTAGTACCAAGATCCTTTGAACTCTTAAAATTATGACTTTTTAATTTGATTTAATTTGGAAAAGAAAAAAATCAATGTTGTATCACTTTTCCACATTTCACACCACAAGGATTTTTGAGAAATTATGACAAGTCCTATAACATTTTATACTTTTCACACACACTCTTTTTAAAAAATTAAAAGATCATTTTACTGGGGGCTCTTACAGCTCTTATAACATTCCATAATCAATTGTATCAAGTACTTTTGTAAATACGTTGCCACCATTATTTTCTAAACTTTACTTTCTATTGAGCCCTTGGTATCAGCTCCTCTCTGCGCCCCCTCTCACCTCCCATGACAACTT
>NW_022103902.1:5816949-5823908 GCF_000313985.2 Echinops telfairi | reverse complement strand
TCTTTTGAGAGTCGGGCACCATCAGCTTTCTTCACCACATTTGCTTATGCACCCATTTTGTCTTCAGCGATTGTGCCAGGAGGGTGAGCATCACAGAATGCCAGGTTGTTAGAAGAAAGTGTTCTTGCATTGAGGGAGGCCTTGAGCAGAGGCCCAAAGTCTGTTCACTTCCTCAATGCATTGCCATATAAATATATGTACATTGCCAAAACCTCTATGTTTATGAATTAATATATTTACATAAGTGTACACCTATGTTTATACCTCTATCAATAGCTTTGCTTCCTAGATCATTCCTCTGTTTCCTTTTACCTTCCTCCTGCCCAACCATCACTCTCGCCCTTCTTCCACTTCTTAGTAATTCCTCTCAGCTAGATTGCTGTTGCTCGAACACCCCCAGGATCTCTACATCCTCCTCGTTGTTGATTTTAATTCGCTAGTCGTTCCCTGTCTATGGCGTTGTTTGCTCACCACTCCCTTCCTCCACTTTCCTCTTCACTCCGAGTCATTCCAGAACTGTTGGTTCTGTGGCTTTCTCCTCAATCTTGCATCCCATGCCTATCTTTTTTTCCCCATTATTTTACTGGGGACTCTTATAGCTCTTATCACAATCTATCCATCCATCCACTGTTTCAAGCACATTTGTACATATGTTGCCATCATCATTTTCAAAACATTTTCTTTCTACTTGAGCCCTTGGTATCAGCTCCATATCCCCGCTCCACCCACCCTCCATCCCTCATGAACCCTTGATAATTTATAAATTTTTTCCCCATGTCTTACACTGACCACTGTTTCCCTTCATCCACTTTTCTGCTGTCTGTCTCCCTGGGAAGGAGTTGTATAGAGATCATTGTGATTGGTTCCCCCTTTCTACCCTACCTTCCCCTTCCCCTCCTGGTATTGATACTCTCATTATTGGTCCTGAGGGGTTTATCTGTCCTGTTTTCCCTGTGTTTTCAGCTCTTATCTGTGCCTGTGTACATGCTCTGGTCTAGCTGGATTTGTAAGATAGAATTGGGGTCAGGATATTGTGGGGAGGAAGCATTAAAGAGCTAGAGGAAAGCTGCATGTTTCATAAGTACTATACTGCACCCTGACTGGCTCATCTATTCTTGTGACCCTTCTCTAAGGGGAGGTCCATTGTCTATACATGGGCTTTGGGTCTCCACTGCAAACTCCCCCTCATTCACATTCATATGCTTTTTGTTCTGGGTCTTTGATGTCTGATCCCTGATCCCACTGACACCTCATGATCACACAGGCTTGTATGCTTCTCCCATGTGGGCTTGGTTACTTCTCAGCTAGATGGTTGCTTGTTTATCTTCAATCCTTTAAGACCCCAGATGCTATATCTTTTGCTAGCTGGGCGCCATCAGCTTTCTTTACCATGTTTGCTTATACACCCATTTTGTTTTCAGCGATCCTGTCCGGAAGGTGAGAATTACAGAATGCTGGGTTATTAAAACAAAGTGTTCTTGTATTGAGGGAGTACTTGATTAGAGGTCCAATGTCCATCTGCTACCTTAATACTTAACATATAATATACATACATAAATTTATTTCCCTGTCATTATATATATTTATAATTCTACATGCCTGTATTTAGACCTCTATAAATGCCCTTTGCCTCCTAGTTCTTTCCGCTATTTCCTTTCACTTTCCTCTTGTCCCATTATCATGTTTGGCCTTCATCCAGATTTCAGTAATTCCTCTGGACTACATTGCCCTTGATTAAGCCCCACCAGGCATCCTACTCCCACGCCTATCTTACATAAGTAGCCAAAGCAATAATAACAGAGATTGAACAAAAAGAAAACAAAAGAATGAATAAAAAGAGAAAAAAGGGGGAAAAGAGAAAAAAAAGAAAAGAGAATAGCTAGCAAAAAAGAAACAAACAAAAAGCATATATAATTTCAGGACTGTCCACTGACCTTTATGTCTGTTTCCCCGCTGGTCCTGGGGAATTCCAGCACCTGCCCCTCCTAGCCTGAAATCTACTTTGGGGGCACTTTAGAGGCTTTGTGGCTTTGCTTTACTCCCATTGCTGATCTGTTATGTTTTCCCCTTTGTAGTGTGTTCAGGCTAGACAAAGTCTGTGCCATGTGTCCCCCATATTGTCCTCTGTCCCGGTATGCTCCAGTGTGGGGACATTATGTCTTGAGCTGTTGTCCGCCCCACAGTCCTCTTTGTGCCTTTGATGCTCCATGCAGGGAGGCCGTTCTCCAGGCTTGGGGTGTTGATATGGGGTCTAGACCGGCCCTCTCTCTTTTTTGCCCCTTGTTTGCTTCTATCTATCTATCTATCTATCTATCTATCTATCTATCTATCTATCTATCTATCTATCTATCTATCTATCTATCTATCATCTATAGATATAATCATAAGTGTCCTGGTTTTGTTTCTCTAGATAATCCTGTCTAACACAATACTGATTCCTCAAATAACAAGCCATCATTGTAGGTATGAAGAGACATAGAACTGGGACAAAAATAACTTTATTCTAAATTTGGAAGTTGCTATATTTAATACTTTGTATCCCACCATAATTTAGAGACCGTCTCAAGAATAGACTTGATACACTAAATACTAGTGTTCAAAGAACAGAAGAGTGATGGGATGATATCATGGCTATTACATATCATTTAAAAGACATGAACTAAATACAACACAAAAATGGATGTCAAAAAATACTATGAACTTCCTCTTGAACATAAAGGAACAAAAGCAAATGGAAGAAGTGATGAGAAAAAAACTGAATAGATTGCAAAGTTTAGGTAAGAAGATAAAGTATTATCATTAAAACGTGTAAAGGGGTGGAGCTGGAAAATCAAGAGAAACACATGCTTGGCATTTCTCAAGCTGAAGAACTGAAAACAGAAATCAAATCCAGAGTTGTAATATTTGAAGAACTCTGTGGGGGAAAATATGGAATTTTCCAGAAAGCAGATGGAATTCACAGGACTATATAGAAGATGGAGGTACTACTAATAATACAGTACTCCAAGTAACTGGTAGCCTTCAACTATTTCAAGAGGTAGCCAGTGTATAATCAATAATTGATAGCATAGAAGGAAGAACTCCAGGCTGCAGTAAACAAAGATAAGGCTCCAGGAACTTATGAAACATCAATTAAAATGCTTCAACACACTGATGCAATGCCGGAAGTACTCATTAACCTATACCAAGAGTTTGGAACCCAACTATCTGGCAAACTGTAATAGCTCAGATTTGTGTCAGCTTGGCTCCACCGGAATGCTATGTAGTTTGGCAGTTGAGGCCCCCCTTTGATATGATCCAATATATTGTAATTACCTCTCTGGGAGAATCTGCTCTGAGTAGTCAGGCAGTTGTGAGAAGATTAGAGTGGACTGTAACTCTTTACTCACCCTTCTTGATGTTCAGCATGGGTGTGACCTACTTTGTATGCAGTTTGTTGCTGTAGAGTACTCCTTTGCTTCTTGCTGGTTTGTAGATAACACAACCTTGATTGTGAAAAGCAAAAGGACTTGAAGCACTTCCTCTTGAAGATCAAAAACTATATAGTCTTTTGAAACTATTACACCCCTTTTCAACATGAAACAAACCCCCTCATAGCTGGAACGATAAGCAGTATCATGATAAATGAAGAAATGATTGATGTTGTCAAAAATTGTGTCTTATTTGGATGTATAATCCGTGAACATGGAAGCAGCAATCAAAAAATTAAATGGTGTCCTGTATTGTGAAAATCTGTGGCACAAATCTTTAAAGTGTGAAAGAGGAAAAAATAACACTTTGAGGACTGCAATGAGTCTGATCCAAGTTGTGCAGTTTTCAATCACCTAATATGGATGTGAGAATTGGACTGTGAGTTACGAAGAATGAAGGAGAAATGACATATTTGAATGATATTGTAGAAGAACATTGTAGAATTTTGGCATTGTAGAAGGATATAGAATGCTATTATAGATGATAATGAATGTATATTCATTATATGGGCTGCCAGAAGAATAAACAAATCTTTCTTGAGGATGTATAGCCAGAATGCTACTTTAGAGAAAGATGATGAGATTTCATATTTCATCTCATGCATATGGTATTAGGATGGACCAGTCCTGGAGATGGACATCATGCTTAGTAAAGTAGAAGTGAGTAGGCAAAAATGAACAAAACAAAAACGAAGACCCTCCACAAGATGGATTGATATGGTGGTTGAAAAAAACTCAAACAAACACAGATGGCATTGTAAGGCTAGTGCAGGCCAGGCAGTGTTTTGTTCAGTGTTATAGGATCATAAGAGTTGGAACCAACTCAACAAGCATGTTGCAGGGTGTGATATTACATAATTTTGTATCATCTTGAAGATACATAAAAGTGTAGGAGTTTGTCACTGGATTTGTTTCTCTAGTCAACACAGCCTAACACACAGGGGCAGTGAGTTATTTAATTTGGCTCTTGTAGCAAAAGTATGTAACTCCCACCAAGTGACCTTTTCCTGCATGGGTCTCATAAGAAGGTCCTGATAGGATTTGCCTGTGAGCGATTGTGAACAGGATTCCTGGAGTGTCAGCTACAAGGTCAGAGGAGAAGCAGCAGAATCAGGAGCTAGAATACGAAACAGTGTGGTGGGCTTTCCCAAGATCAGTTAAAGCTGAGTGCTCTGTGCAGGAGGCTGGTTTGCAGAGAGGGGTGCCTTGGGTCACCTAATTGGGGAAGTTGGACTTGCTTTGCACAATTGCTTACACATGGAAGTGGAGCTGACTGCCTGATGTGCCCCTGGGCACTTAATTTAGAGAGCTGGGTTTGCTGACCCTAGAAGCTTAAGCTGAACTCCTCCTAGTAGAGGCTTAGAGAAGAGTGATATGCCTTTTGGGCATTTATTAGCAGATTTGACAGAACTTTGCAATATGTCCTAATAAACAATTCAACCTTGAGCATTTATCACTGGCAGTACAACTTAAGAACTTCCTTCTTAAACCCTTTACTCATGAATTTTGTCTGAGTTCTTTGTAGCCATTACAATGCACATTAGAACCCAGAGATCAAGTAAAGAAGTAAAATAGAGAACATTAGTCAAGACTTCATATATATGTCTATCTATCTATCTATCTATCTATCTATCTATCTATCTATCTATCTATCTATCATCTATAAAATATACACATAGGTATAACCACATGCCACATCATCTGCCATGTCTATCAATGTAAGGTTGATACCATAGACAGTGTCATTTTCTCATGGTCATTTCTTTAAGTTGCCTATGTAATGCAGTGTAAAAGAAATGGCATTCTGTAACATGCATTTTAATTCTGGATTCATCCATGTATAAATTAAGTCATATATTTAATGATAACATTACCCAAGTCATTGTTTTTCTGTGGACTGAAAAACTCTCTGTACATAGCGTAGGTTCTTTGTGGATACAATTTAAAGGCGACTCAGTAAAATTTTCTCTTCGGCAGTTTCATTTAGTAAGGGTGGGTACTGTTTCTATTAGTTAAGGAGATATGAATGGGTGGGGGTGAGCACTTTTGCAGATAACCTTCATGTGGAAACTAGGAACTACTCTATAGTTATTGACATAGTTATAATGACCAAAAAGAATAGAATTACTTCCGTGACCACATTTTATCTCCTAAGTTGTAAAGAGCACATGTTCTCTGTTTTTCAGCAAATAAAAATCGTCACCATCTGAATTTAGGGCTGTATATCATGCTTATGAGAAGTAAGATTCCTTTGCAGAAATAATTACCATATTAAAGTACTTACTATTTAGAAAGTAACTAGATCAATTGATAAATATTTTTCCAGGTTGACTGGTTGAAGAAAGAGAAGACAAAATTAAAACAATACAAAGCAAAGTCAAATAACAAGATAATCTGAAAACCCCGAGGTGTAAAATGTACTCAGTACTGTTGATCATGTTGACCAATGGTGGTAGGGTAGAAATTAAATAAAGACATTTGTTTAAACTATGATCTTATTGAAAGAGGGTCCCAGCACGTAGCTATCTCTTTGTAAGAATAAGCAGATGCAGCCCTTTTTCAAAACTTAAGAGTGTGCAGACACAGGAAGATTTGGGAGATTCAAGACCCTTGTTTCTAAAATAGAAAAAGTGCATGTAGAGAAAAAGCGACTGAGACAAAATTCAAGGCTGTTTTCTCGTGAAAAGATGTAGACATTTGTATCTAATAAAATGATGCAAAGAGCTCACTAGAAATTGTTTTCCCCATCGTCAGTTTCTTATCATCTCCAGGCACCGATAGCAGAAGCCACGTGGACAGTATTATCAATGTCTTTGACGGGATATCGGTTTTATATTTGAATCTCAATCTCTCTAGGAACTAGCCAGTAAAAGAGAAACAACACTTAGTAATTTAGGAAGTTTTGCTCGGCAACTGGCTGCTACCTCTAGTCTACTTCAGGTGAGGGGGATACTCTCAGCTTGGGGACTTTCGCTTTTCTTTGATAAGTCAACGAGAAGCAACGTCTTGACACTAGTTTGGCGGCTGTTTTGAGTAGAAGACTTGAATAGCCTTAAGGAGCTAACTTTCTCCAGCCTCAGAGCAGACAAGCAACACTCTCCCTGTGCCGACTCCGTTGCTATGAGACAAAAGAGTAGGAAGGTGAGCGAGGCAGGAAGTCCCGCCTTTTAGGCACAGACCGCTTTGGTGCTCCCTCCTAGCGTCCACGCCCACCTGCCCACCTATTATTGGTCAGCTCCCAAGTGCCTTGGGTCCCTTCTTTCCCTTTTCCCACTTTCATTCCACGGGGAGTGCAGGCCCCGTCGGTCCCCTCCGAGTCCCTTCTCATTCGGGACGCGGGCAAGCGGGCCTTCCTTTGGGGCCATTGTGTACGGTGGAAGACGTGGAGGGGGCGGGAGTGCGAGGAGGGCGGGCGCTTCGCGGCCATTGGTGCCGCCCGCTGTCCGTCAGCAAACGGGCTCGCGCGATTGGCCCGGCCGCGGCCAGCCC
>NW_022103902.1:5812792-5816391 GCF_000313985.2 Echinops telfairi | reverse complement strand
CGGAGCGTGCCGGGGCGGCGAGGGCCACTTGGCCCGCCTGCCGCCTCCCTCCGCTCGCCGGGGCCCCGGGTGGCCCGGGAAGGGGCTTGGGCAGGGAGGGGGCCCGCGCGTCCCGAAACAAAGCTCAGGACTTCTCCTCCTCCTGCTGCTCCTCCCGGCTCGGGTGAGAAGCCAGCGACGCGAACTGAGCTTTTGGGTGCCCCCCCCCCCCCGACACTCTCCGTCCATTTAAAATGGTATTCGGTGTGCCGGCGAATTTGCAGCTGAACTTGGAGGTAGCCACGCTTCGCGTCCGGACTGCTCGTGTGGGTCCCCGACCTGGCGATGTTAGCGGGGGGAAAGGCCACTCGCGCGCCTTTGTGGACAGCAGAGGTGCCCCCCTGGTCTACTCGCTATGCGTGTTGAACTTGGCGAAGGCTGCCCGAGGCTCCCGGGATATTGACTCAGGGCTGCCCCGGTGGTTCTGAAGATTTTGAATTGTGATGCAGAGAGGGAACGGGAGAACATGGTGTTCTCAGCTAGTTTGAGGAACTCTTGTTTTACTTGCTTTTTTGTTTGTTTGTTTGTTTCTAAGTTGAATATTAAGGAAGCCTTTACGACTTTATATACATCGTTCTGTAAGCCAATTTGAGTTCCGTGCCCTTTAGCCTACTGCGTTTCAATGCACACACTCCTTGAAAAGTTGAATGTGGGACCTTGAGTTTTGTCGGTGGAGGACGGGATGGGTAGGAGTCTGTTCAGTGTTCTGTTGGATCAATATTTTCATGACTACTTTTTTTTTTCTTCTCAAATGTTTCGAAGAACTCGGATTCCAGATGGCAAATTCTATGAATGGCAGAAATCCTGGTGGTCGAGGAGGAAACCCCCGGAAAGGTCGGATTTTGGGTATTATCGATGCTATTCAGGATGCAGTTGGACCCCCTAAGCAAGCAGCCGCAGACCGGAGGACTGTGGAGAAAACTTGGAAACTCATGGACAAAGTGGTGAGTTGTGTCTGACTCTGCCTGTAACAAAGTCCCAGTCATCTTAGATGTGGTTTTCCTGATTTATTTATATTCTTAATGTCAAATAATTCTTAGGGCTACAGTCTTTTGGTTTTTGTGTGTGACTTTGTCTTACTCACTCTCTATGTTTTGAAAAGTTAAATTCAGAGCAAAGACTTACATATTTTTTAACCTTTTGTCTTACTCCTCAAGGTTCAAAGTTCCTCTCTATGACTCAGATATGCAAAGCTTTTACCGTTGGCTGCTTTCCGTTGGTTAAGGTTTTAGAATAATTTGGAAGTGTTTGCTCTGTCTTAGGTGAAGTTGCATTGCCGTTAGATGATAACAAAAAGAGTGCAAACAAGTCATGTAAGGCAGGCTCCAATGGGACTCTCATGACAACCACATGTGCACTGCTAAGAATAGTTACTTGGGAAAAAATCTGATTAGCTCTAAGAGAGGAAACAGCATTTGAGAGAAATAGTTTCCATTTTGATGTTTTGAGAATTCATCTTCATTAAGAAACTTTCTTATTGTTGTCGTCAATGGTAGAGTTACAGTTTCTTTCATCTACTATTCCATTTTGAAACAGGAAACCTTTTTCGCATGTTGCTGATTGTGAAAGGAAAATTTATGTTGTGGGTGGTGGGACTGAGACTATCAGAAACCTCTGTGGTTTCTGCATGTTGCTTTCTGACGAACTTAACATTTCACAATAAACAATTAGGCTAGATGTCAATTTCTAGGGAACTCCAGTTAAATAGGCAACCTGAACACCTTGCAGGGATCTACTCCTGAAAGGTAGTTGTCAGTGTTCTGCCTTACTAGGTAGGCTTATGCAATAAATATGATTACAGTGGGGATGTTGTGTTGCCCAAGGATTAACTCTTGCTTCTGAAGCAGGAGCACTGTCCCTCACATATTCATAAGTGGTCACAGCACCTCTCGACTTTACGTCAGAGCATTTTAGGGCTGATTGCAAATTCATTTGAGGCTTTTCATATATTTATCACCACAGAAATAGAGGGTACCTCAGCCCCTCTCCCTATCTCATTGGTAGAGATGTGTTACACCCTTCACGAGGTCCAGTGGTGGCACTCATCATTGCTTGGTCTTGCTACTGTG
Organism: Echinops telfairi; assembly: GCF_000313985.2. Taxonomy (NCBI): domain Eukaryota; kingdom Metazoa; phylum Chordata; class Mammalia; order Afrosoricida; family Tenrecidae; genus Echinops; species Echinops telfairi. Next base: position 5,814,283 of record NW_022103902.1, on the reverse strand, counting down.
TGCAAATAACTGGCCACAAAAACAACACAACAACAACAACAACAAACACCCCCCACAGTCCATAGGATTAGCAATACAAGAAGGTGACATAATTTATTTTCATAAAATGGTCTAGAAAGTGAAGGAGGATAGAGGAACAGGGAGACTGCATTCTATGGTGTATGGTGGTAAATCCGGTAATAGAATGTATTTGCCAGATAAATATCCTTAGTTTTGAGCTACAGTGTGACCTATTTAAGCTTCTGCCAATTTATTCCAATTGTGATATTAAAGTGCCCCAGACAGAATGATGTCATGGTGTCAGAACATTGCTACTTTTTAGTTGGGGTCAGGTTTTGATTTTAGCATTGGATATTTAAGAATGAGAAGTATTCCGCTTGCTAACTAAATGCATTTGGCAGACACATACTAAGTCTTTTTGTTTTCCTAAGGACTATGCAATTGAAAGTCATCCTTTTTGCCTAAATTACAAGTTGGGGGTAAGAGAAGGAATTCAAAAGTTTTTCTATGCTTGTCTGTTATATTAATTAGTGGGCACAAATGGATTGGATTCTATTTCCTTCTCCGTATCCCCTCTTTGAGTAGTTAACACTTACTCATTTGTTAGTAAGGGTTAGAACATCAAATCAAAAATATTTATATAAGGAAGTGGTGAGCTATATTAACTATAAAGTCATCATTTTTGAAACTTTAAAAAGTAGATGGTGTGGATAATTTTGGTCTGTGACTGATTGTTAACCTAAATCATATCTACTATTAGTGAGTAGACCATGAGTTATGCCAACAAGTTGGTTATTTGGTAGCTAAACATCTGCTGTTGCTTATTTTATTAACCTTGCTTTGGGGTTTGGGTTCAGCCTCCCTGCTTAAGAAACTGAGAAGAAATAATCTATTATCTAAAGTGGATAGGTGGGATGTGAGTGTGGGTGGCATTGGCAAAGGTGCATTGCTGTGGTTTTCCTATTTTTCTTCATTATGAGTATTTGTCAGAGATGAAAATTGTGCTCAGGTGTGAATATATTTGGCGGGAAATCCCATACATTACTATGAAGGAAGTTTGTTCATTTCTACCCTATCCCACAGTAATAACATGGCCTTGGTAGTTTCTAATTGGCAGTATATTTCATTTGATAATGTAATGCAGAAGTGTTCCCATGTGTGTTTATCTTCTCTCATTTGTCACTGGTGAAGGAAGTGGCTTATAACATCAGCATGGTCCTGCTGATTATATCAGGAGCTTTATTAATAGTCCAGAAGTTAATCCCTTGACACATTACCTAACTGTTTTGTACAATAACTACCATGGCATGAATTAAGCTTGTGAATAGTAGAAAATGATACATTTCAAGTCCAACTTGGACGACTTTGTTATTTGGTTAGTATTGTTTCTGTATTGAGCATTTTCACCGGGCAGATAATATAATAAGACGTTAGCTTATTTTTTACACAAATAATGCGCACATTATATGATTTTGAAAACCACATACCCCC
>NW_022103902.1:5804665-5812692 GCF_000313985.2 Echinops telfairi | reverse complement strand
GTGAGTTAGTGCCCTATGTATCTTATGTGCATTATATGTATTTTTTTGCTATTTACATGAGTGCACCAGAAATGGCGAAAACACATGGTAATGTGAAAACAAACTCCAAACTCGTTGGTCTTAGCTACTTAAAAGTAAAATAACTAATTTTAAAGCACATGATCAAACAGTCTGGAACGGTAGAAAAATACCTAGTAAATGTGTAATTTCAGCATTCCTTGATCTCTAGAATTTACACTGGTCAGCTGAGATTTTAATTGTTACGTTTCAGAAGGCATGCTTTCTGTACTTGTACACTGATAAGAGAGAGTAACTGCTCAGTTATGTTCCTTGTACATTGCAAAGTGTTTTATAACAAAATACCATGAGCATGGGGTTAAAATAGTCTATGCATTGAAAAGACTAGCCAGATTATCAAAGTCGTCCATTTGACATATTTGCTGTCTTTAACGATATGTGTCATGATAAGTGAACAAAACTCAAGTTAGTGGGTCCATTTGTGAGACAGTGAGAGAACTGTTAGCCATCTAGTTTCAAATATACCCTGAATTGTGGTCTGCCCTAACGCTGCTTAGGAGACAGGGTTTCTTAAACACTTAACTAAACATTTTTTTTGAGGACCTACTACGTTCCTACTCGGCTTATTATAGGAGCTGCAAAGTGAAACCACACATAATCCAACGCATGAAGGTGCTCAGAGAACACCACCAATGACAGGCATATACATGGGTAATTACCACGCAGCATGGCTGTCATACAGACTTTCCCAAAGCCCAGTGGCAGCAAGGGAAGGTGCACCCACATGCCATTTCAGAAGCCTTGCTTTCCTCAGGACTCATCAGACATTCGCCTGTGGATTCTGCTGGCCATTGCCTTTTAGGGACAGGTTCATTGTGCTCTTGTTTGAATTTCTGAGGTGAGGGTAAGGAAGTGGTTGCTAATCAGTACGGTAGGAATGATCATTTATTAATGTGAGTTTCCTGTCAGCAGAGGTTTTAACAAGAATCTTAGCCAGGAGATGGAAAAGGGAAGAAATAATTTCCCACCTAATAGATGCTAAATGTACTGAGCACACAGGGAAGTTTGGGAAATTAAACAAATGGTTAATTGATGCCAAAAAGCAGAGCCAGTCAAGTACCTACCTACATTTGCTTTTGTTGTCCTGGTCATGTATTTGAAATTACATTACTGAGAGATTTTAAAAAGGCATTTAAGAAGTAAGGGTGCCAAGTAGCCTTTTCCTTGCCTGTCTCTTGAGTACATTTAGTATATTTGTGAAGCATGTTTGTCAGTCAAAGATAGATACTGATCCTAAAACATACAAGAGTAAATGCCCTTCCCCCACTTATTTCACAAAAAATTAATTAAAAAAAAATACATACTCCTAAGTTGAATTTTTTAACATTTACTGCATGTAAAGTAAAGATGCCTGTGAATTGTTAGTTTTGAATATATCACCTTCCTTGGACCTTTAGGAAAGGAAATTTCATTTATTTGAATTTTTACCACAACTATTTCCTCAGTCTCATAAGTTAATTCGATATTAGCAGAATCATAAATTCTAATAGACCTGGCTAGGGAGTTATATATAGCACATCAAGAGTCCACATAAGTTTAGTGAGTAATGATTAGATTTTGCCTGTGCTGAAAAGTATGAATTAATTTTGAAGTTTGCCATTTTTAACTTCTAGGACAAGCTTTTGATAAAAGATCTGAAAGAATTCTACCAAGAAATATCGTGGATTATCATTGTGATATAAAGCATATGTACCAGAGGGCTTTGAAAAGTTTGTGGGAAAATGGAGTTATGAGACAATAAGATATTTCCATGAACTTTTGAAACCCTCTTGTACAGCAGAAGCATTACCAAATTAGCAAACCATTAAACTTACAAAATTTTTACCATGCAGAATTTGAATCAACTTTTTTCTCTCCCTCAGAGTTGCTTCATTCAGATGAATTCTCATTCATTTATCAGATCTTGAACTCTTGACAGGCTGACATTCATACAAGAATCAGGCCCAACAGTAACATAAATAAATGCTATAATCGAAGTAAAATGTTTTGATCTAGTAGGAGGGGGGTGATGTGTGAATTTGTATAGAATGAAGCATGGAGAATGTGAGGTAGCTGCTCATGGAAGGCAGCTGGGGTTTGAGTGTGTTAGAGAACATCAGGATGAAGAGCTGATGGGTAAAGGAGATTGTTGAGTGAGAGAAGGTAGATTAGAGACTGGTAACAGGAACTTTGAATACCCTGTTCAGAAATCTAGACTTTATCTTGTGACTAACAACTATTACAACAACAACAGCAACAACAACAATTATTGAAGGCTTTTGAGTAGGAAAAATGAAACTCAAGGCTGTGCTTAACTCTTCTACCTCTGAAGGATGGCGTTTGGAATTAGCTAATGCTGCCATAAAAGAAGTACCAGCGTACGTAAATTTACTTTCTCCTGGTTGAGACAGCTCAAGGCCTCAGCCTGAATTCGGGTGGCTGCCTTGAGGGGCAAGCCTTCTCTGTGTCAGCTCAGGGCCTTGTCTTTTTGAGCCTCTGCGCCTGGGACAGCTCCATGTGGCCTAACCTCTCTTTCACTTCTCTCTGTTTACAAGCCTGCTTTTAATCTCATTCACATCTCAAGAGCTTGACTGGAGATAAGCCCTTTATGAATCCTGCCTCATTCACATTACACAGACAAACCATCCCCAAATGGAATTGTAACCTCACACTAGAGATTGTGATTTACAGCACATATTTTGAAGGGGAGTTGCCAGTTTAATCCATAACCAATGGATGGAAAGTAAAGAAACTGAACAGAGGGAGAACGATAAATCATAATTAAAGGGATGGGCAACAAATCATGATCCTGGCAGTAGGCATAGCAAATGTTAGATTAAATAGGGGAGACATTTTGGAGATTTAATCTGCGGGTCTTGGTGCCCTTCAGAGATAAAAGAATGCACAGGTTAAGTGAAAGTGACTCTTCTTTTGCAAGCGACTCTTGAGGTTTTCAGTCCAGCGGACTCTGAAAGCAGTGGTGCCGTTAATGGGACGAGGGTGGGAGGAAGAAAAAGAGGAAGCTTGGGGACTGGTGCATGAGAAATTTGTTTTTGACCAAGTTGCGTTTTATGTGAAATCCATTTTGAAGTCAGAAAATTGAGTGTATAGTTCAAGTGATAAGTTGCAATTATCGAAAAAATAATTATAGGTAGGGATATTGGAGTAGCATTTCAAGTAATGGAAATGGATGGAATCTAAGGCAGATTTTAGAAGTCAAGGGCAGAAAAATTCAGAGAATGACCTTTTGGAAGGGTGCGTGGTCCATTTATACAGCCTTAGAGAAGGACTGCTTTACCTTGGGGGCACATGATTTGATTCAGTACAGATTAATGTTCCATGAATTGAGTTGTGTTTTACACTTGATCTTAGCCAAAAGGCCGAGAAGCAATGAGTTGTGTTTTTTAAGTAAAGTCTGCTATAGTACAGACTCAGTTCCTTACGATGTAAAATTTCATTAGTTTCAATAGTTTCTTTTGTGCAGTTCAGAATCTGCTTTGAACCTTGCTTGCAAGGAATATTGTAGCTGACCTATAACTCTTTAGTACCTTTAGGCTGGAAATTTTAAGTAAGGCACAAGTCCGGAAACACTTTAAATGCAAGTGTATTCCATGAGAAATTAATGGCTTTGAACATTGTTATAGCACTAGTAATTCATATTTTTATATTTGAGCCTTTGTTTTGATAAGGATAGGATTTTGGAAGAATCCTATTTTCTTTTCATATGAAGCCCCCTCATGTTTTATGTATATGTATATTGAATAAATATTTACATGTGTATATACATACATAAGTGGGTAAATCTATAAAAGACCTCATTCAAGTGTTGAAGAGCGAGGATGTCACTTTGATGACTAAGGTATGCTTGATCCCTGACTAAAAAAAAAATTACAAACCTACCTGCCATTGAGCTGATTTAGACTCATAAGCATGGGGTTTTCTGTATTTTCAGTTGTCTCATATACATGTGAAAGTTGGACAGAGAGTAAGACCGAACAAGAATCAATACATTTGAATTATTGGTGCTGGCAAAGAATATCGAAAGCACCATTGGACAGTCGGAAGACACAAATCTGTCTTGCAAGTACAGCCAGAATGCTCCTTAGAATCAAGGATAGCTTCGTCTCACATACTTGTGATGCCAGTCGCTGCAAAGAGACAACGTGCTTGCTTGGTAGAAGATCTCAGGGGAGGGCAGGGAGAAGAGGAAGACCATTAAGGACGTGGATTGACACAGTGACTGCAACAATGGGTTCAAACACAGAGCAGTGGTGAGGATGGCCAGGACGGGCAGTGTTTCATTTGTACAGAGGCTTGCTGTGGGTGGTAACTGCCTCTACAGCCTCAAAGAGCAGCAAAGGACGTGCTGGTGAACACTATTTTACGCATTGATGCAATCAGACACATATAAAGAGGTCTGTACAAAAGTCTTTAAATTCATTTGATGTAGGATTCTGTAGAGAAACGGAACCAAGAAGGTTGATTGATATATAATGACAGCTATGGAGGGTTCTTTAATTTTTAAAAGGAATTAACACATGATTGTGGGAGGCTGGTAAATGTATGGGTCAGGCACCAGGCTGGAGATTCCTGCAGACTGGTGTCTCAAAATATGTGATTCAGGTCATGGGAAGGGTAAAAAGAGTGAAGGAATTCTGGCCAAATGTCCATTTATAATTTTGGGACAGAAATACCCTAGAGAAAAGGATTTTTGGTTTTTTTTTTTTAAGCCTTCAGTTGATTGGATGAGGCCTACCCATATAGGGTAGGATAATCTTCCGCCATTTAAGACCAGTTAATTTAATCACATCTAACTACTTTGTAACCATATTTACAATCAAGTTTGACCAAACAACTGGATACACTTTCCTAGCCTATTCGATACATTAAATTAACTGCCATATCTATTTTTCCTGAACAACAATCGTGTCAGAGTTAAAACCCAGCATTTTTAACCTTCAACAAAACTGGAAGCAGCCATCATAGCCTTTCTTCACACACAGAAAGCAGTTGCAGGAGTACATTGTAGCCGAGTGAGAATGATCATGGCTCTGAGCAGTGGGGTCCACTAGGGTCCAGTTCTTTGTTCCACTGTTGTCCTCGTGTGAAAATGAGGGAGTCTGCCTTGGGGACCTCGAGTGTCCCCCTTAGCTCTAGAATCCTTTGGCGTATATGATTGTAATGGGATCTTAAAGCCCAAATCCAGTTCCCAATGCTTTGTCTTTTCACAGAAGCTCTGAGAGCGCTGTCTTGGAGGCAGTGGCTGGTGCACTCTCTCTCACTGTCACTGAGTGGTTCCTCGCTCACTGTGGCCCCGCGAGACAGGGTAGCGCTGCCCCTCTGCGTTTCTGAGACTGACTTTTTTTTAAAATCATGCAGCTCTTATCACAATCCATCCATCCATCCATTGTGTCAAGCACATTTGTGTACATACATTTCCATCAACATGTTCAAAACATTTTCTTTCTACTTGAGCCCTTGCTATCGGCTCCTCATGTTCCCCCCTCTTCTACCCTCCCTCCCCTATAAAGCCTTGATAATTTATAGTTTTTTTCATGTCTTACACTGATCACTTGTCTTCCTTCACCCACTTTTCTGTTGTCCATCCTCCTGGGAGGGGGTTATATGTAGATCATTGTGATTGGACAAGGGGGCTAGTCCCCCACCTTCCCCTTATCCTCCTGGTATGGCTACTCTCAATATTGGTCCTGAGGGGTTTATCAGTCCTGGATTTCCTGTGTTCCTAGATCTTATCTGTATGGGGTACGTGCTCTGGTGTACCTGGATTTGTAAGGTAGAATTGGAATCATGATAGTGGGTGGTGGTGGGGGAGCATTAAAGAACTAGAGGAAAGTTGTATGTTTCATCAGTGCTATATTGCACCCTGGCTGACTTGTCTCCTCCTTGTGACCCTTCTGTAAGGGGATGTCCAATTGTCTACAGATGGGGTTGGGGTCTCCACTCCACACTCCCCCTCATTCATATTGATATGATTTTTTGTTCTGTGTCTTTGATGCCTGATCATTGATCCCATTGACACCTCATGATCACACAGGCTGGTGTGTTTCTTCCATGTGGATTTTATTGCTTCTCAGCTAGATGGCTGCTGGTTTATCTTCAAGCCTTTAAGACCCCAGACACTATGGTTTGATAGCCGGGCACCATCAACTTTCTTTACCACATTTGCTTATGTACCCATTTTGTCTTCAGCAATTGTGTCGGGAAGGTGAGCATCACGGAATGCTAGGTTATTAGAACAAAGTGTTCTTGCATTGAGGGAGTACTTGAGTAGAGACCATGTCCATCTGCTACCTTAATACTTACAAATATATGCACATATATCTATTTTTCTCTCTTTGTATATAAATATATTTGCATATGTTCATGCCTGTATTTAGATTTCTATAAATGTCCTTTGCCTCCTATTTATTTCCTCTATTTCCTTTTACTTTCCTTTTGCTCCACTACCATATTCAGCCTTCATCAGGGTTTCAGCAATTCCTCTCAGCTACATTACCCTTGACCAAGCCCCACCAGGCATCCTATGCCCTCCTTGCCATCAGTTTTAGATCACTTATTGTTCCCTTGTCCCTGGATTGATTGATAACCCCCTTCATTTCCCCTGCCTCCCCTTATCCTGTGTCCTCCCCAGAACCATTGGTCTCATTGTTTACTTCTTGGAATCGTTTATCCCGCCTATCTTATCTAGATAGACATGCAGAGACAATAATGAGCACAAAAACAAGACAGAGCAAGACAAAACAACAACAAAAACCAAAGCACCAACAAAAAAAACAGTGACACAAAAAGAAAAACCTATAAATAGGTCCAGGTCTGTTGACCTTTAGGAGTGTTTTCCTGTGAGTCTGATGGGGTGCCATGCCTTGGCCCCAAAGTCTATTTTTTGTATTCCCCAGGGACTTCATTGCATTGCTCCCCTTGCTGCCCTGTTGCACACCATAGTGTTTCACCCTGGTGTGGTGGGGTCAGATCAGACACAATTCCCGTACCGTCTCCAGTGTTGTCCCCTGTAGTGCTATGGGTCAGTGAGGGATGGCATGTCTCGTGGTGGGGCCAACCCTATGGTCTTCTCTGTGCATTGGCTGCTCTGAGCAGAAATATTGTCCTCGGGGCTTGGTGGGCCAGGATGTGCTCCACTCTCCCTCCTTCCCTCTTCATTTGTTCCCGTGTGCTCTGATCAGATGCGCCCCTCTCTCTGAGCTGTAGCGTCAGTGCTGTCCTCTGAAGTGCATTCTTCTGGGGGACGGGGTGGTTGTCCGCATAGTAGGGGTTAGCAGACCTCACTGTTGGTTCCTGCTTCATGCCTGTATGTTGCACTCAAGTCTTGGTGCACTGGGCTGAAGTCTGTTTCCTCTCTCCCTCTCCTGTGGAAACATAAGCAATACCCTCCCCTTGGGTGGGTTAGTCCCCGTTCCCCAGCTACCCAGAAACTGTAACTCTTATAGGAGTAGAAAGTTCCATTTTTATCCCAGGTTGGCCCACTCATCAGTATATAATACTTATGCAGCCTTGTGTTGTTGTTGTTTTGTGTGTGTGTGTGTGTGTGTGTGTGTGTGTGTGAGAAAGTACGTTGTATTGGGATCAACTTTTATTCTGGAGCGAGACTTAGACATTTCTAAAAGAAATCTAAGAAATTTGAGTCTGAACTTGAACTTTATGGTGAGCTCCTCACACCCTCTTTAAAAAAAAAATAAAAAAAACCAAAATTCTGTTTTTAGAAAAGCAATTCTTCTTTCCCAGTCTTTCTCAGATCATTCTGTATAAGCAGACACTTGAAAAATATTTATTGAATTGAATTGCTTTGTAATTGATCTCTTAAAAACTTGTGGAATAACTAGTGTAGGGTTATTCATTTTGCCACTTGTCATAAATCCTTGGGTTTAATACTACTCCAACGGATGCACTGTACACTCAGCTGTGTGTTGTAGCTCAGCATTGTTTAGCTCATT
>NW_022103902.1:5801053-5803301 GCF_000313985.2 Echinops telfairi | reverse complement strand
AGCTTTTAGCTGTCAGTGCACCAGCTGCTCTGTGGGAGAGAGACGTGGCCGTCAGCTACCTTAAAGGTCACAGCCATGACAACCCTATGGCGTGGTTCTTCTCGGTGCTGCAGGATGCTGTGGGTCAGATGGGACCTGATGGCAGAGGAGTGGGCCTTCCACTCGATGACTCTTTGAGGGCAAGTTTATGGTGCCTTCCTTTGTGTATTCTTTAGGGCCTGAACCAGCGCCTTCACCTTGATGAATTAACACTTGTGTCCTGAAATTCAAGTAAAATTTGCAAGTAGACTAAAGGAAAAGTAAATGAGTTTAGCCGCTATCATTAATTATATGCCTAATTCTAATTAAATTGTATATTGAGAAAGAAAGATCTGCATAAGATTCAGAAAACTTAAGCTGTTGTGTTGGACTAATGATTTTATAATTGTTCCTTAATCTTGGTCTTACTTTATCTATAAATGAATGCATTGGATGGTATCTTTTACTCAGATCCCTTAGAGCCAGAATTCCAATGCTCTTAAGTTAATCATAGAGAACTAAGTTTCTTCTGCCAGACTCCCTGCAGCAGAAGTATATCTTAATAATCTGTAATTCCTTGGCATTAAGCTCTGCAGTGCTACATAGTAGTTATTCAAACAATCTTACTGAATAAAGCACTGACTTTATTAGAGCTAAAATTTTGATGTAAGCAAATGAGGGGAAAAAAGTCAAGTAGAAAATACTAAATTAAAACTATGAAACTTGAAAGTTTCTAGTGAAAGTTACTTCGCACATCTGAAAAAAAAATACTCTAGACACATTTTACATTTATCAGTTAAAAAATTTACCAGTGGAAGAAATCAATTTGAAGCTTCCTGGTCCCCAAGTAGGAGTTAATAATTTATCAATCTGTGACATGTTATTACCAAGTTTTATGTTGGTGAGATTAAGTTTTGCCTGCTATAGTATTTCAGTGGTTGGATTTGTGAAGTTTGTGTATACTTTTTACAGTCTCTAATCTATAGAATTGAAAAGCTACCTCCTATTTATAACAGGATTTGTGTTCTCATTGACAGACTATGAGACTTATTCCGTGTTTAGGGCTAAATGAGCTTCTCTAATATCAAAGTATAAAAAAGTAAGCAAAAGAAATTTTGTCAGCTCATTCAACCATAATTTTGTAAAGGTTTGGCGTTATTACAATCAATAAGATGTCATCCTGCTTTTCTGAGTGAACTCCCTCCCAAATCGGATTATAGCCACAGACATAGAGTTCAGCATTTGTGCTACTCACTTAGGGAATTATTGCTAGAAAGGCCATATTAATAGGCTACCTGTTAATAGTATATGTAAACATTTTGATTGTATGCTTTATTTTCAAAATTAAAATGTTAGCAGTCAGAAAAATAACCCAAACATATAGGCTTAGATTAAATTTGTGAATATTATTTTGTTTTGTTGTAACCTACTAACTACCCCTTACATTATGTGGTGATTTTTTTTTCATTACATAAAGTTGTAATCCGTGTTGAAAACTACAATCTTTGATGTAAACTTAATGCAAAGTTGTCAGAACTAGACCAATAGATAACACCATGATAAATACAGAAAAGATTGAAATTGTCAGGCATTTCATCTTGCTTGGACCCATAATCAGTGCTCATGGAAGCAGCAGTCAAGAGATAAATGGCACATTCCATTAGGACCTAAGCTCTCTTTAAAGCATTGAAAAACAAGGTTGTTACTTTGAGGACTAAGGTTTGCCTGACCCAAGCCATGGTATTTTTCATCTTCTCATATGCATATGAAAGTTTGACATTGAATAAGGAAGATGGAAGATGAAAGAATGCATTTGAATCATGATTTGGTGAAGAATGTGGAAATGAAGAATGTGGTAGCATTCTTGGAGACTATGGTAGCATGGACTACCGAAAGAACCAGTCCATTTGTCTTGGAAGAAGTATGGCCAGAATACTCCTTAAGAGGCCAGGATGGCGAGCCTTCACTTCCTGCACTTTATACGCGGATCTCAGTGGAGATAAGTTCCTGGAAAAGGACATCGTGCGTCGTAAAGTAGAGGGATAATTGCTCTCCTAATTAGTACTTCCTATTTTATTTCCAGGTTTTAATATTCATTGCAGTGGCTATATAGAACTCACAGACAGTATTTATGATTAAAGGGTTGTGTTAGACTGGGTCGACTAGAGAAATCCAGAAACACACAAGTATAGATAAGAGAGAGTTCTATATCAAAGACCAATTGTTTAGT
>NW_022103902.1:5798336-5800669 GCF_000313985.2 Echinops telfairi | reverse complement strand
TAGATTCCTCCCCAAGACCAATTTATCAAGTTGACATGAAATTATCTAACTACCACAAGGGTTTATTAAAGAAGCTAACAGGTTGTAAAGCAAGTGAGAAGTGCTCAGGATACAGTTGTGCATTGGCACAAGTTGCCAATCATCTGCTAGTAAATGTCCACAGGGCTTTACCTCTCCACTGGAAGCCTCCTCCAGAAGGCATTCAGCTCAAGCTCTTTGGATCAGCAAACCCAGATCTCTGAAGTAAGTGCCCAGAGACACCCCACTATAATAAACTCCACCCCCAATGGCACTCACCTCTACTTCTCTGCGTCAGCAAGCCAAGCATCCCCAATTGAGTGCAGGAGATGCACCCGACTCTTGGGAGCTAGCCCGCTACACAGAAGCACTCCACTTTACGTACTCAATGGGTTGAGAAGTCTACCACGCTGCCCCATGCTCTGGTTCCTGTGATGCTGCTGTTCCTCTGATACCACTGCCTTCTGGACGCTGGAGAGTCACTGCACAGGCGTCTCCGGTCCAGAGGATGGGCTGCACTCCTGACTCTTGATGGTAATGGGATCCTTCCTCCTGCTTCTCAGAGGCCTCATTTTAGACGCAGCAGGATGGCATGCGGGGAATCCTGTTTGCCGTGAATCCTATCAGTATCATCCCAGCTGTCTTTCCAGACCCGAGCAGGGAAAGAGCTGTGGTGGGAGCTAGAGCTTAGGCTGGAAGGGCCACATTAAATCATGCACGGGGATGCACGTGGCACAACAGAGGTGAACCCTCCACTGTTGACACCGTGGCTGTACCAGTAAGCTCAAACACACAATGATGGAGATGGTGTAGGACGAGGCTGTGCTTTGTTCTGCTGTGCAGAGGGTCACTATGATTCAGAACCCGCTTGAAAGCACCTAACAGTAGTGACGACAACAACAATGAACGTGCCTAAGAAACCGCCTTCATTGTGTTTGGTCTGAGGTTCTTGTGCCTATGAGAACAAAGTATTGAACTCAGAATCGAAGTAGAGTGCCCTGGGGAATGGTTGGGATCAGAAGGGGTGAGACAGGCTGGATGGTGGGTGCATGTCTACCTAATGGCAACAGGGATTCCGGAGGAGGTCGGACATGGCCACTCTTCATCATTTAAACAGCTCGACTTAGCAGGTGTTTAGGGACCCATCCATCTGCCCTTCATCTATCACCCACTCATCTGTCCACTCATTACTTATGTGCGATGTACTAGACAGTTTCGTTTCAGGCCATGCATCCAAAAAAGAGGGAAGATGTGTCGGTGCCCTAAATGTAAGTTTGTCTTAGCAACTAGACCCTATGCTTATTTGATTTGAGCCACACTCCTTTCTACACACACACACACACACACACACACGCACACACACATTATTGCCTTACAGGGAAGTGTGTAAATTATTGAATATAGAGGTACTTTTCTCATTTTGCAGCTTCCTTTATTGTGTTGGTAGTTTTTAAATGATCACTATTCAGCTATTTCATGTATGACTCAGGCACTGTTTTAAGTAACTAAGGCAAAACGTGTTTTGTAGCATCTAACACGTACAATTTGGAAGAGTCCTTTCAAAAAATAAAAGAAATGCATATGATACACAATACAAAATTGGCTATGACATGACTCTTGCTTGGCCTGAGGAAACAGTCATAACTTTATAAATGTTGGAAAGCAGACACATTCACAATTGCCAGAGGAACAATGTAGACTACCTTGGTTCCCTTCCACTATGTACATGCTTCCAGTGTTTGGGCCATAGGACATGGTCACTCACCAACTTTGAAGTGGGTCATTCTTTCCACATAGTGAGCTAGTTGGTATTGTGGGCACTTAAAGTATTCTGAAGGCACTATTTTATTTGTCAAGATTGTTGACAGTATGTGATCACAAGGTGTCAAAGGGATCAGAGATCAGGCATCAAAGAAAAAAAAAATCATATCATTGAGAATGAGGGGCAGTGCAAAGTGGGGAGCCAAAGCCCATCTGCAGACAACTGGACATCCCCTTCAGAAGGGTCACAGGTAGGAGATGAGCCAATCAGGGTGCAGGGCAGCAACGATGAAACATACAACTTTCCTCTAGTTCTTTAATGCTTCATTTCCCCCCCCCCCCACTATCATGATCCCAGTTCCACCTTAAAAATCTGGCTAGACCAGAGGATGTGCACTGGTACAGATAGGAACTGGAAATACAGGGAACCAGGACAGATGAATCCTTCAGGACCAGTGGTGATACTGGAAGGGTGGAGGGAAGGTGGGATGGAAAGGGGTAACCGATTACATGGATCCACATATAACCTCCTCCCTGGGGGATGGACAACAGAA
>NW_022103902.1:5786973-5797181 GCF_000313985.2 Echinops telfairi | reverse complement strand
TAATTTATAAATTATCAAGGATTCATGAGGGAGGGAGGATGGGAGAGGGAGGGGAAAATGAGCTGCTACCAAGGGCTCAAGTAGAAAGCAACTGTTTTGGGAATGATGAGGGCAACAAATGCACAAATGTGCTTGACAAGATGTATGTATGTATGCATTGTGATAAGAGTTGTACGAGCCCCCAATAAAATGATTAAAAAGAAAAACAAAAAGGCCAGGTTTGTGAAGGGCCCCAAAGTTTCTTAATCTCCATTAGCTCCCCTGTACCTACCTATTGCCTTCAGATCGATTCCAATTCAGAGTGACTATGCAGGCTGGAGTAGAACTACCTTAAAGGACCTGTAGGTTGTAAATCTTCACAGAAATAGATGGCCATCTCTTCTCCCATAAAGCAGCTGGTGAGTTCACACTGCAGCTAAGGGCGTATCCATTGCACCATCAACAATTGTTGTAAACCCCTTTTGAGTACATTTTGTTTTTTGTTAAGTCTTATGCAGTTAAGCTTGTGCCTGGTCATGTGCAATTCTGAGTGGCTTATTGAGTTTTGGTTTTTAAAGTTCAGGAAAATTTCCCCCTGTAAATAGAGGAATAAGAATGAGCTGGCTTTGGTTGGAGTTAAATCTCATGGATACACACGAGTCATGAGTGAATGTCAAAGGACAATGACCTTTACTGGTTGGCAGAGGACATCTTCAGCTCTGCCGGCAGTCCTGAATGCCCCGGGGGTAGGTGCCACCTGACAGATTCCCAAACCGTTATATAACTTGTTGATGGGCAAGGTAGAAAGTGTGAGGCAAGTGGAAAGAACTAGTTCTGGCTTGACATCTATTCACTACTTAATGACTCAGTTGTTAAAATTGCACTTCTTTGTTTTATTCTCTTCAGGAACAATATGCCGAAACATTATTTAGAATCTATGAGCGAACTTTAGTTGGTAGTTCAATGTAATAAAACATTGGTTATCAGAAAAAGAGGCTCATTTCTTCGTTTTTATTTTAAACAGGACTGTAATGTACAGGATTTCAATTAAACTGTGAACAATCAGATGTTTTAGCCGATAGGACTGAGAGTATTAGGGTTTTAAAGTAAGAATAATAAAAGAATGAATGGGAGAGGAAGATAGTGATTAATTGCATTAAGACAGATGAGAATATTTAATAGTTCTATATAGATAATAGTAATTAGTTTGAGATAGTATTTTTTTACTACAGAAAATTAATTATATTTGTCTCTTTTCTTTGAAATAAAGGATTGCAGCTCTCTATGAAACTCTTTTATTTCTGTCTTTGTTTTTAGGTGAGACTATGCCAAAATCCCAAACTTCAGTTGAAAAACAGTCCACCGTATATTCTCGATATTTTACCTGATACATATCAGCATTTGCGGCTGATCCTCAGTAAATACGATGATAACCAGAAGCTTGCCCAACTCAGTGAGAATGAATATTTTAAAATCTACATCGATAGTCTCATGAAAAAGTCAAAACGCGCAATACGACTCTTCAAAGAAGGCAAGGAGAGGATGTATGAGGAGCAGTCTCAGGACAGGTAAGAGCACTTCATTTATTTTCGTTCTGTTTAGGTCCTTCATGCTGCTTCCCCTCATCTGCTGCCATCTCGCTTATGCCAACTCAGTGCCCTCGGAGGGCAGAGTAGAACTGCCCCTGTGAGTTTCTTAGGCCGTATATCTTTTGGGGATTAAAAAGCCTCATCTTTCTCCCTTGGGGAGGCTAGCCGCTTCAAACTGCTAACTTTATGGTGAGCCGCCCGGTTTGTAACCTCCTTTGGTCACCGTCACAGAGGACTCTGTGGCAGACAAGTAGGGTGTTTGCCAGAGGGACACACTGCTCAGCCATGGAATCCTGGTCTTCTGTGGGGATGGAGAGAATTCTGCGCCTGCAGCACTGTTGCCCCTTCTCCGGCTTTCAGTTTCCTCGTGGGAGGAGGAACCCTGGTGGCCTGGTGTGTTGGGCTGCTAACCGCAAGGTCTGCCGTTTGAACCACCAGTCAGGGATTTGTCGTCTCAGAAGCCCACCAGAGTAGTTTTGCTCTGTTGTGCTGGGTCCCCACGAGATGCAGTCAACTCATGGACCCTGACAGGGAGTCCATTCTGCAAGCGGGCTGCAGAGTTTATGGAAAAATGGAATGTAAAGAGAACGGATTTTCCCGTCAACTTTTTGCAGCCTCTGCTTCAAGAGCTTTCAAGGAAAACTTCCAAGAGCTGTCTCATGTTTCTTATTTAACATATCAGAAGCTCATTCATTTTTTGACTTAAAATTCGATTGTCAGTAGCCCTGGTGGCACAGTGGTTAAGCGCTGAGCTGCTAACGGAAAGACTGATATCCTCCAGAGCCTAGCACTCGAGGGCAAAGATTACTGCGTGAGACGCTCCGTGGGGCAGTGGTAATTTGTTCTCTAGGTCGCCGTGAGCTGGGGATCCGCCGTGGGAATGTGTTTGGGTATTTTGGAATTCCATTGTATGTACAGAGCACCATTTACTTCCACGTTTATTTATCTGTTCCTGAACACAGTGGTTCGGCCTTTTGGTTCTTGTGAATAGCGTTGTGGTGAATGTCGGTGGTCCAGTCTTTGTATTGATGCTGATTTTATGTTTATATTCTGGGGAATCATCAAACTGTTTTACACACTGAGGCTGCATCATTTCACAACCTTCCGTCAATGAAAGAGGGTTTCACTATTCCCACATCACCACCGTCATCATTTGTGTTCCATTTTCCAGCTCTACCACAGTCATCCTAACGCATGTAAAATATTATCGTGATTCTGGGTATAAAACACCTATTCGATATTTCCTTTGAATTTTCGTCTAGTCTGTAGTTTTTCTTTTCTCCTTGTTGCTAAAATCCTTTAATGCACAAATGTTTCTGATTTTGACGGTGTCCAATTTGTCTGCTTTTGTCTTACGTTAGTTGTGCTTAGGGTGTGATGCCTTAGAATTCATTATTAAGAAGCATAGCTGGTCCCGTGTCCCCTTAGTTTTCTTGTACGAGTTTATGGTTTCCGTTCTTAGCATTCAGGCTCTCTGTTATTTTCTGTGTTTAGAAATCCAGTTCCAGCGCCCTTCTTCCCCCAGTGAATGGACTTACTGCCCTTGTAGAAAATATAGCTCCAGAGATTGTTTTAGTTAATCTTAAGGTTGGTGCTCTTCCACTTAGCTAGGTGCCTCTAATTCTTCAGTGATGACTTTCAGCTTTTAGCATACTGCTCTTTCACGTTCCTGGTTAAATTTATTCCTAGATAATTGTATTTTTTAAATTGCTATTGTAAATGGAATTATTTTCCTTGGCTACCCTTTAAATCTTTTCCTCGTCTAATTGCTCGGATTAGAATTTCCAGTACAATGTGGAAGAGCTGTGATAAAAATAGGTATTCTTTTTGTCCTTAGTCTTATCCATTGCGAATGATGTACATTTTTCATGAATTCCCATTATCGTATAGAAGATTTTCTCTTCTGTTCCCAGCCTGCTGAGTGTTTTTATAATGAAAGGGAATTGGATGAACATAGCCTGTTGAAGTGTGTTTCTTCTGGTAGAATTGATTTGTACACAGTACTACTAGGATCTCTCAGGATAATCATTTGCAAGCAGGCTACAATGAGGCACTGCACATGAAGCTGTGGACATTTTGTTCTACAGAGCTTAAAATAATGTTCTTTTTATAATGGTCTCATTTTCGTTAGACAACAAATTATGCTATTTAGTGGCCTGACTTTAACATGTTTGACATTCTGATATGGGAATGCTTTTAGTACTCTGAACACTCTTTTGTTGATTCTTCAAAGGGCTTACTAGAGACCTTAGTATTAAGATAAAAAAGTTTAGCAATCGTAACAATGAGAATGTGTTTATTGACCAGACTTACAGTGCCACAACTAACTCTATATTTTATTGAAGAAAATGGGGCTCAATGAACATATACATTGAAATATGTGTTTTAATGTCTGTGTTAGTCTGGGTACTTTAGAGAAACAAATCCACAGAAACTCATGTATAAGAGAGTTTTATATAAAGGTTACGTGCGCATCAAGAAAATATCCCAACCCAGTGCTGCCCAAACCCACAGTCCAACATTAAGCCATTAACCCATATGTCCAACATCAGTCCACAAAGTCCTCCTTCATCTCACAAAACAGATGCAATGATGCCAGCTGCAGGAGGAAAGCCAAGTCAGTGAATGGGGTCAGTGGCAGGGGTCTCCACACGGCTGCTCCAGCACCCAGGGCTGCATCGGGGTAGGTCCATGCGGCTTCTCCTCAGGGATGTCTTGCAGGAAGTGAGCCTTGCAAGCTGAAGCAGGGAACTGGCTAAGGCAGCTGCACCCTGGTCCGACCATCACAAAGCAAGAGTCCCGAGAACTACAAAGGCGAGGCTCACTTAGCCATTTTTCCCTCCGCCCTTCAATTAATCCCACATGTGTTTATCGCCCATGTTGGCACAACAAACTACCTCAAAGTTCTTGCATATACATTTTGTCAAAAATAAGCAGAATAATAAAATATTTCTCAGTAAGTACCCGTATGTTTAAAGTATAAATGGGTCTACTTTAAACATAGCGTAAATAGAAAAAGAAATCATGTGTCAATTTTTAAATACCTATATTCATTTTTGGCTGAGGAATGAGCAATAGGAGTTTTGAACGCAGCTTCACAGAGAGGAGTGCTTTTTGTCAATATGTATGCTATAATATGTATGTTACTGCCTTTAGCCTATGTGAAAGGTATATTGAAATGATAATTCGATAAATGTATTTGCTGCTGAACTAGGTAATAAGGCACAGCAAAAGCCTTCTATTCTATAGTGATACTTTAAGAAGAGGCGCTATAATGACTTTTAGGGGGAAAAAGGCACAAGTTGGCTGTATGCCACAAGCGACTTTTATAATTAAGTTTCTTTTCCTAGTCGCCCCCCAACACACACACACACACACACACACACACACACACACACACACACACACACACAACTCCCTACAAGAAATTGAAAACTGAGTTGGTGGCTCCAGCAGGGTGTCTGAACCATTGAGCTTGCATTTCTAGAAAGAGTAATCCATTATTTTTTGACACACATGAACTTGCTTGTGTATGTGTCTGGTGAGGGAGTGGGAGTATGTAAAAGTCAGCATATATACAGAATTGGGAATTTGTATTTTCAAGCCCAGTGAGAAAGAAACTTTGTATCATATCGCTGTTCTAGCTGGCAAATGAAAAAATCTATGAGAAACTAATTTCTGTGATTGGCCAGGGCGCTTCATCAGTTGTCCATTTTAATAGTAAGATTTATCATTTTATGTAAATGTACTTATTACCTGCTCTGCGAGGCATGATGTGTATTTTGTAGCTTACTCAAAGACGATGACTTAAGAGTATTCATATTTTTCTTATTTTAGGACTTCCTCAGTGACCTAGCTTCTGATAGCCCATTTATCCCTCCTGTAGTCTAGTCTACAACCACTGAAACAAAACCCCAAATCAACTGAGGTGGAGAAAATAGCTCTGTGTTTGATAAACTACCTGTGAACACATTAAAGTCACTTTACAAAAACATACACCAGCGAGTAATAGTGTCATTCTCAGAGCCCTTGAACTAGTGGTGTAGAAAATAAATTGACCTCTAGACAGAATGGGCACAGGGGGATGGGTGAACAAGTTTGAATGGTTTGTATGCATTCAAACTGATTGAGATAAATTAAAAATTAAAAAGTATATCAGTATTAAAACATTAGTCTTAGAAGATGCTAGCTTTTGTCTAAAATCCTTCAGGAGCATCAGGCAAAATATTTTCTCTACTGACCACTTGGGGAGAACAAAGAAAATCTGTTCCATCTGTACTGCACTTCCCTTCTCAGATATCACAAATCACTACCTGCTCTGGATACCTGTGTGGTACTTTATAAGGTAGTCTAGGAAGAACATCTGGAACTGAATAAAGATACATGGTCAAGTTAAAAGTCAGGTCAGAAACAACAGTAGCTACAACAGTCTTTCTTCTACCACCACCCAAACTCAAAACTATAAACAAAGCTACTTGTTTCCTTCCCACCACTGGAAAGCCTGATTGCATGGAAGAAAGAATGATCTGGTATTGATTTAAATGTTTACATTTGTAGAAACACAAACACATGTTGGTTAAATAGACATAGATGAATGGTCATTAGAGTCGTAGTGAAATTCTTCATGAATTTTCAGTTCACTACTTAAAGTGATGGAGCTGTATGTATTTCTTGGAAGAAGTACAGCCGGAGTGGTCTGTAGAGGCAAGCCTGGTGCAACTGTGCCTCACAGGCTCAGGACGTGTTGCCAGGAGAGACCAGTCCCTGGAGAAGGACATCGTGCTTGGGGAATTGGAGGGCCAGTGGAAAGAGGACGGCCCTCAGGAGATGCACTGACACCGCGGCTGCAGCAATGGGCTGCAGCAGTGTAACGATTGTGAGGATGGTGCCGCACTGGGCAGTGTCTCATTCTGTCGGCTCAGAGTAGCGATGGTTCGGAAACGGACTCATTGGCACCTGACAGTGTGTACAGGACACCAGAGATTACTGATCTTCTTTATAATGTCCGTTGGGTATAACATTTTTTTTTCACAAGGAACCCTGTACTTTGTGTGAAGAAAACGGGGAAAGATTGTCGTTTGACCCAGCACAGGATTCTGGAGCTGAGAAGTGCCCTAGTCTCATGCCACTTCTGCTTTAAGTGCTCATGCAACTTCATTTTTTTTCCTGGCACCACCCTATGTTCAGCACTGTTTAAATTGCATTTTTCTTTTCTTTTCGTATATCCACAAGCTTTTGTTTCTTAAAACCAATATGTAGGTGTTTATTTCTCATTAGATGTTACTGTTGCAACCTTTGAGACTTTAATTTGTTTTAGATTAAATGTTGCTATTGCTACACCTGACTTTTTAATTAATACTCTCCTTAATGCCTTACATTTAGTTCATGAGATAGCAATTGTTTTATGGTACATGGGAAGTAATGTTTTCTTTATTTTATAAATTTATATGTAAAAGTTTAACTTTTCTACTTGTTTACTGATGATGGTGATCGCACTTCATGAGGGCAGGGAATAAACTGCAAGTAGAACACTGAGCGAGTATTAAATTAATCCAAACAAGTCACTGAGCTCCTTTAAATACAAGTATTTGTACACATATTTTAATTTATATTTCATTGTTGTTTTAGAATTTTTCTGTATTTGTTCCCATTCTGTCCCTCCCCCTTTGTAAATAGAAGATGAAAATGATTGAAACATTCATCTCTGAGATTTTAAAATATTTAGCTTGGATTTAGAGAACAAATTGTAGTGTTATATACAAGTGTTTCTATGAACTAGGAAATAGCGTTTCCTTTATAAAACTTGAATATCTTCCGGAGATTGATATTTTTCCATTAATGAATGAAAAGTTTATTTAGTCTTGAGAATGCTTTCATTCATATTTCAAGCATCTGAAGGATACACTTTTCTGAAGTTTGGAAATGAAGAACTTTAACACACCATGAAAGTGGAGGCCACAAGAAAAAAAAGTTACCTACAAAGTTTTTTTCAGAGTTAAACAAAGGGTGTCTGTTTGAGTGGGCAGGTGAGAGCTTGAAGAATCTCTGATTAGTAAGAACTTTTGTGTCCTATGCATTTGACTAACTACATCCCTTGGCATTGCTGACTAGAGATGAAGAATTTTCTAATTGATTGAAGAAGAGTTTCTCCAGCAATTTCTTTGGAGAGTATTTTAAAAAATAAAAATAAAACAAACTTATTCAGATGTAATTTAAAACCGATTTGTTTCCATTGATATTTTTCATAAAATGTTTACATGTAATTTTACTTAATAAACATTGACCCATTTTCGACTGTGTTCAGCTATTTTTCAGTGCCCAACTCTTGGTTTCCTAGTAAAATTTTACTGCTACTGACTTCTTCCAAGTCATATTGTATACTATGTGCACACGAGATATTTTGATTTTAAAAGGGGGACTTTTCCCCCTGCAAATTAGAGTTTATTAAATATTTATAAATTCCTGAGGTTGATAACTACTGTGCTGTAAGAGAGAAACAAATTCACAAGACACAGTGAACTTGGCTTTATGGTTGAATACCTTTTATGTTTTCTAGTCTTAAGACAGCTTATTAAAATTGATGTTTTCCTTTCAGTAAATATCTGGTGACATTCAAATTTGATAATTAAAATCCAGAAGCATTCAAGAAAGAATGCCTGTTTTTAGTTTCATAATAACAATACTCCCACAAAGAAGGTTGATGAATGATGTCTTTCAAGTGGCAGATTTGTTATTTAGTTAAAGAAAGCTCCTTTGGCAGTTTCTTACAAAACTCAATTAAAGCCTGTTTATAAAACAGACAAGCTGCAGTGATAATCCTATAGCCTAAGGAATGCTGGGAAATGTAGCCCAAGACAAGAGCCTGTTTTTTTCAGTGGTTTAACAAAGAAGTGGAATTTCCAGGACTCCAAACAGATTAGTATTCCACGTTAATTGGGTACCATGTCTGTGTCTGTTTTGAAATGAAGTGTTTCAGAAATATTCATTTTGCTAAATCTGTTTTTAACATTTATCTTTTCTCTCTTAAACTCATTATTAAGAGTATGTTATTGAGTTTGTATTTATACAGCTGTTAGGTAAACGTGCTAATTTATAGTAGGATACATATATAAAACCATTAAAACTATCAATTTGGAGTTTAAAATAATAAAGAAAAATGAAACTGTTTACTAGTTTTAAATATACTCATTGAGGAGCAGATTAAAATGAATGATAATTTAGACTTGTTACTAAAATACATTAATGTGAACATATTATATGACCATAATTTAATCACAGAAGTGTAGTCAAATAGGCAATGTAGAATTTATACTAAGGGAGGAGTAAGAAGAATCTAAATTCGTTAGACTATTTTTCATAAAAATATGAAAAACTTTGCTGGGTATAAGGTAGCATCACTCAGTGACTTAAAGCTTTTTGGTTTGTTTTTAGATGAGCCTGCAGCACAAATACTTTTGTAGTTTTTCTTCCAAGTCTATAGTAAAAATTATGCATTTATCAATAACTTATGCCTATATGAAAAACATGGCATATTTGAAAATTATCGATAAAATTTAAACATGTATTAAGATAAAGTATGGATTTAATGGATATATTGCCATTCTTCTCTAAAATTGGTCAGTAATAGACATGTATCTTGAATTAGAAGTGGTATTAATAATCCAGATTGTCCCTGGATTAAGGATTCCTGTTTTGTTCTTTTATTTTATTAAACTTTAGAGGATTAATTGAAATAATTACTGACTACTTACATCATCATCATCATCATCATCATCATCATCATCATCATCATCGAGTCTGTTTACAAGGAAGTGGGAGGTTTCTGCATGCCAGTGCCACAGAGGGGACCGTAGGTTGAATGCACCTGGTGTCTTTAACTTTACCGTGTGTTATGGATTGAATTATGTCTCCCCCAAAATATGTGTTGTAATTCCCAGCTGGTGCTGGTGCTGGTGATGGCGTGGGTACGAGGTGGACTGCTAACTACTCCTAACTAACCAGCAGTTCAGCATCACTGACCCGTTCGTGTCTCAGGAGAAAATGAGCCTTTTCACGCCCATCAAAAGTTAGTCTCAGGAACCCACGGGGCCAGTTCTGCCCTGTTCCAGAGGGTTGCTATGGTTTTAGAAACCTTGATGGCAGTGAGTTTGGTTTGGGTGTAGTTGCTCTTGGTCGTGTAGTGGACTACACATTGAACTGCAAGTGGGCATTTTGAACCCAGCGGTTGCTCGGTGGGAGACAGAGAAGGCTCTCTGCTTCTGTAAAGGTTAACATCTTGGACATGGAGCCCTTGCCCATGTTGATTATTTCTCTGGAGAAAAGGGTTGCACAGAGAAGTCATGTCGGAAGTCCTCCTTGTCCTGTCGGGCTGCGGTGTGTGGGAACGGACTCAATGGCCGTGAGGTGTTGTTTTTTGGTAGTATGCCTCTGGTGGTCTTAATCCCATTTTAGGATTCCTTGTTTTTAATACACAGGGATGCAGTGTAGAGTGGGTTTTGAGTCCGTCTCTTTTGAGGTGTAAAAACAATTACATGGGTAAGTGAGAGATGTAGAGTTTGGGGAAGAGAGATTCAAGTTACGTGAAGATTGCCGAAGAGCTGAAGCCCAACACGCAGACAAGGACCTTCCTCCCGTGTGCGC
>NW_022103902.1:5780592-5786873 GCF_000313985.2 Echinops telfairi | reverse complement strand
ACACGAATTTTGGACTTCTAGGCGCCTAAATTTTGGGGAAATGTTTGCCTTTTACACTATTCACTTGTATTTCTGTTAAACAGAACTATAACTTAACATACAATATAAAGTATTATAATTGTGATTTCAAACCAAGTTGTAGGGAATCCAAAGGTTTTAGTTTAAACAAGGGCACATGATTGTTCGAAGACTAGCATTTTGAGTAGTTTTAACCTAGGGTTGACAAACTGTACAGAGCCAGATGGTAAATATTTTAGATTTTGCCAGACAGTATCTGTGGCAACTGCGCAATTCAGCCTCTGAAGTGGAAAGATGGCTATAGACATTATGTAACGGAATGGATATGACTGCGTTCCAATGAAAGTTTCCATGTGGTAGACAAGATTTGTTCCAGGGAATCATAGTTTTTCAACCCTTGAGACTTACAGTGTTAATATATCCGTTTTTGACAATAAAAAGGATGTTTTATGAATATGGACTCAATATATATATATGTTATGCGCAGGAACCCTAATGGCATCGTGGCTTAGGAGTTGGGCTGCTGATGGAAAGATCAGCAGCTGGGAACCACCAGCTGTTCTGAGGGGGAAAATGAGGCTTTTTGCTTCCGTAAAGATGTAAGAGTCTCAGAATCCCCTCATGGGCAGTTCTGCCCTCGCCGCCAGGGTCCCTGGGAGTCAGAACTTAGCGGATAGCACTGAGTGAGAGTGTAAGACGCTATGAGACAGCACAGGACTGCTAAGTGCAAGATAAGCCATTCAAACCCCCGATGCTGTCAGGAAAAACACTGAGGCTATCTGCTACCATAAACATTTACAGACTTGGCCATTTTATACAGGGTCACTTTAGGTCAGAATTGATGATGGCACTAGGAGGGGAAATAAATGTTTTACCAAGGAGAGTGATGTATTTCTATAAAACTAGTAGTACTCACGTAATTGTAGTTTACATACATGGGAGAGCATAGTTTTCAGCAAGATTCAAGCACTTTATAAAACTAGAGTTTTATAATCGCTTTCTGTAGTATGTTGGCTTTTGGTCGTATATTTGTCACCTCACTGTTGGAGAATTGCTTTTGTAGCTTCATGTTTTTAAGTCTAAAAGTCAGAGGACGGGAACCAGATGTGACTGTCCTATTTTTATCACAGATCAAAAAACTGTTGCAGAAACTTTTCACCCCATCTGCTATCCCCAGCACTTTCTCTCCAGCCATTTTAGGTCCCTGGGTCACCCCTTTACAAAGAGAGCTGGTCTAATGACATTTTTTAACCATAGTAGAGAAAGGCAAGAGAGTGTGAGGAGTAACAAAGAATGTTGAGCCAATTCACAGGTTCTGTAAAGATAGAAAATAAGATATCCACAACCAGAGTTGATTTACACATTTTAGGGCCTGCCTCACCTTAGTGCTTACCTCATTAGGAGTATATATATATTGTCCAGAACCGTGAGAGTCTGCCGTTAATTGGCCACCATTTTACTGAGGCTAGCAGAAGGCACAAGAATATTTGTTCAGAGAAAAAGGATAGTTATGAGTCATGGCAATAGCATGACATTCTGTCATCATTTGTGTGTTGGGGCTTCAACCCCTAGTTCCTGCCAGGTGATGTGAGTGCTTAGTCACACATGCACACAAAGTACATTGCACTACAGGAGAAGGGCCACTGCTCTACGGAGCCTCAACCTTTTACAGTGAGCACAAAACCTGTCTGACTTTTTTCCTCAACATAGACATTATCTTTATTATACTGGCCAGTAAACAAACCTCCTGTTTACTGCAGAGATACTATCTCTCTCACCCAAGGCTGAGAGATAAAGAGCATTCTTAAAAGGTTACTCCCCAAACCAAAGGCAGTCAGAATCTCTGATTATATGGCATGGAGGGATGTAGGCTGCGAATAGAGAATTTTACCCCAAAGCATACATGCCCTTTTCTGGACTTCTTAACTGTGTCTTACGTTCTTAGTTCGAATCTAACTTAAGAGAGAAGGAAATTACTAACACTATTTTAGATTGTTGAAACGAGGCGGACTTGAAGCACTTGCTGGTGAAGATCAGGGTATGCACAGTCAGTATGGATTACAACTCAATGTAAAGAAAATCAGAACCCTCACTACTGGACCAATAGATGATGCCATGCTACATGGAGAAAGGGTTGACGCTGTCAAGGCTTTCATCTTGATTGGATCCACAATCGCGTTTCATGGAAGCAGCAGTCATGAGATCAAATGATTCACTGGTAAATCTGCTACCAAAGGCCTCTGAAGGGTCGAAAAGTGGAGGACATTCCTTTGAGGACTCAGCCGTACCGTTCCCAAGCCCTAGTGCTTTTAGTGACTTCACCTGCGTTTGAGAGTTGGACACCGAATAAGGAAGACCGCAGAACCGAGGTGTCTGAATTGTGACGCGGGTGAAGAATATTGAGTGTACCGCGGACTGCCAAAAGAACACACAAATCTATCTCGGAGGAAGTACTGCTAGGATGATCCTTAGAAGCCAGGATGGCTAGACTTTGTCTTGCCTCCTTGGACACTTTATCAGGAGAGACCAGTTCCTGGAAAAGGACTACATGCTGGGTGAGGCAGCGGGGCCGTGAAAAAGAGGGAGACCCTCAACAAGTTGGATGGCACAGTAGCTTCCACAACGGGCTCAAACACGAGGAAAATTGTGAGGATGGTACAGGATCAGGTGGTGCTTTTTTCTGTGATTCAAAGTGTTGCTGTAATTGGGAACTGACTTGATTACATCTACTAGCAGTACGTTAGCTGCCTTTCCATGGAAACACACCGAAAACAAGATTTTGTATTGACTGGCAGGTGAAAATGTTGTGACTAGAGGCTCTTAGGAACCTAACCCTCTGTTTCCCTATGAGCAGTTGTTTAGTATCAGCAAATTCAATGCCCAAATTATCTTTATTGAACACAGCGCACACACAAAGGAAAAATGAGTCATTCAGAGTAAAAGACAACTTTTTAGGGTTCGCATTTTTTTTATACTTGGTTGGCCTAGGAAAAAGAAATACGTAATAGTAAAAGGAATAAAGATGCTAAAGGACTACTTGAAGCTCATCATTCTTCAAAAGAAAAGATAATTATATTTCTTTTCTTTTTTCATAAGTGTAATACCTCATCTTCTTTTAAACTTGACGACCATAAACTTGAGTTTAGTCTGAAATCCTTGGTTCCAGTAGGGAAAGAAGTTGACAATTAGCAGGTTATGTTCGTTACTAATGTCTACACCGATGAGTTTAGTAAGTATTCCAGTTCTGTTTTCTACTTGCAGCAGCTGCAATGACGGGTGGTTACATGGCTTGAACTGAGTTATATACACTCACATGAGATGAATTTCTAAATGATGTCTTATTCTTGTTAAACCAGGTAGAATGGCTGAGCTGGAAACTATTGGCATCTGAAGGTCACTGTTAACCAGGGATGTGGACTCTTTTTAAACCTTGCTTTCAGATGACTCTTTTGAATGATTAGAGTAGTTCATAGCTGTAAAAATGAGATGTTCACTCATCTTCATTAATATCCAGGTGTGAATTGTGTATGCCAACAAGTATGTTACCCAGTGCCACCTTAAACAAATGTACGAATGTGCTGGACACAATTGATGTATGTATGGATTGTGATAAGAGGTGTATGAGCCCCTAATAAAATGATTTTTAAAAAATTAGATGGTCTGTATTTTTTAGTTAAATTTAGAATTATTTCTTAAAATTTTACTTTGCCATCATACAATACCATATATACCTATATACATGTGTTTTTGTGTGTTTTTAGCTTTTAATTTATCTACATTAGCAAAGTTGTTGCTCTTTCTTTCAAAGAAATAGGGAAGGTAACCCAATTTTGCCCCTAAAATTTATTAATAAAAGTAGAAAATTAATTTACATTGCGCTGTTCACATCCCGATCGATTGGTGATTAAAACTCACTCGCCTATTCCACAGGAGAAAGATAAGCCTCTTTATTTCCATAAAGATTTCTAGTCTCAGCGAGAGTCAGAATTGTACAGAATTACACAGAATTGTAGAGTACAGTGAGAGTCAGAATTGTACAGAATTACACAGAATTGTAGAGTACAGTGAGAGTCAGAATTGACTCAGTGGAAGAGGTTTTCTGGGGGAGGGTGTAAGGGACAGTTTAGGAAAACTTCAGTTTTTTCCTTAAGCTTTTTTTTAAATAGTATGTGTATTTTCAAAGAGTATAACAGCATGTAATCTGTCAAACCCACATTTCCCCAGAAAATTAATAGAAAAATGTCGGCACAGATGAAGGGACTTCAGAAAATTTCTAGAAAAATTCCATTATCTTTTAGTTCTTTTTCCCACCAACTTTTGAAGCCCCCTTCGTCTTTCTGTAACGGTCTTGTAGATCTCCTTGATCTAATTTAAATAGGTTTGTACTTACTGCGGTCCTGAGGGAGCACGCTCATTCACTGCTGTTGAATCACGCCTGACTCATAGTGACCCTATAGGGCAGGGTAGACTTCCCTTTGTGGCTTTCTGAGACTAAATCTTTGCAGGAGTAAAAAGCCTCATCTTTCTCCTGTGATGTAGCTGGTGGGTTTGCATTCCTGACCCTGTGGTTAGTCACCTAAGGAAGAACACTTTACCTTGTGCTAATTTCTATTAATATATATATATTTTTTAGTATAATCTTAGTTTGTCTTCTGGAGCTTATATATGCAAAAAATGTGCAAGTGAAATCTGAGGTGAGTGATTTACCGCAATGTCTTTTCCTACTATGTCAGGATTTGGCAAGCTGCGTTCTTTGGGCCAAATCCATTTTGGCAGCTCTTTCTGTAAGTAAATTTTCATTGACACAGGGCCATGCTCATTTACTTATTTATTGTCTGTGGTCACAATGGTTACGTTGAGTACATGGCCTGCAAAGCTGAAATATTTACTCCTGTTTCTTTTAGGAGATGTCTGCTCTCCCCTGCACTGTGCAGATACTGCCTTTTCCATAGCAGTTTTAGAAATGTGGAATTTTTAAAGTTGAAACATTTTCTTTCTGCTGTTTTTCCCCCTGTTCTACTAGTCAAGCTTTAGGAATTATTGGCCATTGTGATCCTATAAGGGTGAGAAGATGAAAAACCTTATTTGTCTCTTAATTCTTACATTGGGTCAGTATCAAAATACTTTCCAAATGCACTAAATTTAGGCCCCTTCATAGTTTCGTTGGGTTTTTGCAGAAAATATGTCACAGGGGTTTTCACTGCAGTGACTTAGTCCAGCTTCTAGACTCTAGAAGATTCTGTATGGAAACCAGGCCTAGATGCTTCCTAACCCGGTGGCGAGGTCATGAAACAGGGTTCTCCATAGTGCACGCATGCATTACGGAATTCACAAACTGGCATTCGTTGTTTTTAGCTGCTGTCCAGTGGGTTACGTCCTACTCTGCGCCATCCTCACAATGTTTCTGGACAGCTGAGCACCATCGTTTCAAAAAGTGCCTTAGATCTTTCTTGTGTCCTGCTTGCTCTTAGAGAATCCCCTTGACTTAGTCTTTTTTTTTTTTTTTTACATTTTTCTTGGCACCTCATCTGCATGTCATAAATTCACTACTTTAGTCGTTTATTTATATCGAGAATTGTACATTCATTACCACAATCAATTTTGTACCATGTTTTGGTTAGATTTTGTAACGAACTACATGTGACATCGGAGGGTGGAGAGTTGGATGCCCCGGAGCACTTCATTGGGTAACTGACCTTGTTGACTCACGGAAGTGGGGCTTAGTGCCTGCAGGCAGTGGATTACTGGAGTGGGGTGCCACTGCACACTTACTTAGGGAGCAGGGTTTGCTGACCGATGAAGCTCGAACGGAATCCCTTTGGGTTGAAGTTTCTAGTGGAGTGGCATGCCCCTTTGGGCATTTCTTAGCAAACCTGAAAGAACATTTTAACATATCCTGATAAACAACTATACTGAGCATTTATCATTGGCAGTACAACCTATTGACTTCCTTAACAAACTCTTCAATCATGAATTTGGGGGCGGGGTTCTGTGCAGCAGTAGCTGTGGACATGAGAACACAGGTAAAATTCCCCCCAAGCAAAACCAAACTCAATGTTACTAAGTCCATGCCGATTCATAGGACTCTGTAGGACAGGATAGAGCTGTCCCTGTAGGTTTCCTAGACTAACTCTTTATGGGAATTGGAATCCCCATCTTTGTCCCAAGTAGCAGGAGGTGGTTTTGAACTGGTGACCATGCAGTTAACAGCCCAATGAGTTACCACTACGCCACTATGGCTCCTGTAATTCTCTTTTTTTTTA
>NW_022103902.1:5768774-5779788 GCF_000313985.2 Echinops telfairi | reverse complement strand
TTCACTATGGTAAGATTTTTTGTTCTGATGATGCCTTACACCTGATCCCTTCGACACCTCCTGTAATTCTCTATGGGAGTGGAAAACCACATCTTACTCCTGTGGAGCAGATGGTGGTTTTGAATTGCTGACCTTACACTTAGCAGCCCAACACATAACTACCACACCACAATGAAGATTATTAAGACAACGACAATTGGTTCCAGGGATGAAATTTATTGCAATGGCTCCAGACTTATGGACGCATTTTTTCCAAAGAGACAGAACTAAAAAGGCATGGGAGTAAAACACTACATTCCTAGAATTGTTATTTTCATTACTGTAACTTGTAATTGAGGTAAGCATATCATGCTCCAGGTCAGAGGAGAAGAGCTGCCCAGGAGTGGCGTGGGGAAAAAGCCCGACCTAAGATTTGTAGGAGGCCAGTGCCCACTGGAACTAGCTAGAGCCCCCGGGTCAGATGTGCATCTGCAGATACAGTTCTTGGGGACTGTTATAAAGCTTAAAGTTTATGTGCTTATTTGTCTTGCACTGTTGATACGATTTCTCCTACCTGGTATTGGATTATGGGAAATCAAGCATGATTACAAGAAATTAATCACGATTACAAGAGCTTTCAAACCCACCTTTAGTTTATATTTGATTGGGTGTGCCAAAAGCAGAGTGAAGAATTGCCTGAAAAGAAACGGCTTTTTTTTTTGTTTGAAGCCAGGGTAAAGGGCTTAGAAAGAAAATCTGCACTCCCACCAGGACTCTGAGAGAGTTGTGCATTTGAAAGGAAGGCCTGCAGGAAGAAGATTGTCGAGCTTTTGAAATTTTTGAGCAAGCAGTTTTTGCCATTGAATGCATCAAAGCATGAAAATCTGTGCCCATCAGAGAAAGCTCTCTATTAGAACTGAAAGTTAAAGGAGCCAGTGAGCCTGGTGTGCTCATTATAGTAACCGTTTGGATCCACTTTTGCAGAGTGGAAGTGGGGGGAAATGTGGCCGTGAAGACAGCCTGCTTTGGACATATCCCTTGGTACTCATGAATATGCTCCACAGAGGCTAAAGATGAGAGAGAAGAGGGAGGGCTGACTGGGGCGTAGTGTAGAAAGTTGTATGCATGCTGAGCCTGTGGGCATCCCCTAGTCCCAGAGGCCATCTGGTCCACAGTGTCGGGAAGTGTGTGTGTGTGCGCCCAAGCTTACAGCTGTTACCAGTTGACACAGCATGGATGGCTGGAGCTGTGAGGTCCAGAACCTAATCAAGTGAAAAGAAAGCGGCCTGACTCTCTGAGCTGGTGCACATTGCTGCAGTTTTGCTGATTGGCCTGCGATAGACTGAACTTTGCTTATGCATGCAGGCGGTCAAAGGTCCTACCAGAAATGAAGACTCAACACTTCAAGAAACATTCTGGATGCACAGTGAGAGGCAGGCAATTTAGAAATTGGATATCTAAAAATGGGGAAAATGGCTGACTTACAAGCTCTTATGAGTGTTAAAAAAAATAGAAATAGAAAAAAGAAACAAAGGGGGAAGTTAATCCTTCAACATGAAAGGGAAGATGGCTAGAAGGGGCAAGGAGTGGCCTGCAGAGGCAGTGAATTTTTTGATGTGATTCTTCTAGCCGAAGTCTCTCACTGCCACCAAATGACGCTTTTCTGCATGGGTCCGGTAAGCAGGTGGGAGAAGATCCTGGTAGGATTCACCTGTGAGTAATTTTAAAGATTCCCTGGCATGCCCTCTGCAAAGCAGGAGAGAAGATCCCATTACCAGCATGAGCCAGGAGTGCAACATCCTCTGCTCCCGAGGTCCCTGTGCAGTGAACCTCCTGATCCAGAAGACGGCTATTCCTTTAGAGGAGCAGCAACAGAACTGGGAGCCAGAACGTGGAGCAGAATGGTGGCCTTCCCAGCCCACGGAGCAAGTGAAGCTGGATACGTGCTTGCAGGAGGCCGTCTTGAGGAGTTGGGTGTCTCTGGGCGCTCAGTTGGGGAAACTGGTCTTACCCATGTGAGTGAAGCTGAGCCTTTGGACCGAGGCTTATTGTAGTGGGGTTGGGGTGTCTCTGGACCCCTCATTCAGGTAGTTGATTTTGCTGACTCATGTAACTTGAGGTGAATAGCTCCACGTTGAGTTCTCCCTGGAGTGGTATGCCCCTTTGGGCCTTGTGTATGGCTGGGTTGTCTAGAGTAACAAAATCAGTGGCACTCATCTGTGTACAAGAAAGAACTTTATTATCATAAAGTAATTCCTTGTCAAGAAGGCATCTCAGCCTAGCCCAACTCAAGTCCGTGGGTCTGATGTTGGGCGGAACCCTTTTCGGACTCAGAGCTTCAGGCCAATGGTGCAGAAAGATGAAGGGGGATGCAAGAAGATCACAGGCTGGTGGGTATAGGATCACATGGATCCAAGGTCTATGAGCACATTGCAAGGTGCCAGGAGTTCAGCGGTTGGCTTCCAAGGTCAGCAGTCCACACGTGGCTACACCTGGAGGTAGACATACAGTCCTATCAAGCTGGTAGACAAAAGGCCAGAGGGAGAGAATTTTCTAGTGTTTCTCTTATACACAGACCACAGCCCCCCAAGGAGGCATCATTAATTAGACTGTGGCTTAACAGGTTGGCTTCCTCCACTACACTTCAACACAGGTGCAAGTTGATTTAAATCTAACCACCACAGGCAGACCTGAAAAGCCTTGTAATATGTCCTGATAAACAATTATCCTGAGCATTTCTCATTGGCATTACAATCTTTTAACTTCTGTAATAAACCCTTTCATCATGAATTTTATCTGTGGGTGATGTGTAGCCATTGTGATGGATAAAACAGAGAATATTAATTAATGTTACGGGGAATGTGCCCTTGTTCTGTTTGCAGAATATGAATATCCAATTCTGTCAGCATCATTTGTTAAAGAGACTTTCTTCACCATTGACCGATCTGCAAGCCTTTGATGGAAGGAGTTGCTGCCCATAGATAGGAGGATTTGTTCCTGGGCTCTCACTTATGTTCCATTGGACTGTGCCTGTCATTGAAATAAGACTAGACTCTTAGAGTCATAGAAGATGCGTTGTCCTATGCTGATGTTTTTTAACATTGATTGCAGATTATGTGGGCTGTTAAACAGAATAGTTCACATTGTTGGAGACGAATACATATGGGGGTGCAGGCAGTTGATTGCTGTTTGGATCTTTTGTGTCTTTTTTGAATTTCGAATTGTTTTTACCCTCATCAAAAGTGATGCGTTAGTCTTCCGTTATTGTAGAACTGTCTCATTTTTCAATTTTGTCGTGAGTTTGTTTTATGTTATTTTGGAACTCTTGTCATTTTAGGTACATAAATTATCAACTAGCTTTGCCAGTTTAATTTGCAAGTAATTGTGAATATTGGCTTATTTCTGTATGGCAATGAGAGTTGCTGATTTTAGAAGGGGAAACAGGCCCTAATGATGATAATAATACCACTATTTATTATAGAGTATATTTTCAAGCAGCTCCTAATTCGGTATGTTTATGATTTGTCCTTAAGGTAGTAACTGTAATTACCGATGAGCATATTTCACAGACTTCCTATTGGCTTATTAGTCCTCTATCTGAATTCTTATGAGTGTTTTCACTTCCTCTTAGCCTTAGTTTAACACTTCTTGAAAGACTTTTTGTTTCTGTGCTATGGTGTATTAATGACTTGAATACAACTTTTCAGTAACTGGGGAATCCTCCAAAAACCTGTGCTTTCTGCATGAATGGTTCAGTTCCGTTTACTACCTTTATTGACAGCCTTCGTTTATCTTCTAGCTTGTTGTGCAACTCATGGCATTGTCTCAGCGCTCTGGGGAATGTGTAAAAGAACTTGGTTATGTGAATGGTTTCATACTCTTGTTGAATTCCCTGAGACAGATGTGGCTGGTAGGCACATCCATTGGGTTCCACTCAGCAAACCTGTGTTCACAGAACAAACCCTGCCCGTCCCCAGCCACCCTCATAGTCGTTACGTTGCCCATTGTTGCCCTCACTGTGTCGGTCCATCTCCTTTGCCTTGTTAGAGATAAGGATGTTCAGGCAGTTCAGTTAATCAAAATTAGTTTTCCATTTATTTTGAAAAGTAAGGTTAAGGGCTAGATCAGGTATTTTGGCCATCTATAGACTGCTCAAAAAATTTTTTTTTATTGTGTGAGCTTAGTGGTTTTGAGAAATGTTCACTATGGAGACAGGGTTTTGAAGAAAGGAATTGCTCTTCTCGTATATCCACAGTGCAGATTTTAAAAGAAAACAGAGAGATGTGTTTTCACACTGTATTCTTGTTGCGTCCCCTCATATAGCTGTGAGGATTTGTCAGTAATTTGTTTTGACTCATATGACACCAGGTGGGGGTGGTTTTGTGTGTTTCTGTAAGTTAACGAGTGTGGGATGTTTGTAATCTTGACTTTACCATTTTAGCTCGCCATAGGCCCTCTCTATAAGAAACTGTCACATTTGTCCCAAGTTTTCAGTGCTAATTTTACTATAGATACTTATCTTTGGATACTTACCCGTTAAGTTTTCCCTTCCTATAAGTCCAGCACTCGAAGCCTGCACTTACGGCTTATAATACTTTTGTCTCATTTTCCTTATACTGCGGCTTCAAGGTATTCCTGTAACGTATCTGAGAACCTCCTCCCCCTCATCACATTGCCCTTACTTATCAAGTCACCAGTCTTTCAATAGTCTTTGTAATAAAATTTAATTTTACTTATTATAGCAAGATTGGGGACATGGAAGCACACAGTTTCTGGAGTGGTGTATTTTGGCCCAGATAATCCTGCTATTTTGTTTTGGATAAGAATGTTGACATCTTAGTAGGTCTTGAACTTGGTTGAAAGAATCTTAATTAGAGTCATTAAAAAAGAAAAGCTGTCCTAAAATGGTCTTCCTTTGACTGTTTTAGAAGGAATCTCTTAAACGTAAACAACCAGTAGTACTGGTACATCTTTGACAGGAGAGTATTTTGTAGATTAAGGTTGAGAAATAAATATTTAGGGACAAAGATATAAAAGAAACAGTGTTTACCACTGGTTTACCTGAGATAATGGTTACATCTAAAGATCATTTGTCTAATGTGTAACATTTCCCAGAATTTTGCATGTAGGATTACTCTCCATTCACTCCTGCCATTGTACATGAGGTGTCATTCCAGCAGCAAATTAAGTTCTTCTTTATGTACATTTATTGCCACCTGTCACACATGTAGAATGAAAATAATTGGAAATGCTAAATGGCTGGAAATGAAAATAATTGGAAATGCCAAATGGCTGGAATTCTTTTAGGATTTTTAGTACTTGGTATTTGAGAGGCAAATGGCAAGTAAACCAGGTGGTTGTAGGACTGTATTTGCTGTACTGTACTACAATCTGAAACTTCTGTCAAGAATTTTAATTAAATGTTAGTTTAGGAAGTTCCTAATTCACTGCAGGCCACTGAAGCTTAGACAAAAGCAGAATATAGGCCAAGTGTTTTAACCTATTAACAATTCACTGCAAGGTGGTTGGTTAAAAGTTCATCAGGAAATAACCGGTAGATTTATATATGTATAAAAAGAAAACACTGAGTCCCCAAAATAGCTTAAATAAAATTGTTCTTTTTTTTAAATGGGGTTTTAGTTTCTCTCTTTCTCTTTCTCTCTATACATGTATAATGTGTTTAATTCCCTAGTTAGATTGCAAGATAAAGTTGGTTTAGTTTCAAGTTTGAACATCCCCCTCCTCCCGATATCGTACCTTTTCTTACTATTATATTGTTTTCATTTTTCTTCATGAGTATTTCTAATTTTCCACAGATCCATTGTAGAGTTTCCTCTATGTAAGATCATGGTGGTAATGCATCATTCAAAAACCAACTCTTAAATTCTCACAAAGTATTTCTGGCAAAAATAATTTCAGAATATTTTTTTTCCAGATTGAAATTTCTTTTTATAACTAATTATGGCATAGGAAAATAAACTGGTATATGAAGTTATTATAATCATTCTTTATGGAATTATGTGTTGCTATTCAACTGTGCAAATACAATCTGAAAAATTCATTAGACAGTTGCATTCTTGCCGATTAAAGTACATAGCTTTGGGAAATGGTTGGTACTGATAGTTTCATAGGAGTTAACAAGTACTATGTAAAAAGTAGCCTGACATATTGCATGCTTCATATAACTAATCAGCTCTGGTTGTATTGCATGCATATTTTGGTTATTTAATAGATAAAAAAGCGTCCAATAACCAGCTGCTCCTCTGGGGAAGATTGATGATATCTGCTCTTAAGTGCTTACAGCTTTGGAACACATCCTACATGGATTACTGTGAATTGGAATCAACTCACGGGGCAGTGGGTTTGGTTTGAGTTGAGTGAGTGACTTATTTTCTTCTAAGATTGTAGGGCTATAGAGTATCTCAGTATGGGAGCGACGTTACAGTTGAAAAAACGCTTTCTGTAAATTTGGAAAAGGTAACATTAGCTCTTTGAAAAGGACCACTTTTACAACAAAATCAAACATAAATGACTCTTATTTTCTTTACATTTTGGTGTCATAGACAACTTGGTCAACATTTTTTGTGGTAAAATCTATTGTATCGATACTATGATGTGTTTTTTCACTAGCTAATTGTTCTCCTGCTACGTTAGTTTTTCTTTGCTCTCTTTGCTAGTCGTGTGGACGTGTCTCCTGCCAGGCTTTGGCGGGTGTGATTCCACAGCTGTCAGCAGGGTTTTCTTGGAGGAGAACCAGTCTGTGCACAGCCAGACGAGACGGGCAGTATCTTTTAGGAAATAAAAGACGACTTCTGCACTACTGTGCACTGTGGTGTTTTATGAAATACTTCTTAATCAGAAGAAGTCAATAGGGTAAAAGAAAAGTAGAATTCTGACATTCTTACATGGACTTGATTTCCCTCTGTAATTTCTTTTTTTTTTTTTAATCATTATGTAGTCATTCCTGTTAATTTTAGAATACTCAAGCCACTTATTTTTATGTACAGTAGGAATGCTTTGATTGGAGCAATTTTTAGGGCTACTGAGTTCACATTTCTTTTTTGCTTTAAAATAAAGTAGTACAAAGAGTAACCAACAGATAAAACTGAAGAGCGCAAATTAATTTTGGACTTTGGAACATTACATTTAGAATGTTATTTTCTTTTTCATAATAATCATTTTATTAGGGGCTCATACAACTCATCAAAGTCTGTACATAGATCCCTTGTGTCCAGCACACTAGTACATATGTTGACTTCATCATTCTCACAACACCCGCCCTCCACTCGAGCCCCTGGCATCAGCTCCTCGTCCCCCCGCCCCAACCCTTGATAATTTAGAAATTATTATTTTATCATATCTTACACCATCCGACGTCTCCCTCACCTACTTCTCCGCTGTCCGTCACCCAGAGAGGAGGCCATATGTAGGAAAGTTATTTTCTTACTTAAAAACTTAATTATCAAAATAACCAGTCTTTTATTGATGTTAGGGGCTGACGATTCAGTTGTGACTCATAGTCACCACAATGCAACATTTCCCAACCCTGCTTCATTCTCATAGTCATTTCAGTATGTGAACTCCTCGTGCAGCTAGCGTGTCGCTCTATTTGTTAAGAATCTAATTCTTGGTAAGTGGTTTTCTACTTTGCCAAGCATTATGTCCCTCTCCAGGGAACAGGCCCCTCTTGTTCACATCTCCAAAAGAAGATGCGAGATAGTCCCTTCATCCTTGCTTCTATGGACCATCCTGGTTATTTCTTCACACGTGGATTTGTTCATTCTTTCAAGAGCCCGGGACATATTCAGTATGCTTTGCTAACGCCATAATTCAAATGTATCAACTCACTTTGATCTTTCATATTCAGTTTTCCAGCTTTTGTTTGGCTGTGAGTTGTTTGAAAATACCATGGGTTGGGTTAGGTTATGTGCACCTTAGCCCCCCTCTAAGTGGACTAATCTGTTGTTACTTTTTAAATATCTCAGTAGAAACTGATAAAAAAGTTTAGAAACTTCATTTTAAAATGTATGCTTCAGAATCAAAACAAAAAAGCCTAATCGCTATACATTATATATGTGATTTTTTAACAGAGAAGCATATTTCTAAAGCTTCCATGAGGAACACTTGAATTATGAGGAAAATGCCTAGGAGTGTAAATCTTTGTTCTTTTCAGCTTCTTCTCGACCATTGATAGATGTGCCATTGTTGGCTCCTAGAGGCAAATGTCAACAGCATTTCTGAATCAAAAAATGCAACGATTGCATGCATAAAAAGAATATGTCCCACTGAGTGTTACCTTGAAAGTCATGTGAGTTATATACAAGTAAAAGGCACTAATTTTTATTTTACATTCATGTTTATTTATTTTGCTTTTCTTTTAACTGGCCATGGAAATGAACAGTTCTATCTATATTTGGAATGTTTTCAGCATTATTTGAGAAAAGGCTCTCCAGTGCTTTCCAAAACCACCACGCTGAAGGAATTTTTGCTTTTATTTGCTAGTCTTGAAATCCATTCTCATCCTCTTTCTAAAAGATCACATGACTGAAATGAACAGAAACTTGATGGTTATAACCAAGGGACGTAACAGGACAAAAATCTTAGTTTTCATATAAATACTTTGATCGTCTGTGTTTATCCACTATTTTCCTTTCTCCTATGACTGATCTTAAGATTTCTCCCCTCAGGTCTTTCAGGGCATCCACATCTGTAAGTCCAGCTGTCTGATTTTTGTCCCCCCGTTGCTTTCCTTCTGCTGATTCTTCAGCTCTGAACGTAAACGTCAATTCCTCAGAGAAGTCTTCCTTGACCCACACGTTCTAAATGATTATGCACATTGTTCTCTGTCATTATTCGTTCCAGAATCAGTCGCAATTTCTATTGGGTTATTTCTTCACCACTTCCGTGTGTACTCAGTTCTCCCACATCGTAAGTAGGCACTCAAAACCATGTACTAAAAGCGTGAAGCAGGAATGGCCACCCGATCTCTTGTGATATACCATTTATGGAATGTCAGAAAACTTGGCAGACATTATTAAGTTCATTTGTAAAGGAGGTGTTGGTTTTTGTTCTTGTGGTTACTGGTTGGTTTTTGTTTTGCTCGGTTTTGTTTTCTTTCTGGGGTAAAAGAGGAAACAGTAATGATCAAGCCACAGAAATTTTATTGAATTGTATTTGTTAAGCTGGTGTGCATTAGAGACAAATCTTTTAATCATTTGTAGCTTGCATTTTTTGGTGACATTTTAGGAAGATGAAAGGACCTTGCCATCCCACCCCTCACTCTTGCCTGCTGGTCCATAATTACAGCCTGTGCCTAGAATTTGTCGTCACATGTCACTGGACCATCAGAATTGCAAGTGGAACCATTCTCCACATCTTTAATTATTTTTGTGCATTTACTGCATAAAATGAGCATATCTAAGTTATACTCAGAATATGAAATTGGAACCTGAGCTACCCATATGATTTTTCTTCTTAATTAAAATTAAAATGTCAGAATTTCTGTCACAATGGTGCTACTTGGTAGTTTCTTGCCCTTGACTCGAGCAAATATTGCTATGTGAGGGAGCTTTGAACTGTTTCTGGAAAAATGGAACTAAAAGATCCTGGAATTTCCCTCGAACTCTTTGAAGTTCCCTTGTCTTATGAGTATTTTGTAAATGAGAATCTTTGTATGAAGCATATCTCTTCATGAAATCAATAAATAGTATACAGGCACTGCTTGAGTTTTCTTGAAAGAATTGTCGTCTTTCCCTTTAAAAAGTCTGTGGCACATTTTCATGCTTCCTTATTTCTTGTCATCTCAACGGGTAAGTGTTTTGACTGGTTTCTTTTTGCATCACAGTGTTGTTCTCACCCTGACCCCGTTACTCATGTCACACGGCACACTCTTCTTTCTGCCTGCCTTTGTTTATTTAGTTCCTTTAATTTTTTTTAAAAAGGTATATTTTAGTATTCTTTTGTTTACAGCCTGTTGATGCATTTCCATAATCTCAGGCTTGCCTACCTTGGCTTTTTGGAATGTATTAAAATCATTTCCACCATGTCTCCTTAAATTATTTCCCCTCTCCGAAAAGTTCTAAATCTGACTCTTCATATTTTTAGGATGTGGACAGTGTAAGTAACACTTCCTAAGAAGGACCACTATATAAAATAAGCCATACCTGTTATTGTTTCGATGCTTGAAAGGGGGCTTCTTCCTTTTCCTTACTGGTCTTGTCTGTTTTCAAGGTATACTTGAAATTATAATTCATTCTGGAAGCATTTTCTGAATAATCACATCTTAGAAATTGAGGTGTTTTGTGTTTGTTTTGAGCTTTTACTACTTTTCTAAACACTGAGGTATAGAAACAGAAGTAATTTTTAGTTCTTTGGGTGTTCTGATTATTAGAGGGACTGCCGGGATCGTGGGACTCACATCAGAGAATGTGCAAAGCCACCTGTGGATCAGGAAAGCCTTTCTGGTTCGAGCAGGAGTCAGCTACCAGGAGGGCAAGGGTGTCATAAAAGGCCTTGAAAAGGCGTGAGAAGTGCCTTCCCGAAGCCAGCCATCTGTGGGAGCACATCGTGTTTGCAGCTGTGGATGTCTGAGTAGTGGGTGCACAGGGATTTGCTCCCTCCAGCTCAGCAGCCCCTCATGCTTCTTCTCTTCTGACTCCTGAACTGTAAGATTATGTTTATGGTCCAGGGGCACAGATAATATATATGCGGGGTGGGACAGATCACCTTAACATTTAAATGATAAATTTTACCTTTTAGATCTTTCATGTTTTAGTTGTGCCCATCAATTGGTTTTTGTATTGTTCAGTTTCTAATCATTTTCATGTGTAATACTACTGATTCATATTCTGTTTTTAGCTTTATAGCATGTCATATGTCATGGGCATTTGGGGCTCTCAGTTAACACCTGAAAGGATGAAGGGATGGCAGGTATGTCTAAATAGGATAGGCTGGATGAACAATCTGGAGGAAAAAACAATGGGATCGACAGTTCCGGGGGGACATGGGAGAGGGGGAGGTGGGGGGAAAGGAAGTG
>NW_022103902.1:5728679-5767783 GCF_000313985.2 Echinops telfairi | reverse complement strand
AAGATATGACAAAATAAGAATTTATAAATTATCAAGGGCTCATGAGGGAGGGGGGAGCGGGGAGGGAGGGAAAAAAAGAGGAGCTGATGCCAGGAGCTTAAGTGGAGAGCAAATGTTTTGAGAATGATGAGGGCAACGAATGTACAAATGTGCTTTACACAATTGATGTATGTATGGATTGTGATAGGAGTTGTATGAGCCCCTAATAAGATGATTAAAAAAGAAAAAGAGTTGTATGAGCCCCTAATAGAATGATTAAGAAACAAGGATGCAGGGATGTGCTTCTGAGAACAGAATTTGGTGTGTGACTTTGGGGATAGGTCTTCAGTGTGCCTGCCTGAAGGTGCCCTAGATGCACCCCTGGGCCCCTTGTGGTTTCACCCTCTGTGGGACTCGGTTGGTGCTCTGTTTCTCTCACTTTCCGCGCCTATGGCAGCTTTGGCTCTGCAGTTAGTGTCAGATATTTTACTGCACTAAAATTGAATCTAAGATGGCATTTTTTTCCCCAAACAGTCTTACAGAAGTAGAAAAAGTTATTCCTTTAAAGGAAAGAAAAATATCTAGTTTTCATCTGTCTCTTATCTCTCACCAACAAATCTGATGAATCTTTTTTTTTGTTATCATCTAAGATCGACTCTGTGTGAGTTTTCAACACTTCCTTGAGCAGTAGAAAATCATCTGACTCCGGTTGTACAGAATCGTGGTAGACGGTGGGATAAGTGTGGCTTCAGCGGAAAAACCTTTGATCGGAAATACTGTTTCCTTCAGGAAGTAAAGCACAAAGAGCTATGTGTCTGTCATAAGAACAAGGGACTTCCTTAAAAGGGAACTTTAGACATCTATTTAGTGCTTTTACTGGAATGTATTTCCCTTCATGATTGTCAAAGATGGATCAAGTAATGACAGATATTTTACAAACTGTTTTGAGGTGAACATTAGTGTACATTGTTGCTTCTTTGCTGTCAGGTATTAGAATTCCCCCAAGTCAGTCTAGTGAGGAGAAAGAAAGGGAAATATATTCCTGGTAGTTGGAATCTTGAGTTTACAGGAATTCTGATTCATTTCATGCAAAATGAGATACTGTTTAAAACAGTGTGACAATGGCACTATTCTGTGACTACAGTTATTTTTAATTAAATTTTCAATAATGGATCATTTGCACTTGAAATGGCTTGCAATAGCAAGGATTTTCATTCAGAGGGATAATCAACTGAAATTGTGAAGAAATGTTTCCAAAACAGTAATTTATTGGTGCATTAACGTTTTTGTGATACTTTAGTCTAAGTGATATGAAAATCATTCCATTAAAGTGAATGCTAATTAACATTCAAGAATTTTGAGCCATCCTAAAAGTAATGGGAAGGATTGTGAGGTGACTCACAGCTAAGAATCACCGATGCAGGCTCTTGTTCCATAGGTACTTGTGGGAAGAACAGGATGGAAATAACTGTAACATGGTAAGACTGGCTTGAAGACTGTGTCTGACCTCTTTAGGTTTCACAAAAGAACAGGAGACTCCAGGTTCCCATCAGCCCAAGGTCTGTTGCTGTGTCTCCATCCTCCCTCCTTCTTTTACTCTGTTCTGAAATCATCTTTTTCTCCCGTGATACTTTACTTCTCTGCTGGGTTTTGCTGACTCATTATAGGATTTATTAGGGATGGTTACCAGGTTACTTATCAATCAGGATTAGTAAACAGTAAGGATACAGTCATCTATAGTATCTATAGCTGCACCTCTCCCCAGACAGCAGCCAGGTCTCTCATCTGCTCCTTAGTCTGTCAGTCGTGTGGTTCCTTGATTGCTGATCCACCTCACAGCAGCAGGGTCCGTGCTGCTCCCTGCTCTATCTCAGGGTCTCTATCTCAGCTCCAGGTCTGGGCAGGATGGTCACTAGCATCACCTTGGAAGGATCTTGAATATTCTCCACTGGTCTCTCCTACCTTGATGGCCCTCTGGGAATATTCTCTTTTTCTGCTTCTGAGATAGCTGTCGTATATGAAAGTGTGTTTTTTGTCTCTCAGCAAACCATACCTCCAAGGGAACAAATGGTGACGTGGGGTAGATCCTTTAGGAAAATGGAGACTCAGACTATATCCCACCTTAATCCTGTTGGTAACAGAGAACTCTCTCCAAAATGGGATTATCACCATAGTCATAGAGGCTAGAAAATACATCACAAAAGGATTATTGGCTAGAAGGGTCATATTAATTGGCCACATCTCAAAAAAGGTGTGTTGTGTGTAGAATGTGATCTTTGCCATCACCGGCAGAAAACATCTGTATAGAAAGGCAAAGGTCTTAATTACACCTGTTTCACCTTTTCTTACGAACTTCAAAACCAGATTGAAGCATTAACCGTGTATTTCCTGGGTGGACATAGTTTGTGAACTTTATAAAAATATTATTTTTTTAATGACTGACTCATATGCTAGTCGTTATTTTGTAATTACTACATTGGGTAGAAAGCGAAACAAAATAGGCTGCTACTTGATTTTTTTCCCTCCAAGAAGATGTACCTTAAAAGTGTCTATGCCCGCTCTTTTTGGTCTGGAAATGTGGCACACACGGTACCCAGAGCTTTTGTTCCATTGCGGTTGAAATGTTTCCTCACCTTTTGAACTGCCTCATTACAGTAAGTCCCTGGGCTTGTGAGCATCAGACTTACATGGACAATGTGTGCTTGCCCTTGACTATTATGCACATTTGCCCTTCCTTTGGAAAGATTCAACTCACCCTTACTAGCAACCGTTATTTTTTCATCACAATCACTTTGTTGTTGTCTATGCAGCCTGAAAATCATTGGCGGAGCTATGAGCCTTTCCTTACATTGAAACAACAAAACAAAACAAATAAAGCAACTGCTGTGAAGGCGATGACAGAGTGGAACTGGCTCCATATGGTTTCTGAGACTGTCAGTCT
The DNA here is from genome assembly GCF_000313985.2 of Echinops telfairi. Taxonomy (NCBI): domain Eukaryota; kingdom Metazoa; phylum Chordata; class Mammalia; order Afrosoricida; family Tenrecidae; genus Echinops; species Echinops telfairi. The sequence goes on along the minus strand of NW_022103902.1, from coordinate 5,764,863 downwards.
GTATCTCATTCTCCTAACTGAAAATAAGTTTGAACCAGCCAGATCCCTTCTTACACTAAAGTCAGTTTACACTCAGCCCGAACCTGCCTTCAGTGCACACTCAGGGATGGACGGTGCTGGGCGCCCAGGGACAGCCTCTCGTGCTGAGGAAGGTGGCATGTTGGAGAGCCTAGGCAAAGTAGCACTTGCCTTGAACATTGAACACCTTCGACCTGTCGAATAATGGAAGGATAAGTAGGTTATAGTCATAAAAGAAATTTTATTTGCAAAAAAATATTTTAATTTGGATTTTATATGTCATTGCCTCTTTTTTGTGGGAGAATGATAGGTCCTTCTACTCCTGGAAAGCACAGGGTCCGTTCTGCCCTGCCCTCGAGGGTCGCCAGGAGCTGGCATATACTCGATGGCAGTGAGCTTGGTTTTGGCTTCTCTCCTCCTTATGAATGTGTAACTCAGAGAAAGGGCAGAGACTATTTTGCCCAAGGATCAAGAGTAGTGTTCTTAAAACTCACTGAAGCCCTGTGGCACAATGGTTACGAGATGGGCTGCCGACTGCAAGGGGCTTTCTGCTCCAGTAAAGAGTTCTGTAAAGAGGTTCAGAACCTCGCCGTTACCATCTCGGAAACTCACAGGGCAGTTCCACCCTGCCTTCCAGGGCCCCTGGGTGGCATGTGCCCAATGGCAGTGAGTTTGGATATACGTTTATTTATTTTTCTATAATGTGTTTAAAAACTGTGTGTGACTGAAAGGGGAAATATAGTAATTTTGTGTTTGGTTTTAAAAAGTGGTTAGTAATTTTTGTGATCACTAAACATTTTGATATCTTAGCACTCATCTTAGTATTTTTTTCTATCATAAGGAAAATCTTTAGAATCGTCTAATGGGGCTTCATAAAGCATCTTTAACAGCTACTGAAAACCCTTTTGTAGTTCCTTCTTGTTCCTATAATTCATTTAATTTCTTTCCTATGATAATAGATTTCCCGTTTTTATTTCCTCATTGTAAGAGGGTGTTTCCTGGCCTCACATGGGCTAGATATGCCCTGGTGAGTAAGTTCTGACTAACTGGCTCTGAGTGGGAGGGAGATAGATATTCAGCTTCTAGGTTCTGCCCTTAACAGGAGGCAGCATGCCCTCTGGCTCTCCTTTTTCCTGCCGGTTGGAATGTTTGGATGGCCATGAATCATCTTGGACCACGTGGTGAAGGAAGCTTGGTAGCATAGCAGAATGAGCCCTGGTCCCCGGAACCTGTTTGAGAGGTGCGAGGGACACAAACGCCAGTATAGACATTCTTGTGTCTGTGACACACAACCAAATTGTACCTAAAAATACATACACGAACGACCATGTAGAAGTTACTTATCATTTGGCTACATTTTTAAAGGTTTAAATATTCTCATTTAAATAGACTTAAATATTCTCATATTAGAGGTTTAAATATTCTCATATTCTGTTTACAGTAATAGTAAGTAAAGACATTTTCATGTGAAATAAAGCTTTGCCTGAACTAAAATCAAGCACTGAATTCATGTTAATGGGGTTCTTTAATACTCTATATTTCGTGACTTATATAAGGTAGTTATACTATATTGAAAAGCTTTTGGTGGCCAACTCTGTTGGGTTTTAGGACCCTTTGAATGTTAAACAGGATGCTTTCTGCTCATGGTTGAGATTTCCTGTGTCTCTAGTCTTTGTGACTGCCCTGTTATACTTATTTTCTCCTCCTCATTGCTCTTCTCTTTTTGCATTCAGCCTGTGTCTGGGGATGCTCTGGTGTAGCTCCGCTGGGCCTTCTATTACAAGTCCTGGGCCATAATAGAGACCAGATGCCTGGCGTTATTCCTGTGTACACACACACACACACACACACACTCCAGTGACTTGCTTGGGGAGTTTGTGGGCTTGAATTGTAATCGATGGAAAAATGCCATGTGCTTTGCAACTTTTAGACACGTCATACCACTTACAAGAAATTGTGAGTCTTTGGGAACCAAATTCTGTGTGGGAGATGAGTACTAAGAAGAAAAGTTTCATCAAGATGAATGAGAAAATTTCAGTAAGCATTGGTTGATTTGTCAGTTTTAGTCCGGAGGACAACTTACGTACATCGCCACACGGGGGATGGGATAGAGCTTCGCTGAATGATAGATGTGGTTTGGCCTAACTTTATATAGTTATATTTCATTATATTGAAGACTCTGCCCTTGGCAGAATCATTGCAAATGACTTGCAAAGCTCTAGGTGGGGGAGAGTTGAAAGAAGGACACAAATTGCATTAGAATAGCCCATGCTTTCTGTTGTTCTCTCTGAGCTCTGTGTCTGGGGCTGCGGTGACTTGCCAGTTTCCATCACATTCTGTTTTTGTCACAGTAGCTGCCTGAGAATATAAGGCATGTTGCTTTTTAAAGGAAACCGAGGAGTGGCCACACATAATCTTATTTGTCTGTGATTGATTCACATTTGACATTTCCTTTTAAATACTCATATGAATGTATTATAGTAGAAGGAACATTTCCTTCCTTGTCAATACAGAACACCTGGCAGCACCACAGCTCCTGTGTCCTATTCCTCGGATCAATTGTGTAATTTTCTCGGTTCCCTGAAGGAGCCCAGTGGTGCAGTGGGTTATGTCCTGGGGTGTTGAATGATAGATCAGCCGATCAAAACCACCTACATGCTCCTCGGGAGAAAGAGGCAGCTCTCTGCTCCCACAAAGCATTAGCGTCTCAGAAACCCACACTGACAATTCTTCTCTGTCCTATAGGGTTGCTGTTTGTCATAATCCACTCAAGTTTGGAGGTTTTCTTGGTTCACTAACCAAATTTGGGAACCAAATATGAACTCCAATCGTATACCATTACTCTTCCATTCACATCCAAAAACCTTTTCTGTTGAGGTTTCCCAACTCTTCTGACTGCCAGTATGTGTCAGGCCCATCCTTGCAGACATCAGTACCAGTCGCAGCATTCCTCAGCACTTGACTGGGACTTTCCCCCAATAACATATAGATGTATGTGTATATAGATCTATAGATATATTTCCCCTTCACTTTTAATGTTGCCTTCATCCTAGGCAACAGTCAAACCTACTTGACTGGCCTAACTGTCAAGAACTCAGCAGCATGTATATCCTCAGTCACATCTTGCTCCCAAAATCTCATTCTGTAAATACATTCCATCCTACTTTCCATCTTTCTTTGACCCGTGAAACTGTGTTTCTTTCTTTTTCTACTTTCTGTTTCTTTATAGTATTATTCTTTTTCTGATTTCTGTGCCTAATTTGGGTTCTATTATATGGGGCCTTGAAGAATTAGAATGGATTCAATGGCGGTGGCTTAGTTTTGTATATTTTTGTTGTTTAATCAGGAGGAAGGCTAACCTAACTTCAACCCCTGGCACTCCAAGTGGCTAAGAGGATAACTTGGATAACTTCTCCAAACCCACCTCCCCATATCCTTACTTATAAAAAGGCTTTACCATCCACCCACCTAGTGGAGTTGTTGAGAAGTTTTAGAAAGACAGTGATGGTCAAGTGTGAGTGTAGATCCAAGCACTTAAAAGACAAAAAGCAAAACTAGACTCACGGTCTCCGAGTAGATTTTGATTTATTACTAATAGTTGTGAACTGCTTGGATTGTTAATATGATTCTTATTTTAAGAAAATTTTTAAAAAGTGTGATTCAAACAAGGTAAACGTGGAGCTAAAATAATGGAAGGTTGCAGCCTGCGACCTTTCTGCATTCTGCATCATCGCTTGTGGCTGTGTGAGTCTGGAGAGGGACGTGTGGACTGGATGTGGACCAGGTTGGGACGTTTTCCTGATCTGCACTTACTTCTTGATAAAAAGCTCTTCCTTGTACCTAAAAAATTTATTAGCGGAAGGTTAAGTACTGTAGATTTGATCTCCTAAAAGTGTGAAGAACCATTTCATGGTTAAGCGGTGAAATGGTATCATTTACAATGTGTGCAGAAGGTTACTTTAATAGAATTTATGAAATGATACAAACTGAATAGGAAATTAGTTGAATTTCACACTGAGGAGCTATGGTATTTCCTCATGCTACTAGCATGTCTTGTGTAATACTTTCATATCTTTTCAATGGAGATAATATTTTATGCTGCATTTTTACATTCTTGCACAATATGCTATTATTCTACAGGCACTACATGACAGGAAACAGTTTACCCATGTAGTCAATGTAAGAGTTAGAGGCTTTGTGTCTCTGGTTCCAGGGAACGGTGGATTTCTTTGGAAGTATTAATCAACTTGTTACCCTAAATGAGTTGTACAGTGAGTTTTGGTTTCTGTAAACATTGTTCACATTTGAAGTGCAATATGAGTGGAAGCATTATAGTTGACGTATTGCACAATTTCTGTTATACTGTACAGTGAATGTTTTAAGGGGGAGCAGTGGTAGATTCTTATCTTTCGACTGAGACTCAGTTTGATTCTTCAAGACAACGCAGCTCATGTGCTGCCTCCTAGTGGAGGCTTGCATATTGCTACGACGCTCATCAGGGTTCTGCGCAGCTTCCTGAATGGGACAGGCTAAGAAGAAAGGCCTGCCAAACCATGGGAATCCTCAGATTACAGAAGTGTGATGTGTAACTGATACGGGGGACAGTGCAGGACTGCGCAATGTTTGTTGCATTTTGCATGGGGTTGCCATTAGGTGCCATGGCAGCTAGCAACAGTCACATAATGGTGACATGTTGCTAGTTTAACATCTTCACATCTTTTTATGAGGAAGTCAGTAAAACACATTAAAATTTCCACCAGTGGCAAAAGACTTTATACCTTTAAAACTATTTAATGGAGAGTCTTTTTCACTCCAAAACACAGGCAAGAGATTATTGGTAGTAAAATCTGTGAAAATCTCGTTTATTCATCAGTTATTTCAATAATTCTTTGATGAGTTTCTCCTCCATTCCAGCGCTGTATTTGTCACAAAGACAATTATGAGATGCTGAGCTCGGTTCTGCATCTGTATGGATTAGAGGGTAGATTTAAACACCCGGAAATCGAAGCACTCTCTACACTTTGCTCTGGATCCCCCTTTCTCCTTTCTTCCTCCCCTCTCCCCGCCCCCTTGTGCAACCAGGCGAAGAGGAGATGGGAAAGGGGCCGGATGGGAAGACTGGTTGAAGAGAACAATGTTCCGATCCTGAGTTTGAATCTTAGATGTGTCGTTCATTTTTAGTTGTGAAATTGTGAAAAGAAGATAGGCAATACTGACCAAATTAACTCCTTCATCCCACTATTCTCTATTGAGGGCCACCAAACTCACCACATATGTTCTAGGTGTGAGGGGCTAAGTACTGAACGACTCAGACACAGCCCAATTACATTTTAGTGGGTGGGTGGGGGCAAGCAACAATGAAATCAAGATACACAGAAACGCTCAGTGAAGAATAGTTTTGTGAAGAGAGCAGTCCAGGATGAGAGAACAGAAAACGAGACGGTGGCTTTATAGTAATGCTGTCAGTGCTATCGGATAATACTTTGGTGTGGGTGCGTGGCTCTCTCCTTTCTAACAGGTTGATAAGGAGTGCAGCTGTCGAACAAGGACATCTCTCCGTGACTGATGGGAAGGGGAAGGATGAGGGAAGTCTCTGAGCCTCCGGCCTTTACTGATCAAAGCCAGCAGATGTCCCGGCTGTAAAGTGTCAGCTTTTTGCTCCAAATGTTCATTTATACCACCGAGACTTTCACCCCACCCCCACCCCCAAATCCCATGACTGTTGAGTAAATTCTGACCTACTGCAGCCCTTTCGGTGGGTGTCAAATCCTATTGGAAAATGGATGACCTTAAGCCAACTGTGTATAGGAATGGATGGTGTGATAGGGACACCAGTGAACCAAGAGAGCTGCTAAGAAGAAAGGGCTCAGAAAGAGGTTAAGGCAGACTTGGGGACCAGGTGGTGTAGTGGTTACTCGTTGGACTGTGATCCCGTGGTTGGCAGTTCAAAACCACAAAGACTAGACTTTGTGCTTCCGTAAATAGTTATAGTCTCAGAAACCCACGGGTGGGAGGGTGGGGGTGGTGGTCACTAAGAGTCCTCATTGACTCTGAAGACTTAGTTACCTGAGTCGTGATTATGTCTGTGGTGGTCAGTCAACTTCTATGTCAGAAATACGTGATAATGGCTTGATATGCTAGAGCTGGTCCTGCAGCCATAACTAAAGGAGCCATGCATAGAAGGAGTATGACAATTGAATGAGCAACTTGAAACTGGGAGGTCATTGTGGCTCAGACAGAAAAGGTCAGGTTACTGAGGGACATAGTTTAGCCCATGAGCCACAATAGGAAGAGTAACCTGATTGGTAAGACGTGTTTATCCAAGGATGCAAGGGGGTTTGGAACACATAGATTTGCAAGTAGGATAAGTTAGTCAAGTCAAATGAAACCACCTACGAGTTCCTTAAACTTAGTACTTTCAACCTCAAAATCCCTACCATGTAAAACTGTTTGTGTATCTTACAGTGCTTTTATTGAACTGCTGTGGCCCCAAAGGGGGATTAGTTTAGTCAGAGAAAGGAACGCCAAGCGATTTAGTACAGGAGCCCTGGTGGCAGACTGCATCACACGCCAGGCTGCTAACCGAAAGGTTAGAAGTTTGAAGCCAGCAGTCAACCCTCAGGAGAAAGTTAAGGTTTTCTAACCCCGGGAAGCATTGCAGTCCTGGAAACCCAAAGGGGCAGTTCTGCTCTGCCCTGTAGGGTTGTGAGTCAGAATTGACTCAATGGAGGGGAGTATGAGTTTTTGAAAGGTTCGGTAAAGAGCCTTGGTGGCACCGTGGGTTACCTGGTATGCTGCGAACTTTAAGGTTAGTAGTTCAAACCCCTCATTCACTCTACAGGGGAAAGACGAGGCTGTTTCTGAAAAGATGCGTAGTTTTGGAGTACTTTGCCCTGGAGAGGCACTAGGAGTGTGAATCCATTGGAGGGACGGCGTGGTAGGTTGGTTGCTTGGTTCGGTCTTGGAGCGGCAAGCTGTCCTCCCATCCCCCTCTTCTCTTTGTGGATGGAGCATCACCATGAGAAGCCAAGATCCGGGAGTCTTCTCAGCCTAGCTCTCTGTGGTTTTGTCTGTGCAGTGATTATATCCAGAAGCAGCTGTTTCAGTGAAGTTCAAACTTGACATCTATTTTGGGTAGAAGCAGGAAGAATGTCAGAGGCACTGTTTGAATTTCAGAGCCTTTTATAAGGGTCTAAGATAAAGCTGTTTAGACCTGTCCTCTGTCATCTCACTTATCAAATTCAAGCACAGCCTTTTAATTTCAACACACTTAACTTCTGGGGATGAATCAGACATTGACCGGATTCTATAAACAAGTACTTTTCTAAGACGTAAGCAAGAACACAAGTAGCACAAAGAGAGCATGCCAGCCAGGCAGACAGTGTGATGAGAGGGGCGAGGCTGAGGAGCGTGCTCTGCTCTAATCTGGGAAGCAACTGTGTTTTCCTTGAAATCAGCAGCAGTGAAGGGATAAATAACAGAACATGCTAGTGTACACAATGGCCGTTACTCAGATTTTCAAGGAGTGTTACAGGGTGATATGTGAAGAATATTCTACATTGATAAAGGACTGTTGCTCTTTTACAGAAACCACAAATCCTAGTGTCCTGGAACGGCACTAACAAATGTAAGAGAGCTTCAAAAAATTCATGGAAAAGGAGAATAATGAAACTGTTTTATGAACTTTTTGAAGTCCCCTGGCACATACGAGAAATGGGGAGCTTTAAACAGTAAAACTTTTGTTGTCTCATTGTTTTGGATGTCAGCATCCAAATTAGGAACAGATGTTGAGAGCCCCTTGCTGATAGCCCCGGGCATTTCTTGTTGTTCTTGGCTGTTTGCAGATGCATATTTGCGCGTGTTCTTTCCCTTTTGTGTGTTTGTGCCTTTTCTGTTCTTTTTATGCCACACCACTCAGAACAGATTAGGTTTAAAGAGCAGCCTTACTCCAGAATGATCCAATTAACTTAACAAAACACCCCACCTCCCTTCCAGAAAACCGAACGCACTGCCTTCTCTTCACGCAAACTCATTGCAACCCTGTAGGACTAGAACTGCCCTTGTGGGCCTTTTTTTGGGGGGTGGGTACCTCCATATACATACATATATATATAAATATTTAAATCGTTTTATTAGGGGCTCATACAACTCTTATCACAGTCCATACACACATCAATTGTGTAAAGCACATTTATACATTCATTGCCCTCATCATTCTCAAAACATCCGCTCTCCACCTAAGCCCCCGGCATCAGCTCCTTATTTTTCCCCTCCCTCCCCACTCCCTCCTCCCTGATGAACCCTTGATAATTTGTAAATTATTATTTTGTCATATCTAGCCCTGTCCGACGTCTCCCTTCACCCACTTTTCTGTTGTCCATCCCCCAGGGAAGAGGTCACATGTAGATCCTTGTATTTGGTCCCTCTTTCCAACCCACCCTCCCTTTACCCTCCCAGTATTGCCACTCACACCACTGATCCTGAAGGGATCATCCGCCCTGCATTCCCTGCGTTTTCAGTTCCTATCTGTACCAGTGTACATCCTCTAGTCTAGCCCAATTTGTAAGGTAGAATTGGGATTATGATAGTGGGGGAGGAGGAAGCATTTAGGAACTAGAGGAAAGTTGTATGTTTCATCATTGCTACATTGTACCCTGACTGGCTTGTCTCCTCCCCGAGACCCTTCTGTAAGGGGATGTCCAGTGGCCTACAAATGGGCTTTGGGTCTCCTCTCCGCACTCCCCCCATTCATTCACTATGATATGAATTTTTGTTCTGATGATGCCTGATACCTGATCCCTTCGACACCTCATGATCGCACAGGCTGGTGTGCTTCTTCCATGTGGACTTTGTTGCTTCTGAGCTAGATGGCTGCTTATTTACCTTCAAGCCTTTAAGACCCCAAACGCTATATCTTTTGATAGCCAGGCACCATCTGCTTTGTTTGTCTTATTTGCTTATGTACCCATTTGTCTTCAGCGATCGTATCATGGAAGTGAGCACACAATGGTAGGATTTTTTGTTCTTTGATGCCTGATAACTGATCCCTTTGGCACCTCGTTATCACACAGGCTGGTGTGCTTCTTCCATGTGGGCTTTGTTGCTTCTGAGCTAGATGGCCGCTTGTTGCCCTTGTGGGTCTTGAAGACTACTTCTGCATGGGAATAGGAAGCCTCTTCTCTCTTCCTCAGAGTGGTGGTTTTGAACCACTCTTTGTCCAGTTAGCAGCCCAACCTGTAACCACTTACGCTACCAGGTCTCTTTTCAAACTGGGTCATATTTATGGACTGACGGGTAAGGACTTCATACTTTTGAATCAAAATTAATTCCATATCACCACAAGATTGAAAAGTAAGACACCATGATTAGAAATGTTCGGGATACTAAGAGTACTGAAGAGGTGGGAGGAGGGCACATTGAAGGCTTAGTTTTCCACCCTTAAGGAATCCTGGTGTTGTTCCTTCATTCATTTTAAGTTTAATTTGTTTGTTTAGTTTGGACATGAAGAGATTCTGATCCCCTAGCAAATATAACTGAGTTGAGAACACAGTTTTAGTTCCTTCACGAAGGGGGGATGTGGGGAGTCAAGATCCATTTATATTACCCAAAATAGCGATAGACAGTTCCAAATTTAGCCCAGCCGGAGAAAACAAGATTTCTTTGCCGTTTGGAATGCTTGTCTGAAGAACATGACCTGAGCTACTAAAGGTGTTAGAATATTAGGCCTGACAATTGTTAAGACATTTTTATTTGTTTTTCACATTTGGTCAGCTTTTTTCGATCTGCTCTTCAGTGTTGGTCAGCAGTTTGGACCCATCCACTCTCTGTGCTGACAAGACTAGGATTTCTACTCCCGTGAAGATTTTCAGTCTAGGAAACCCCCCAGGGCAGTTCTACTCTTATCCTGTATGGTCGCTATGAGTTCAAATCAACTCAATGGTAGCGAGTGAGATCCCATTCAAAAGTGCATTTTGTTATTAAATTGGATAAAGATTGGAACTGTGCTGTGCTGTGTGTGTGTGTGTGCCGTAAAACCTACCTTATGTATCCCTATATAAAAGAGCCTATTAATAAAATAATAAACTATAAACGATCCCTTCAAATCACAGAATGAGTTAAAGAATTATGCATGTATACAGTGGAACATTTTTTCCATGTGTAAAAGTAAGGAGTTGTTTTTCTTTGTGCTAGTATGGAACAAATTTGAATGCATAAAACAAAAAATAAAAACAAGGTGCAGACAGGTAGGATTGATGAGAAGAGGGATATATACATATAGACCCACCCTTTTACATCTATGCTTGTTTCTATTTGGACCATCAGGCGATGAGAAGGCATGGAGTCATGTGCCTGGCACTAAGAAGCTCTCTTGCTTCCTCAGAGATAGGAAGGAAGGAGAATGCTAGGCAAATACAGACATTTTGAGATAATGAAAAGATCACTTGGAAGGAAGGGGATTCATTGAGCACAACACTGGTGTTTGATTTTGCACATTCACCAATACCTACGAAATCTTGAGGAAACTGCTGTCAAGGGGGTGGCTGGCAACAGCAGTTCTTTTTAGTGGGTTGAGGGAGGAGGACAAAGCACACATGTACTCTTATCTCTCTCTCGTGGGAGCTATGCCTCGGTCCTTGGCTCCGCGCGCGAGAATTCACACCGAAGCCTGGTGGGTGATCCTAGTGAGTTTTATGAGAGTTAGAAGGGGCACAAATGCATGGGACCACCGCCCGGCCGGCTGCACTTGTAGCAGCAGCTGGTTGGGGAGAGCGCCTGAGCAAAGGTTGGCTTTTCAAGGCCCCTGTTGGGAGGCGTGGTCGACCCCATTGGCTGACTCAAATTCACCTGGGCTAGATGGGCCCGTCCAGGTGTACCACCTGCGTAGGTATGCCACCCACTTCCTGGTCGGGAGCGTGAACCTACCATTACCATTTCATGTCCAAAATGTTGCTGACTTCTATAATCAGATTCTTTTCCCACCCGTTCTGCAAAGATTGTGTGTGTGTGTATGTGTGTGTGTGTGTAACTTTCATGTGAATTTTTATCCCTATTGTGAAATTATAGCATCCTGCCCATGGATCTGTTTTTTTGAACTCTATACCTAGTGATAAATCTAGGTCAATTATCTGCCCTGGTGTCTGAGTTTAGGAAGATGAATGTGTAAACAAACTTGTGATATTGAACATTCCTGGAACCCTTAAGCCTTTTGAATAGGGTAGGATCGAATTATATCTAGTATTTTGCTAGTTATATTTGAAGCATCATGTGATTAGTGTGTATAATACATACCCATCCAGTGCAGTTGTTTCAGGTCCTTCTCATACCAACTCGACGGAGAACTGCTCCTTTGGGTGGCCAAGGCCATCAGTCTGTATGGGAGCGGGGAGCCTCATCTTTTCCCGCGGAGCCACTTGTGCGTTTGAACTGCTCATGTTACAGTTAGCCGCTAGATAAGTCACCAGTTACACTACCAGGACTTCATTTTGCATATGATTAATAGGAGTTCTGTTTTGAAGGTTAAGATATGAGGTTGTGAAGTTAAGTCAGAGAGGGTTGTGTTACAACAAACATTGCTTTCCCTGTAATTTGGCTCAAATGCTGCAGTCAGTTTCATGAATAATAAAAGTACTTATATGTATATTTTAATATGCTGATAATTTCCAGAAACCAGTAGTATCAGTTAACATCCTTATCTCATTAAATATGAAACTGGACCTTAATTTTTTTTCTAGACCTTATACTTTATAGAATATACCATGCATTTAAGTGATATAGGTTTGAAATAAATTGTATACTCTCTGGCATGGAATTGCTTAAATATAGCTAACCTTAACACCATCTACTATGGATTATTCATATTTTAATTTGTTGATTGAGAAATTCTTGCACCTATTTTGTTTAGAATTATTAAATATTATTCACATTAGTTTCAATGATGATATATGGTTGCTTTTATGCTGTATTTATTACATGTGATTAAAAGCATACACACTTTTTTGTAAGATATTTTTAAATATTTTCTTTGTTTCATAAAGTCTATGTTAGTTCTTGGCATAAAGATGGATTTCAAAAATATAATTATCATGCCTTATTTTTAAATTGGTCTTTTACTTGAAATTAGGCATACTAGGACCATGTACCTATTTCATTACTTTTTGAATGTCTCTTTTCAATTCCCCTAACTTCAGTGTAAATACCTGGGAATTTTTTTCCCTCTCTGAATTCTTCTTTTCTTAAAAAAATTTTTTATTGATCATTTTACTGGGAGCTCTTATAAATCTTATAATAATCCATCATTCAGTTGTATTAAGCATACTTGTACATATGTTGCCATCATTTCTAAAAAATGTTCTTTCTACTTGAGTCTGTGGTATCTGCTCCTCTTTTTCGCCTTCCCACCCCCATCCTCTCATCCTCCTGAATCCTTGATCAGTTATATACTATTGTCGTTATTTCGTGTCGTATACTGTTCATTGTCTCCCTTCAGCCACATTTCTGATACTCGTCCCTGGGGTGGGGTGGGGTGGGGGGGTGGGTTATATATCCAACCTTGTGATGGGTTCCTTTCCCCTTGCACCTACCATCCCCTTACCCTCATGATACCTCTATTTCCACTGCTGTTCCTGCGGGTTTATCTTTCCTGAATTCCTTGTGGAGAACTCTTATCTCTACCAATGTGTGTACTCCGGTTCTCCTGGATTTGTAAGGTAGAACTGGGTAATGGTACTGGGCACCGGGGTTGGGGAGGAAGGAAGCATTCAGGAACTAAAGTAATGATGTGTGTTTTCTCTGCGCTATACTGCATCCTGGTTAAATTGCCCCTTCCTTTTAACCCTTCTGTGGATGGATGTGCTTTGGGGTCTCCATTTCAAATTCCCTCATTTGCATCAATATAATTGTTTGCTTTGGGTCTTTTGATACCTGATCCTGTCTACATCTCATGATCAAAGGCTGGTGTGCTTCTTCTATGTGGGCTTATTTGCTTCTCTGTTTAGATCATTGCTTGTTTAACTTCAAACCTGTAAGACCCCAGATGCTATATCTTTTGATAGCTGGACACCATCCACTTTCTTCACCACATTTGCTTATGCACCTATTTTTCTTCAGTGATTGTGTTCGGAAGGTGAATATCAAAGAGTGTCAGGTTATTAGAACAAGGTGTTCTTGTGTTTAGGGAGCCCTTAAAATAGTAGAGGTCTGCCTGCTATTTTAAGACTTAACATATGAATATATGTGCATTGACCTTATCCTTTCACTATAAGTTAATATGTTTACATATACAGTATTCATTATAGGTATACCTCTATAAATAGCTTTTGTTTCCTACTTCTTTCTGCTATGAAATTTTTTGTAAGTGAAAAATGTACAAAATCAGTAAATGCTGATTGCTGATGGTGATTAACCATTAAATTTAATGGATCATTTACTAAATGAATTATTATATCATGAAAGGGTTTTGTTTTTTATGTCTGAAGTATAAGCCAACCCGAATATCTGCTGAAGCACCTAATTTTACCACAACTGCATTAAAAATGTGCCGGAAAACTCGGCTTATACTCGAGTATATATGGTACCCATAAGCATTGCTAACATTATATTATTACCAAGTTATTAGCTGCTATTCTTTGGAATAATTGTTGTCTGAAGTTTTTGTTGGGTAAGTTTGCACTGGTTCCAATGAAGTGTATGGTATTTTGTTAAAAGCCACTTTAGTGATGTTATGACATATTTAAAGGAAAAACACATGGAATTTTGGCAACTAGAAAATTTAAACAAAAATATGTAGTTAAGTCTTTTGAAATAATAATTGCTTATTTGCAGATGTTTATTTTTGTAGGAACCTAGTTTCAACAGAATGATTTACAATGATAAATTGATGGACATTTAACTTAATTATATAAATTAAAAATTTTCAATTGTGATAGCATGCCTTGCTTTAGTTTGTATAATCCTTTAGCACATAGTAGTTTCGCTTAGTATGCATGACATCCAAAATGCTTATTAAATTGCAGCTTATTTATCATATTTAACTCGAAAGTCTTCTTCTTGTCTTTATCTCCAACCTCGGTCATGTACACGACTTTTGCATTTTCCTCAACCAAAGCCTTTTGTTATTTCTTGTATTTTAGCCTCAGTGTGTTTCTGTTTTCACCACTTGCTTCGCTAAGATTCCCTTTAACTTTATTGATTGACTCAGTGGCTTGACCTCTGCTACACCTCCTACTGCTTGTTTTGAAATGGTCACCTCATTTGGTTTTATAGTAACATTAACTGTCCTGCTGATTCTTTTCCTGACTCTAAAACATTCCATCTATATTGCTTTGTTGAACTTTCCTCCTCCCAAATGCCAGTCTCTCTAAGGTCAATCCCTGACCCAAGTCTACCGTCTTCTTGATGATGCCATTTCGTCCTTAGTGATCTCTGTGCAGCTGCTGTGCCTCTCCCACTTCTCATCCATCCTTCTCAGTGCACTTAAAATGTGTTGCTCCTGCTTCTCTTCTCCTCCTCTAACTGTGGTTTCTCAGTTTTCCCTCACCCACAGCTGGCCTTCCAGTATCTCATTGCTTCAACACTAAATATCCCAGTTGTCATTGACACTCCAATTCCAATTGTAGACATTTGCTTTTGTTGCAAAAGATTAAAGGCCCTCCTTGTTTCTTGCCCCTTCTCAGCTTCCTGAGTTTTGTGTAATCTTGTTTGGTTTACGCAGCCTATATCGTTTCCTGTTACTGCAGACTGCCTTCATCTTTCTTTCATTCTCTCATGATCCAAGAAACAGACCATGCTAAATTCTTACCTCCATGCCTTGGTCTTGATTCCCTCTTCTAACCACTCAGAGTCTGTTTGTCTTACTCCCTTAATTCAGGCCCCAGCTCTTCCCAGGGGCATTGGGCCTGTTTTTTTTCTGATTTCTTTTTCCTGAACTTGCCATATCTTTCAAGAGTATGCATCTTAATAGATGCCACAAAATTCATTATTTTACATAGCTTGCACTTATGATTCAATTAGATATTAAGTTCTCTGAGCAGATACATTCAGTATCTGTTTTTTTGGGGGGTTTCATATCTTGATATTTAAAAAACTTGATGTTTGGTTGATGTAGTCGATTAATGATGTAATTCACTTCAGATAGAGAAATAGAGACTTCATTTTGTAAAGAAACTCTTAGCTTTACATTAGTTGAGCTTCCCATACATATGAGCAAATAAAGTAGGATTGAACTTGTGCCCAGTTTATTCCTATAGCTAACTTCTTAAAAGAATATTGTCTGTTGTCTCTTTTTTATTAGAATACCTTCCTGCAAACTTTTTAATTTTTAATTCAGTGGGATTTGTTTTTTTTTTGTAATGGAAAGTATTTGTGAGAGTTTCATTAATTGACCTCTACTCAGAAGCACATTGGAAGAAAGCCTTTGTGATCTGGTCCTAAAAAACTCAATTGTCTAAAACTCTATGGCACACAGTTATCCTGAGACACACATGTGGTCACCATGGATTGGAATCAGCTCCACCTCCAGCAACTGGGACCAGTTAGAAGGTATACACAGGTGTGCAACCCAGCAACATTTAAGGTTTTTGATGAAGTTTAAATATGAAGATTGGGCAAAGCTGCTTAGTAGCTGTCAATAGGCTTCCATGGACTTGACTGACATGTGTGTTTCATGAAGCATTAGGACAGTTGATCTTCTTAATTTCATGGATTTGCAAAGTGGTGGGTTGACTTGACTAGGAATCCACTTATGGCTGTGTGAAGTGGGAAACCAAATTACAGCAGATGACACTATGTAATTCTAGCCCGAAGAAGTTCTCCAATGAGAGAAATCGTGTGGGTAGCATGATCTTGCAGAGGGTAGTGGTGGGAAATTCTTGAGAGAGGTGCAAACACAGGACTCCTGAGGAGGGGAGCTTTCTGTTGTCTGACAGAGTTGATGATAGAGAGTTTGGTGGAAACGCGCCTGTTCTGATTTGGCCCTGCTCACACAGAGGTTAAAGCGTCCAGTCTCTCCATGGGAGAAAGATGAGGCAGCCTGTTTCATAGAGACTTCAGCCCTGGAAACCTTAGGGTTTTATTGTCGTGTGGAGTGACTATGAGTTGAGTCCTTTCTGCTTCATGGTGCTTCTGTGTGTGTCACAGGACAGCTGTGCTTAGAGCGTCTCCAGTGGCTGATTTCTCTGTTGTAAACTCCCAGGCTTGTCTTCCCAGGTGCCTCTGGGGGAACTAGAATTTTCAAGCTTTCCATTACCAGTTAACAGTTTGCACCACCTAGGAACTCTCTCCATATTCACAGCTTCAGTTTATTTCTCACACCTCTTCTTTAGGGAAACTATTCTAGAGTTCACTAGGTCCAATCGCTCTGCTTCGCCCCCGTCAACCATTGCAGTGGGTGTATCTTGGCTTTGTAGTGTTGATTTAACAGATATACCACAAGTGGGTGACTTTAAAGGACAGGCGTTTGTTTTCTCATAGTTCTGGAAGCTAAAAGGTCAAAACAGGGTCTTGGCTGCATTTATTCCTTCATTGTAGGTGGCCCTACACATTCTTTGGTTCCTTGGCTCTTTGGTTCACATGGCATCTGCCTTCCGAGGGCTGTGCAGCTTTCTGTGTTTACTCTGTTCTTTTTTGGGCACTCAGATAGTAATTACATTTCAAAGCTACCCTCAATTGTGTATCATTAACATACAAATAAAACCGTATATCCAAATAAGGTTACATCCACAGGTATCGGGGCTATTATTATTCCAGTGTATATGTTTCTGTGGACACAGTTTAATCCACGATACACAAGATGATTCTCATTTGAAATATTGTTTGGTACTGCACCATAAATTCTCAGATGACAGTGAGATGTCTAAGTTTTCTTTAAGTTGCTATCTTACTCCTCAGGACTGCTTAGAGCTGCTGAAATTGAAAAGATGCTCAGTAAATAGTTACTGGCTGGCTGGATGAATCTGTGAACTATTTTTGGCTAACATTTTTAGCGTAGTCTGTGTGTGTGTGTGTTTTTAGTATAGTCCTTTCATCAGCTGTTTGTGTGTGTAAGCTTCTGCATTCGCTCCTCTGTCTTCTATGACTACGGGTGCTCTAACAGCAAAGCAGAAATGTAGGCATTACTGGTGGGCTTCTGTCCTTAGACGGCCAATACAAACAGCACGTCAGTGGGTGAACAAGATATTTAAGAAGGGGCAGTGGAAGGAAGGAAGGGGAAATCTAGTAGAAAGAAAGGAAAATGGTTGTCACAGAGATACAGAATTTTAGAGCTAGCTGGAATGCTGGGATTGATCCGGGCTAGTCAGCCCCCTTCCTCTTGTCTTTTGACACTGTACTGAGCCTCTTCCAGTGGTACTATCTTCCTCAAATTTAGTTCATAATCGCGAACAGGAAGTTGACATGGAGCAGATTTAGATTTATCTAGTTTGCTTGTCGTGTGTGTGTGTGTGTGTGTGTGTGTGTGTGTGTCTGTGTGTGCGCGCGCATGAAGTGAAAGCATGGATTCTTAACGCCCTGCTGCTATCTGTCCACCAGCCATGAGTTATGTCAGACTAGTCTACACATATCAGGGACTACTCATTAGCATTAGTGCCAACGTTTGACTAATCTTACATTGAAAGATATTAACTATGCCTCTTAGCCATCTGTGTTCATACAGACTTAAAAAAATTTAGTTTTATCAACCTGGATCAAAGTCAAAAATAGGAATTAAAGCCTCACTTTTGTTTTTTCTCAGCAGGAGACCTCAGCTATTCAGGGAAAGCCTAATTAAGGTTTCCTGAAACTACCCTTTAATCACTTGGATTAGAATAAAAAAGAAATGTTTTTAATCACATACATATCTGCTAATGCTTTTCTTCTGGTGTCTAATTGCTTTGATAATAAAAGTAGAATAAAAAAATAAAAGTAAAATGAAAGTGGATATTTAATGGATTTTAAACATGTGGTTTCTGAAGTATATATGTTATAGGATGTGCATACTTTAAGCTCATCCCTGCAAAGCACGTACAAGGTGATAGTGAGCACTGGCCAACCATAGTGTTTCCTGGAAGCAGCAGGCCTTTGCTACTAATAAGAAGAGCAAAGAAATTAACATGAGTTTGGTGTTAGAATCTGCTAAAAAAAAAATCAAATTTATATTGTTGAAACAGTTCTACTTAATCTCATCTTCATTTTTTGATTGTAGAAAAATAGCTTATGAATTGTTTTTCCCGAAATGTGGAATGTATCTGATTGTAACTGGGTAAATTTTCCAGGATTGACATGATCAGCAGTGTTTGCGCTTTCTCTCATTTTTAATTTTGAGGTTCATAGGTGATGTATCATCAGAACTGGCTATTTCCCCTGTAAATGACTCCAGTTCTAGCTTTGTAGTAGTTTATTTGGTTTTGTAATTTCATTGGGATAGTTTGGATAAAAGCTTGCCTTATTTATTTTTTATGTGTGGCTCTTATGAATTTGTAGTACAAAATATTTAACGACATTAAATACATCTGATTCACACATACACATATAATAATTTCCAGAGTATTTTAATAGAATGTTTTAACTTTTTACAAGATAAATCTTTTGTAGAGTTTTGGGCCAAAAGTTTTATTTTGGTAGTGAAATAGACCAAATGGTATCATTAATTTGGTTATGTAACATGAAAAAAAATTTTTTCCCAATAGAATATGCCTCTTAATTTGGCAAGATTTCCAGGCAGTTAGTGATTTCAAGATGGCTTGCATCTACCACAAAACCCATTTTCAGTTAATTTGTAGAGTTTGTAAGTGGAGCTTCAAGCCCTGTTTCTAAGGGTCTGGTATTTGTACTTGGTGGACCATGAGGCAGGCTGTCATGTCGCCTTCTTGAAGCCATTGCATAGTTTGAATGCTTCTTTGTTCGTCTACAGTCTGTAAGGGCATGTTTCTTTGGGTAGTTTAGACTTGTTTTGCAATGCTAATCCCCGGATTTGTGCTCAACTACTAACTAAAAGGTTGGGGTTCAACTCCATGCAGTAGCACTGTTGAAGAAAGACCTAGTAATCTAATGCCATAAAGATCACAGCCAACCAACACCCGCCCCCGCCCTCGCCCAAAAGAGCACTTCTACTCTGTAGCACATGGGATTGCCATGAATTGGAATCGATTTTGGACATGGGTTTGGTTATTTATTTATTTTAGCTTCTACTTAGTTGTTAGGAGTGCTGTGTGTCTATTTGTAAATGTCCAATTTTACATTTTACCAAATCTCTTCATTTTAGAAGCTTTATAATCTGTTAGTGAAACTATCAGTGTAGTTTAGCACAGCTTTTACTGTTTTGTTACATACCATTAAGTAGTGTGGATGACCTTTGCCCCATCTGAGCCTTCATCTGTTTGAGAAAGCAGTTGACCAGCTGGGATTTGCAAAGCAAAACAATAAGAACAGTGTTTGGCAGAGTGCAGGGCCAGCCTGGGATTTGTACACATTCCTATCCACTAGTCCTTGGTTTTCTGACTGTAATGAGCAGAAGGGTGAGCATAAAGCAGGCCTTTCTTTGACTAGATATATTGTAATTTCAACAAGAAGTCAAGATAGTGGAGTGGTGTGGTGATTCTTTTTCTTGAACAACAAGTCTTTATGGATGTGTAAAGTAAGAAAAGGTCTGAAAGCGCTTTGTGCAATGTGTTTCTGCTTTCTAGAAAGAAATAATATTTTCTTTTAATTGTATGTGTCTCTCTGAACATTGAGATGTTATTTTCCAAATGAAAAGCTATGCATTGAAGTGCTTACGGAGCACGTAACAAATTCTCAGGATTCTTTTCAAAAGATGCTTGCTTTTGGTGCACTAATTGGTTTGCCTGTGATGGAAGATATCTCTACTTCCCAAGCTTTTGAGCTAAAAAGTAGATCCTTTAGGAAAGTTGTGCGATTAGTATTTCTATAAAATTTTATTTAGTAAAATTTCTTTCCATGAAATTTCACTCTATGTACAGAAATTTATTTGAAGAGATAAAATTTTCCTGTACATAGGAATATTCTACACGCGCATGTTACTGTTCTAAATTATAATAGATTTAAATGTTTAGTTCAGTCATTGCTATCGTTAGATAATGAGTAAACTTGAATGAATATTTTTATGGGTCACTGGACCACTCAATAGCAGTCTAGCAATTAATATGGTTCCATTTTACATTTGTAATAAAAGTGAGCTACTAATTTAAAATGTGGTTTTATTTTTGGAAGGAGCAGTTTATGTTTACACAAATCTATAGCTAGAATTAAGAGCCGTGGTAGCCCTGAGTGTGGTGTTAAATTGCAAGCCATGTGGTTGGTGGTTCAAGGCCACCAGTCCCTTTGCAGGGAAAAGATAAGACTGTCCCCTCCCATTAAGACTGCAGCCTTGAAAACCCTATATAAGGTTATTGTTAGTTGGAATTGACATGCTGGCAGTGGTTTTGGTGTGATATAGCTAGAATTGCTTTTAAAAAATCTGGTTAATTCTCTGAATGGCTTAATATTGCTATTGCTAGTTGCCATTGACGTGGTTTTGACTCCAACCTGTGTCCACAGGAAGAAACAATGCTCGGTCCGACACCTTCCTTATAATTGCTGCCTGAGCCTTTTGCAGGCACTATTTCAATCTGTTTGGTTCAGTGTCTTCCTCCTTGTTGTTGTTCTTCTCAAACAGGATGACCTTAGCCAGGTTGGGTCCTTCCTGATAACATGTTGTGTTAGTCTTAGACACTCATATGTTTATAAGAAAGAGTTTTATATGCCACAGCAATTGAATATTGAGAAAACATCCCAGTGTAGATCAAGCCCTTAAGTCCAATCATAGCCCCTATGTCCGGTACCAATCGGTAAAGTCCTCTTCAGCTCACAAAACACATGCAACGATGCCAAATGCAGGAAGAGCACAGGCCAGTGGGGGCAGTCTTGTGGATCCAGTGGTGGCGGAGCATCCCTGCGCTGGAGGGCTCAAGGGGGCTCCTTCAGTTCCCAGGGCACAGGGTCTGTCAGCATAGTGTCATATGCCTTGTCAGTAGAACGTCTCTCAGGGAATGAGCAGAGAAGAGAGTGTGTCTCCTGCCTCCAAGGAGGAATACAGGAGTTCCCAGAATCCTCAGGAGAAGGCCATGCCCACACAGTGGCCTCATTGGCTATGACCTGATTGACAGACTAGACTCCACCCCTTCACTCTTCATCCTCAACTTGACAAATGATTCTGTAACTACCACACCTGTCCAAAGCACCTGAGGTAAATCTCATACACAACATAGATCTGTTCATTCTTCTGTCACTGCATAGTTAATATTCTTCATCAACATCATACATAGCTTAAAGACATCAATTCTTCAGTTTTCATTATTAATTGTCTAACTTTCACATGCATATGAGGTGATGGAAAATACCATACTGTGGGTCAGGAAAACCTTAGTCTTCAAAGTGACATCTTGTTTTTTAAATTTTAAATACATACATATTATCTATATTTGAAGCGGTTTTAAGTAAATTTTGCTTTTAGCTCCTTTTGGAAATTTCTACTTATTCATTTTCAACTTTTAAAAATGACGGTAACCTGGTATACCATTTGCTGCTTCCTGTGTCATATCTACATTCTCTGAGTTGCTTTTCAAAGTTTAAGTGAGAGGTTAAGGCTCATCATATCTTTGTGACCTTTAAAAAGAATATCCGCTTGCTGATAGCAGATGGGGATCTCATACTTGCTATCACTGTCTTTTATGAGAAGAATCGGTGTGTTAAACCATATAAATAAAGTAATTCTTTCATTTAGAAATGCAGTTTGGTGTCTGCTTGTACCTTTGTACATCTTCCCTTTGAAGACTGTATTTGTTGCATTTAAATTTTATTGGCAGGGTGATTTTGGTTAAAAATGATGAGATTTTCCCTTTATTCCCTTATTTATCTATTCAAATCATGCTATATTTAATGTCTTAAAGTGAGAATTAAAAATCTCCATGACTTTCTGTTTTGTTTTTAAAGCTGAACAAATTTCATTAATATGACTTTTCATTTTCACACATTTATCCAATGTGTCGATCATGGCATTAGCTACCAGGGGAACATTGTGGTTCACATGAAATGGTTCCTGTCCGTAAGAATCATGCTCTCTTCCCCCTGCTCCCTTTCGTCCTAAGGTGATGTAGGACTCATAAGAAGGTACAGTGAATGATTCTGGGTTGGAGATTTCATTGAGGAATCAGAGGGAACTTTGCTCATCACCCCAAAGAGGGTTTTGTTAACCTGAGGCATATGCCAAGGCAGTCCAAGGGAATAACAAATACTAGTATAAAAAAGTTGGGTTATGTGTTTTAAGGAGAGATATAATTAAAAACGGGACTGGGAGTCTCAGTATAGGCTAAAGAGAATGAATGACAGACTGAAAAATGTGAATTTGATAGGAATTAGGGTACCGTTATCAATGGAATGACCTGTACTGTGCTGTAACCAATAACCAATCAGGTGACCTTGACTATTGCTGGGATGGGAGATGATGAGGGAGGGCCTGACCCCTGAAAAAGAAGTTATGGAAGTTAGAACAGATGGTTCAACTATTATTTCCAATACCGTGAGAGTCACAATTGAGCCCTGACTATCCAACCCTCAGGCTGAATATTGAGCCAAATGGAGGGCACTAGCAGAAAACCTTTGAGCCAGACTATTTTTTATTTAGCTTTGAGTATCATAAAGAGGCATTCCATGCCATGACAATAAACCTTGAATTCTTTATGGTGCCCATTGACCTTTTAAGGAGTGTCAATAGATAGCAAGTAACAGTGGTGGAAGAGAATCATACAAACAACCATCCAAAATAAATTGCAAGGGGCTTGAAAAATAAATACTAGCCCTATAAATGCATAGCCCTCAAGTACTTGAGACTAAAGTAAATAGGAGTTCTATAATTATTCTGCAACTGTGTATTCTAAATCTCTTGGGTAATTACCAAAACTAAAAATTACACATTACAATAATTACAACTAGAAAATCACCTGGAATTGCTTGCTCAGTGAATATCTTTCTGTAGCTGAAATTTGTACACAGAATGACTATGCATGAGAGCTAGTTATAATGGAGCACTTGTTCACATCAACTGGTGTGAATACTTTCCTGATTTCTCTAATTTAATTTTCAGCAACGCTACAGATTTAAATGTTATCTGCCTCAGTGTCTTGGCCAAACCAGTTATCTTAACCTTAGAAGAAAGCAATATACATATAATACATACGAATTAAAGAAATACTTAAAAAAATCATTTTATGGGGGCTTTATTGGGGGCTGGTACAACTCTTATCACAATCCATGTATACATCCATTGTGTCAAGCACATTTGTACATTTGTTGTCCTCATCATTTTCAAAACATTTTCTTTCTACTTGAGCCCTTGGTAGCAGCTCTTCATTTTCCCCCCTCCCTCCCTGCTCCCTCCTCCCTCATGAACCCTTGATAAAAAATACTTTCTTCATTCATGTTAATTCCCTGCTTATTTTACTTTTTTCTATTAAATGAAGATTTTAATGTGTTCTAATTGCTTTACTGAGCAATTAATTTAATAGTCAAGTCCCTGATAAATAAAAATATCTGGGCTATTCTAAAAATAATTGCATCTTGAAATGTTAGTTGGAGGGGTCTCTAGATGGGGCCAAGTTCAGATCTTCTTTTCCCCCGAACTCTACCTCCCATTGCATGGGAACAAGTGAATGCTTTTTTTATGGGCAGGTCCTTTTAGAAGTTGAGGAAATCAGAAACTGAGTTCTACGTCATGTTGGCCAAACCTGGTGTCCATCACTACAGTGGCCGAGGTGGGCACAGCGTGCGGCAAGTCCTGCAGGGTGTGCACGCTGGCCATCACCGACCCTGGGGATGCTGGTATCATTAGAAGCATGCCAGGACAGACTGGTGAAAAATAAATCCTGCAATAGTTTTCTTTAATAAAACTGGCCAGAGCTTGTTTAAAATGTCATCTTTTGGGCCTGGGATGTTCAGTTCCTTGGAAATCTTATAGGATCTGCCTTCTTAGCAACTGTTAATGTCTTGTTCTTTAATTTACTATTAGGCACTTACGCGTTATAAATTTTTCATTTGCATTTTCAGTTGTCAACTCTGTCAGATCCCTGGTTACCTCACCTCTTGGGGTTAGTAGCCCAGCACTTGACCACTGCTACATCAATGACCCTACCCTATTGCCAGGGCTCCACGGTGATTGCAAATCTTATGTGTAGACATTGTCTTTAGGAGTGAAATTAGTATCAGGGACCGAGTACTGAAAGAGGGACAGGGATCTGATAACTGAGTATCTGTGTGGTGGGTTCATGGGTATGTGTGTGGTCCCTGGAGGGATTTTGGATTTATGGCACATCAGTGATTTGATGAGGGGCCCTGGTGGCATAGTGGTGACTCCTTGGGCTCCTTGCTGCAGGGTGAGCAGTGAAACCACCAGCTGAGCTGCTCCATGGGAGAAATACTGGCTTTCTACTCCCATCAAGGTGTCCAGTCTTGGAAGGGGCAGTTCTGCCGTGTCCTATAGGGTCACAGAGTCAGCATCAACTTGATGGCAATGAGCTTGCTTTTTTTTTTGGAGTGGTTTGTTATAAGACCTCGAAAATTATTAATGTGAGTGAACTGATTATTTTAAAAACACCGATCACCCGTTACTGTCTGTGGCCCCCAAATCTCTTCAGATTCTCTTAGCATATCTCCTTCAATACCCCTTGTGTCTTTTAGGACTTTGTTCTTGGTTATAGCTGGAAGAGTGGCCTGGTGGCAGAGGTCAGCTCCCAAGCCTGTGCCTCTCTGAGATGTGATTTGAGCAAATTCAGTTATCTTTAAATTTGCCCTTTAAGACATTTTAGCAAACTTTTTGTTATTGTCGTCTGTAGACTAAGATTACTAACTCTGTCAAGTTTAAACAACAGTGACAAAATTTGCAAGGTGTCTTCAAAATGGTCAGTGGGCAAGGACTAGCGTGTTTCGGGAAGTCCCCTGGCTGCTCAGTATACCACACAGAGGGAAGGAAGAAGTCCCTTCCATGCAAATGAATGCAATGATGTGGTTAAGCACATCAAAGCTCTTCGTAAAATGAACATTAAAATTGTTCAGACTTGTCTTCATGCTTAATGCCTACTTAAAAGGCTAAATGACTAATTTGACTACTTATTTGTTAGAGAATTACCCATTTTAACCTTCGAATTCATTATACTTTCAGTGCATAAAAACATTTCAAATAATCTATACTGCATTTAAATATTAAAAATATGGCATGCATTTCCATGAAAAATGCTATTATTTTTACCACTTTTATGACATATTTAACAATGATTACCATTTTTATCACATTGGTCTCTCATACCTAGGTTTAAAAAACTACTAAAGCTATAGATCATTTTTCAGTTGATAAGAGCTGTTACTTCTTTTCATGCTATTTTCCTGGGTGCTGTCAAGGTTTTTTTGGTTAAAAAGCCAATAGTTTGCCCCCAAAGGAAGGGTAACTTTTGTCTACACAATGGCATCCATTTTCTTTTGTCACTGGTACTTAAATAAAAATTTTAAATGAAATCTCATCAGTCATTAATTCAAGAGTTTATTGTAAATCTCTTTTTGGACACTTAAAATTTTATTTTCCTAATCTCAAAATAGCATTTTCTTTAGCTCACATTTTCAAAGAGTTGAGTAAAGCAAACATGTCAACTTCTTTTCTTGTTGATGAAGTATGCATTTTACTATTCAGTTTCATTTCTTCATGTTTATGTACTGATTTGTGCGGTGAATAGGTTTGAGCCCCGCTCGTTTGTTCTTACACATGTTCACCCCCCCCCACTCCCAACCTTTGACATTGTTATGAGTTTCCCGTGAGTCTGAGCATATCAGGAATTGATTCCAGAATTTTTATTATCTGTCCTTGTGGTATTGCTTCATTTAGTGGCTTGGTCTTAGTGGTTTTTATAGTTTCTTTATCTGGAGATTTAGAATGTAATTCCAAGTTTGTAGCAATAGATCTGTTGAAATCAGTTAAGAATTTGTCATTTAATGTAAAGAGTTTTGTTTTTGTTTTAAATTAAACATGATCTTTGACAGAGATTTTCAATCCAGGTGATATATTGGAATCATTTGGTGATGTATTAAGGTAACACTAGTGCATGGATGACTGCAGACAATTCTGAATGACTTTTTTTGAGTGTGCCCCACCGGGAGTAGGGCACAACAGCTTCTAGGTAATTCTGATAGGCAACTCGTTCTGTGAGTCATTTAGCGTTAGGAGGTACATTGAAGATTTTGCTTGATGGTGTTTAACCTTGGCTCTAGATTGGATTCGCCTAGGAAACTTTAACCAAAATTTAAACCAACTCCATCACTCACTCTTTGAGTGGAAAGACTTAGTGATCTGCCTTGTAATGATTGTAGAAAACCCTGTGGGCGAAATTCTCATTTGTCGCATGGGTTTGCTTTGAGTTGAAATCAACCCAAAGCACCTAAAAGCCCTTGATCAAGGGCTTTTATCCCCCGCGTGAGGGCCCTGAGTCCCAAATGGATGTGAGATTAGCTGGTTTGTGCAGAACCAGAGTTTTGATCTTTAGACTGGAGTTGAAAACTGTTACAGGACATTATGTATTTTTATCAGACTGTAGTTCTTCATATGTCCAAAGAACCTGTAAGACTGGTGGGGCGATCCTCGATTGCTTTGACCAGAAAATGACATATTTTCACTGTTTTGACCCCGGTGATGATGAAAGTTCATAGTTAGGTTAAAGCATTACCTTGGTTATGATATAATAGAAATTAGGTTCTACAGATTAGAGATTTTTCACTTGTTTTGTAAAGTTCCCACCTTCTCTGGAAGCAAATCAGACAAAGAAATAGCCTAAACAAAAATGTGCTAGGCTAGATTAATTCTATGTTATTATCTTTATAGCAGACATTCTAAATTTTTATGAAGATAATTCCATGGACACATATTTACATATGTAAATTCCATCCTTGAAGATTGCATAAACGTATTGTTGAAATTACAACAACATATACATTATAAGGTACAGTTTTTCAGAAGCATCCATCACAGAAGCAGAAATTAGATCAGAGGTTTAGGAATATAATTTTCAAAATGTCATGGAAGTGGAAACATGGATAATAATTGCACCATGGATAATATCATGGATAATAATTGCACCATGGTCTTCCAGAAGAACAAAGACATCTGTTTTATGGAGGACAGCCAGAATGCTCCTGGAAGGTAAGCATGGTGGGTTGGGGCAGTTTATCAGGCGGGATCAGGATCTCCAGAAAGACTTTCATGCTTGGTACCGTGGAGGGTCACCCCCCAACAGGAAGGCCTTCTACGAGATGGGTTGACCCAGTGGCTGCAACAGTGGGCTGAAGCATGACAATGGGAGGATTGCACAGTGCTCGTCCCCAGGGTTCTTCTGAAGTGGACCTGAGTTGGTGTCACCCAGCAACAACTAACCCACATTGCTTATTCTCAGAATGTTAGAATGTTAAAGGTATAATTATCCTTTGAGAACACAAAAAGGACATTGTAAGTGAATTCCCTTTCTGGTTATGTGGTCAGCACATTGCTTTATTTCCCTCCCCATCACAGGTTCTTTTTTTGTAGACATTAATGAAAGAGGTGACTCTGTAATGAAAAAAAGAATTAGTACAGTGACAGCTGCACATTTGTGAGATGTCACAATATAGAAGACGTTTTCTTGTTTGTAGGATTACACGTACGTTTATTTTGGAGTGCGCACAGCTCGTGTGTAGGGTGGGGGTGGGGGTCTTTCTTGGAGTAGGTTTACCAGTATAACACTATCCTTAGAACTGACTTCACGTTCGATGTGTGTGGTGGTGATAGTTGATGTGGGCATCGTTCCAAGCCACAGAGTAAAATCCAGTTGCTGGGAGAATATTCTTTCACGTTGTGCCCGACTCAGCCTACAAAATTGAATGCTTTACAATATAGATTATGCTTTATCAGATTATAAGATTAATATGTATTCATTATAAAAAATTAATATTAAAAAATTAAAAATCACTTGTTTGCATGTAACCTTTCCAACCAGAGGTAGCATGGCATGAGCATAATTTCTGAATGAAATGCTGACGTGCCATTTTTTTTTTGCTCATCATGCAGGATATCTAATTGTGGACAGAATCAGTTATAAAAAGTTGTACTAAATTTATAAATAAATAATTATAAATTCTAAGTAAATTATACTAAGACAAAGTCAGGATCCAGTTTTATCTGCTTAACAAATGTGTAAGAATTAGGCTTAATATGTGTAGCTAATAAAAATACAACGACAGGCAAAAGCTTGCTTTTCCATGCTTAATTGTCTTTAAACGTGGAATGCACTGTCTAAGGTGCAAGTGCATTAAAATTCTTGTTCTCCTCATGATTTTTATTGTTAATCTGTTTATTTTGTTTGCTTCTTCCCGCTTGGTGCCCCTCCCCCATTATTTGATTCATTTTCTCCTTTGCACAATTTTATTTTCTCCTCTCTTCTTTTTTGGATGTTTTTATTTTGGCCTCTTGCTGTTCTTCTTTGCTCCAGTCCCATGTTTATTATCTGCTCATGTTTCCACATCTCATGTTTTCATCGAGACTTGTTAGAATTTGAGAGATTAACAACGAATTACCACCCTTGAGTTCTCATTTTATCTTTTACCATTTTTTAAAAGATATTCTGATAGATTTTTTTAAAAAAGGAACTGACTCTTCTCAGCTGCTTACTCCTGCACCTCTTAGTGCTTTGAGAACACCAGTTTAAACAGTTGTTCTTTCTCTGTGGTGCTCTATCAACCAGAAAATGGTTAACTGCTTCCCCGATCCCTGACCCCCGTTCTTTGGCAAGCCCTCTCACCCACCTCACCCTGTTCACCTTCTCATCCAGGCACTTTTGACATATTTTAACATGGAGCTGTAATTTTTCATTTGAAATCTTCTGTGTTTGCATAAGATCACGTTACCCAAAATAGAAGGGGAGGGAAGGAGGACTTCATAAGTTTTAAAAGAGGAAGTTTCCTCTCCCCCACCCTTAATCTCAATCTGTAACATCTGGTTCTGAGGACAGGTGGGGGAGGGAAAAATATTTTAATCCCTTTTCAATTTGATCCTGCACCAAATAGTTTGATTTCTGATAGCATTTCTATGTTTATTGTGGGCTATAGGATCTATCTATCTATCTAGCATCTATCTACTTATAAATGATTGAAAACAGATATCTGAAGGTGGTGCCTGATGTTTTATACATAATTAAACAGTTACAATGTCCATGCCTGCAATTTAAATCTTTGGATGGGGCTAGAATCAATAATCTTCAATGAGCACTTGAGGGAAAAAAATATTGTTGAATTCCTGATATTTTTAATTTGATGTACAGAACAATCACATACCCATTTTATATCTCCTGATGCCATTTTTATTTTTAAAATTTAATTTATTGTCATTTTTGAGTAGGTAATATTTCCCCAGGATAAAAATCAAAACAGTGCTACAGGGATGTCTGTGCATTATTAATACTTCACTTATCTTTTTTTTCAATGTAACAATTTTAGTAGCATTTAAAAAAGAGCTATATTTTCAGTTTGCCACGGTTTTTCTGTGCACTTGTTCATCAGAAGTACAAATAAAATGTTTGCCTACTTCTGATAATATGTGGGAACTTTTGGAATACCAAAAATGGCTCTGCTTTTCTTAAGGTACTTGAAGACATCTCAGTAATTCACCATTGCCAGGCTCAAATTCCTACCATTTGCCATTGAACTGGAATAGGTTAATGGGAAGGCTAGAGATTCTACTTTGCATTCCTCTTTCTGTTTCAATGGCATATTAGAGGATGGCAAGGGAAAGGGAAGGGCCCTGGTGGAAGAATAGGTTAAGGGTGGGCTGTTAAACCACCTGGTGATTGGTTAGAACCCACCAGTTGCTCTTAGGGAGAACAATGCTGCTGTCTGCTCAGATAAAGATGTTCAGTCTTCGAAAACATAGGGAGCAGTTGGATTTTGTCACATAGGGTTGCTGTGAGTTGCAATCAACTAGACAGTGGGTTTTGGAAAGACAAGGGAAGCCCCCCCCCCCATGTACTATGATGAAGCATGAAGCTGGCAACTGAAAGTTACCTGGCTTCAACTCACTAGCATCTCCGCAGAAGTGATATGAGACAGTCTGTTTCCATACAGATTACAGATTTGGAAATCTTACATGGCAGTTCTCTGTTTTATAGGGTCACGGAAAGTCAGCATTGACTCCTTAGTCAGTTGTTGTTTTGCTATTTAAATAGAATCTGGGAATGATATGTCTAGTTCATTATGCTGTGTGTTCAACATCCAGTTTCAGCTAAATGAATTAAATGTGGACCATTGTCTCTGGTGTTGGCTAGATAGAGTTTAGTGGTCCATTCTCTATCCTCATGGTCATTCTTGTACATAATCTGTGTTTGCCATTTAGTTTCAGAATTGTGAAAGGATTTTAGTATTTCATAGATGAATATTGACTAAATTATAAGCAATCCATATCTAATTCATTTTTTGGACAAGCCTCTTTTTACTTTTTATTTCTTTTATCTTTCAGAGCTCATTGTGTGTACCTAACTTAACTACTTTGGGATGTGATTAGAAGCATTTGAGGGTACAGCATAGTGAAATGTCTACACACTGCATGATCCTTTGAATTGCTTGTGACATGTATTTTTAATACCAGTCTGCACTGGACCTGGAAGCTATAGCAGGCATTTTACTGATTTTTTTTTTCATTAATTTGAATTATTAAGTTCAACTGAATAATTGAAGTTGAGATGTGTCCTTATTGTTCTATTGGTGTGAAAATGTTGTTTAGTGACAAGTGGGTGATAGTTTCTTCTAAAAGACGCTGATGGATAATCTCGTACCATTTTCCCAGCTGTGTGGGGTTTCCAGCAATTCTTGATTTATACATGCAGTTTTTAACCTCTCCTATCAAATGGTTTTCTTCCCTGTATGTTCCCGCCTTTGTCTTGTCCTCTCTTCCTAAAAAGGACAACAATTGTATTGGGATATAGACCACCCTTGTCCAGTATGACCACATCATAACTGATTACATCTGCAAAGAGCCCTTTTCCAATTGATGTCATTACAATACAGGTACTAGTGGTTAGGATTTAAACATAACTTTTTGAAGGGCGTATTCGGCCATCATTGTACTCTTAATGGTGAAATAAGTAGGAGTTCCAGGGAAGCTATGCCTATTTTTTATTGTTAAAAAAATTTCAAGCTCTTTAAAAAGAAAGCAGCTGGATAACAGTGGATTGTAGGATACTGTCCTCCACCCACTCTTTCCCATTAAAAAGCCATGCTTGTCTGCATCACAGGATTCAGAGGTCTTTAGTTAATTTTGCCCTTGATTTGTTACTTCGATCTGCCTCTCAGAGTGCTTGGCATGCTTACATGGTCTGCCAACAGGTCTCTCTTCACTCTCCTCCGCTGAGGTGCCAGCATGACGCAGCAGCAGCACCCTGAGGAGTCTGCAGCTGCTCTTTTCAAACCACATCTCTCCCTGGCTCTGTCCCAGGTCTTGCGGTGCATTCATCACTCTGCCCAAGGCCGCGCCAAGCACTTTCCCTCTTTGATCAGAGGTTCTCATCCTAAAACTAGCTAGCTGGGTTTGATTGACGTTTTCCAAAGATACTTATGCCGATGAGCTAAGGCAGGGATAGCCCGCTCTTTAATTATTAACTAACAGGGAGATATATAGCAGGGGAAAATCTATTCTAGAGAGAAAAAGGCTGTCATTTGGAGAAGGTTGTGTGCCCCCCCCCCCCGATGATCAGACATAGAAAGTGAATTACTTACATGTAAGGATCTGGGAAGTTATTGAAATAGATTATTGAGAGACAAGCTAATTTGCCACATTTTCAAGTTAAACACATGTGAGCCACCCTTAAACTGATATAACTTGTGACATGTGTGGTCAGCTTTTATTTCCTGCAGTAGAAGGAAGCAAAGAAACAATTTTCTTTCTTGACCTCTTGTAACTTGGTTATATCTGATAGGTTAAAAGGAGAAGAAATGTGTTCCTCTCCCAGGCTGGAGAGATACAGTGAGCTGTGGTGTGGGATCAGGGCATTATCAGTCTGGGTTGACATTTACTAGTGTGAAAAGTACAAACTGTATCCAGACGAAGCCACCAAAGACGAGGAGTGAGTTCTTTAGGATTATTGAGCAAGAATGATGACTAACGAAAGCCCCAAGGAAGCTTGATCACGCTAAAACAATGAGGTTCTAGCCTGGGGGAATGATGTTTGCAGACTCCCAGCACATAGCCTATGGACGGAGGGAGATAGGAGAGATGGTTTGGGGAACAGTAGAGTAGAATCTGTCACAAATCTTTAAAAAAAACTATTTGGATTTTGAGGCTGCTTTAGATGTAGTTTTACCTCGAGGCAGAAAAGTGAAAAATAAAAGTTATTTTGAAGTTCCTGATAAAGCAGTGTTTTTCAGAGGTGTGAAACGTGCCATGCAAATCATCTACAGGTTCTGACCCAGCAGTTCAAAGGAGGGACCTGAGGTACAGCGTATTTTTAACAAGCTCTGAATCAGCTTTGTTCCTGGTCTGAGGACCCCGTTTTGAGTATCATTTTTAGCCATATTTTGGTTCCTTTCCCTAAGGCCCTCAGCCTTGCACGCATTTCAGAGTTAATTCTGATGCATAGTGATCTTATAGGTCAGAGTAGAACTGTCTTACAGAGCTTCTAAGACTTCATCATTATGGAAGCGGCTGCCCCATCTTTCTTCCATGGAAATGCAAGAGCACTTGGTGGGTTTAAACCACACACTTTTGGGTTAGGAATCAGACTCTTGCTTCTGGGCATTTTGATTTCCAATCAGACACTTGCTGTTTAATATGCTTTTCAAAACTTAAATTGCTATTCACAATGAAGAAGATATACTTTATCAAACCCTGTGCTATGCATAATGTAGTCATGGGAAAATGGAGGCAGTGGTAGTTCAGTTATAGAATTGTTACCTTCTGTGTGGGAGAGCTGAGTCAGAGTCGAACTGATGGCAGTGAGGATTTGCGGGATGTGGCAGAGCTGGGTTTGATTCCTGTCCAGTGAATTTCAAACACAGCCACCACCCATTATTATCATTGGAGCCCCGAGTATTACTGTGATGCTGAAAAGATTTCAGTGGTACTTCCAGACTACGGTAGATTAGGAAGAAAGGCTGGATGGTCTACTTCTGAAAATCAGCCAAAGAAAACCCTTTGGTCACAATGGTGTGACCCTTTTTAGGCGTGGTGTCATCTTGAGCCAGGTGGAAGCTACAGCAGCTAACAACAACATGGAAATAACCGTTATAAGTCATACATTATTAATAGGATCGAAATTAAATCTGACAGCTCACATACTTAAATGTATTCTGATCAGACATCAAATACTTGTCTACACATTGCTATTTACAGACGCCTCCAGACAGCACCCTATTTGCATGGGTGTGACATCAAATAGCTGGGAAGCAAGATTTTGCAACAGATTTTGGCCTGGCGAACACATCCAGCCTTCATAAAACCTAATAGAAAAATGTATTGCTGAGCTGGAATCCATTTTCAATGAGCTGATTGCCGCATGGCCAGTGGATGTAAACAGGGCTCGTTCTAGAGAGCCTTGGCAGCCTCTCCATCCAGGGAATGACCTGAGAGGATGTCAGCAGGTGACAGGGAGCTTGGTCGATTACTAGTGATGTTATCATTTGTTTTAGGTTGGCCATATTCAGCCCAGTGTTCTCTCTGAGATCACAGAAATCTGATACAATATTTTTTAACTATGCAGAATATTTATCTGGTGAATCATTTCTGGAAATGAGTGGAATTACCGTGGCCTTTAAAAGTGGAAACACATCTTTTCAGCAGTGCATCAAGAGTGCGATTGTTACAAATGGTCATACACCGGGGCGAAGAGTCTACCAAAGCAGAACATCTGCTTCTGAGACACAGGTCCTGCTGCATTCTTCTCGGTGTACGGTTACTTTCTCAGTGTGTTAGCTCTAACGTAGACTCCACTTAAAACCAGGAAAAGCACTCTGAAGTGCAATAATTATTTTTCAAATGTGAAATATTCTTCAAAAATAACTTTAAAATTTGGGTGAAGTTCTAAATATTCCTTGTTATCAAATTATACCCTTTGATACATTTCATTGAAAGTGACTTACCTTTTAAAATCCCCTATGTACAGTCTGTTTTAGTGGAATCCTGGCTTGATATATAGCCTTCGAGCCCGTGGGGGGAGATGGGGGCCTGTGCTGGTTAGGCTTGTGTGGCTTAGGCCTGGGTAGGGAGGCACTTTAACATCTACGACTTGACCTTACTACCCATTTAGCTTCTCCCTGGGAATACAGATCAATTCTGACCCAGCACTCGGTCATGTGATAGACTCATCCACACTTAAATGCCTTACGCCTACCTGGTTTGCTACTTTCTGTCTGGCATCGTCCACCTACCTGTACTCTGCCTCTTTAAATTCTTTCTGAGAGGCCTGAGTTGAGCACTTTGTCCCTTTAGCTCCAGTGTTTCTGTAGCCCCTTGAATATACTGCAGTTCTACAGCTCCCATATATGGTGTCATTGTGAGTGTATATGCGCTCGTCCTAATGTCAACACCCAGACGGTTGGGGGCATGGGACACTTCCCAGCTGATGTGACACATCATAGCAAGTAGTCAAGAATATGAAAAGTCACTGAGATGCCATATATGTAGAACACAGCTTGTATAAATATGAAATCATTCTGAAAGCAAGGAGAAAGTCTATACTTTCAGAGATCATTTCCATGGTAAATTAAAGCATGGAGAACTGCAAATAAGCTAGAAATTTAGACAGGCGTGGTGAGCTGTGTCAGGAGTAAGATATATTAGACAATGAAAATATTAACTGATGCTGGTTTTTTGCCTGACCTTTGAGCGTTGTTTGTAGTTTTGCTCCTCTAGAGCATTCTTTCAATATTCAATTTTTAAATAAACACTTGGTTAATGGGAAGTAATTAACTAAGCAGGAAATAAAAGATATTAGTGAAAAATTTTTTCTTTATCACATTGTTTAACTGAAATATTAAAAATGCTCTCTTCTCAAAGAATAGTATTTCTTATTTATAGCTCCGGGAGAAGAATGATGATTGATTCTGGTACTTAGTGTATAAATTAGTTTCTACTAGTCATGAGTTTAGTAATGCATCTACTGAAGTACCGTCTTCTTAAAAACAATTACACGGGCAGACAGGTACAGTGATCTCTTCAGCAACATTTCAAAATATCTTCTCAAGATTATTATAATGGGGGTTCTGGTACAGCTGGGGACCAAAATGAATTATGCTAAAACAACTCATCAATGTGTATACTTCAGTGTTGATAAGGAAAGGATTATTAATAGAGCTTGACTTTTAAAAAGAGACCCAGGTAAATAGAATTAGACAAGCCAACATCCAGGATGATTTCTTATCTAGATGCATGTCAAACCTCGTTACGCTAAATCATCTTTTGAAAATACATGATTTAAATGGCAGTTCGATTAAAAAGGCTCTGCTCTACAGTGTATAAGCATCCCATGTCTTTGCTTACAATTTACCTAGTTATAATGAAAAACGGATTCTCTGGCTTTGAGTATTTAAGAAGTGGAAAATTAAATCTATTGTTTTTTGAGCATAAATTAGTGGATTAGGCTAATGGTATTTTCACAGTTCAGTTCATGGTGCAGTTGTCTAAATAAATATGTTTGGGCAGTGAACTACAGCAGATTCCTTCTAATCCCAAACTGGGATTAATGTAGTCCATATTTCTATTAAAAAGCTTTCTTGGTTGGCTTGCTGTAGAATCAGAGAAAATATAGAGCAGGTGAGGAAGTGAGAGTAGAGCATACCCTGGCCCACCAAGCCCTGAGGACGATAATCCTGCTCACATCAGCCAATGTACAGAGAAGACCATAGGGCCAACCCCACTGAGAGACATGCGGCCCCTCACTGATCCTCAGCGCTGTGGGGGACAACACTGGAGACATGGTGCGGAAATTGCACCTGGTCTGACCCCACCACACCAAGGCGAAACACTAAGGTTGTGCAGCAGAACAGCAAAGGGAACAGAGCAATGAAGTCCCCGGGGAATACCGAAAATAGACTTTGGGACCAGGGCATGGCACCCCATCAGACTGGACCAGAAAATACTCTTAAAGGTCAA
>NW_022103902.1:5725715-5727253 GCF_000313985.2 Echinops telfairi | reverse complement strand
AAAACAAATATACCATTTATAAATATCTTTGAGCATAATCCAAGGTTTTTTAAACTGTATCTTGGTAGAAAGCACAGGGTCCTATTTCTTCAACTCCCAGAATTGATGATAACAGTAATATGTTGATAGCACTAATACTTAATAATCACTAACATTTCTCAAAACCGTACTATATATGGGTTTCCTAAGTTAGCGATTATTTATTGTGTATCAAACCAACCCCCAAATGTAGTAGCTTAATACATGTAATAACAATCGATTATTTTTCACAGTTTAGCAGTTGACTGGATGACTCTTCCGTGTCCTGTGGTTTTGGCTAGAGTACTGGTTAAGTTGGAAGGTCTAAAGACCTCGCTCGGTGGCCAACATTTGGTATGTCTTATAACTGAGAGCTCCCTGGGCCTTTCAGTCCTTGCTTAGTTTCTCTCGCAGTAGGGCAGCTGCATTCTAAGCTTGTTTTATAAGAGGTAAAGACAGAAGCTACAGTTGAGTTAAAGTGTATCCTTAGTGGCTACATGGGTGTCATTTCTACCACTTTGTGTTGCCATAGCAAGTTCTATGCTAGCTACAGACTCAAGCAGAGAATGTCAGAGCATTTTCCACCATTTCTGATCTTCCACAAAGCCTACTGTAGTTATAATTTGTATTTCACAGACCAGGAAACCGAGGCTTAAGAGAGGAGAAGTAATTGGCCAAGGTAATTTCGCTTCTTGGAGGCAGGGCTGAGGTCAGGCTCAGGTTTAGTTAGGGCAGTAAACTACTAGAACTGGAGCTTTTCATAGAAATATACTTTGTAACATTGTACGTTGTCATATTATGCATTGTAGTTTACGTCCTTCCGTGGTGTGGGCACATTGCATATGTTTGTCTTTCCTTCCAGGATGGTTATTTTTATGTGGATGATGTTTCATTTGCGATCAAAGATATAGCAAAGGGTTTGATTCATATTCTTGAATGGCTATAATACGGTTAACATTGTCTTGATCTAAATTTGATATTTTATATTTCTGAACTCTTGAGATGAAAGTTATGATTTTTAGGTCTGGCATTATCCGTATATTAGCGTGTTTCTTTACCAGCAACAAATAAACAAAATCAGCTTTTGAAATCATAATGTTTCAATGAGCACACTCTGTTCAACTGTAGCCTACAGTGTTCATATGTTTTCAATATTCTAGTGTTTACTATTCATTAACATGAAACATGGCTCTTTTAAATTGGCTTTTTCTGTGTGTGTTATTTCTGCTGTTTTGTGGTTTGCTTTATAAGTCAGTCATTCATGCACTTTTCTTTGTTGAAAAGAATAAAAAGAAAATCAGAGATGCCAGGGATGATGAAGAAGTTGTAAAAAATAAAAGCCTTCAAATAGACCCAGGAAACATTTTAATACTTCAATTTCAATTTTTTTGTGCTTGATTCTGGAAATCGGGAATTCAGGCTTTTGGTAGTTTAAGCCCGAGGTCTATTGAGGAGAGTCTTTAAGTTAGAAAGGTACTGTAACATGTAGTTTGTAAAATGGATTCACATCTTCTACCTTA
>NW_022103902.1:5724013-5725339 GCF_000313985.2 Echinops telfairi | reverse complement strand
CTGCTTTTGCTGCATTCAGAAACTTTAAGATTTTTTAAAATACAAGTCGAGGGGGACTGTATTGCTGAGAACTATGAAAAATTAAATCCATGATGTTTTTTTAATTGCTCTGCCTTTGTAATTATTATTTTGGAAGCAC
Organism: Echinops telfairi; assembly: GCF_000313985.2. Classification (NCBI taxonomy): domain Eukaryota; kingdom Metazoa; phylum Chordata; class Mammalia; order Afrosoricida; family Tenrecidae; genus Echinops; species Echinops telfairi. The sequence continues at coordinate 5,725,200 of NW_022103902.1, read as the reverse complement.
TTCACCCAAAATAGTCTCATTGCTTAAAAATAAGCATTTCTTCGAACAAACAAACAAACAAAAAAGAACTTATTTATGAAGCTATGCGCATCTAGTTCAGCAAATCCCCCTGGGTCGTTATTATGTACATGTGTATTTGTGTGTGCGCACACCTGACCTGACTGGGCTTTCCATTATCTTTTAACCCCATGAAATAGTTGAACCATATATTTGTGTGTGTGTATGTATGTACACATGTGCGCACGCATACACACACACACTGCTGACAAACTAAAGAAAAATTATTTGTTTCTTTTACAGTGTTGTATTGGATTCCCAAATAGCACAAACGATTAGGCACTCCATTATTAATGGGAAAGATTGATGGTTCAAACTACCCAGAGTCACTCACGACACAGGTCTTGTTTTCTGTTTCCTTAAGGCCACAGTCTTCAAAAAGCCATAGTGTAATTCTCTCTACCATCCCACAGCCAGATGAACAATGCCTGTGGTTTTCTAGTCTCTCTCTCTCTCTCTCTCTCTCTCTACCTACCTACCTACCTACCTACCTACCTACCACCAACCAACCAACCAACCAACCAACCAACCAACCACCCAGGAGCTTTTTTCTCCTAAACTTTACTTGCAGTTTTGGGAACATTAATAAAAATGTATAAAGGAGCCCTGGTGGTATATGGTAGTTAAGCTCTTAGCTGCTAATCAAAAGTGGTGTTTTGAACCGCTCACTGTTCTCTGGGAGAAAGGTGCAAATACAGATTTACAGCCCTGGAAACCCTATGGGGCAGTTCTCTATTCTCTGGGATTGCTGTGAGTCAGAATCATCTCAACTGAAGTGAGTTTTTGGTTTACTATAAAGGTACAGAAAAAAGACAGCAAGTAGATTCAAACATGCACACTACTCATTCTGTTTAAGTAGTTCCTAGAGACTAAAATCTTACCTGTTTTTGAAGGGTGGGGCCGGTGGGTAAGATTATGATCAGGTGACCTTTGGGGGGGGTGCGATTCTGAATACAAAGATGTCCTCTGTGCATGTACTCTGGGTAAATGAGTTGGGATGCAGTCTAGAGGTCTACTGACTCGAAAGCCATTGCCATATGTGCCAGCAGTGCCGCTCCGCGGATGAAGGGCCTTGCATTGAGCCTGGAAGTCTACTCAGTTCCCTAAGCACATTTCACATTTGTCTGACA
>NW_022103902.1:5712602-5722335 GCF_000313985.2 Echinops telfairi | reverse complement strand
AAAAAAAACAAAAAACAAAAATCCGATCTTGGCCAGTTTTGCATAAATGAGTAAATTTGATTTGCATTCCTCTGATGGCTAATGGTCTTGTTTGAGCATCTTCTCACGTTCTCCTGGGCTCTTTGGTTAAGTGTTTTTCATGTTCATTTTCAATGGGGTGGTTTCACTTTTCATTGTTGTTTTAATTTTTTATATATTTTGGAGATTAGATAGGCCATTTCCAAATACTTTACCCCAACCTATAGGTTGTCTTTTGATAAATTTTTGGATGAGAAGTATTTAATTTAAATTTTATTATTTTTATTAATTTCATGCTTTTATTTCTTGCCACAGCATTTAAGTGTACACACACACACACACACACACCTATGATATGGTCTGAATATCAGATTATTCCTAAAACAGGTAGAAATTGTTTGGAAAAATTATGGCTTGGGCCCTCTTTTTGTATTTTCCCAGCCCTTGGAGCAAAGGTACTTTTTACCCTGGAAGACCGATATGAACTAAAAGCCATGGTTTAGTTTTCTTTAGTTAGTTCTTCTCTCTGTTTCTTATGTAATTCAGTGCTATCTCTTTCCTCCTCTGGATCATTTGTCTTCCATTCGTTCTGTTCTAAGAAAGCAGTGTAGAGTGAGAAAAATATATCAATAAGAAAGATTTCCAGAGCCCAAAGGTAGAAGTCATTGTCAGGAGACTGTTACTGTAATGGGAGGCTAGTATGCATTCTCAGGAAAGCATAGATATTTGTTCCATTTACTTGAATTTCGAAGAACTGCATATGAAGAGCATAGCATTAATTTCCTTTTCGTTAATGGTATTTCACTTTGCCATTCATGAAGAAATTTTGTTATTCAGCCCTCTCAGAGCAAAGACTTTTGTCTAATTTAAAAGTCAAAACACCAAATTTTCAATTCTCTGTTAGAGTATTAGGAAATTTGATGCCTCAGTACATACTTCTCTATAAACTATTTCTGTATCTTATTCCTACCTATCTGTTTATTAGCATTGTTTGCATATCAGCAAATCTTTCAGATTTTTTGTTAATCTAATATTCTGAAAAACTGAATTCATATTTTTTACTGCGTTTTTATAGCCCTGGAAATTTAACAAGCATTTGCTGGAGTACATGTCTGTTTTAGAGACTATTATAGGCAGTACTTTGTCTTTCTCTGTGATGGTAACTTCACTTTGATGGAGATAATTGAATCGCATTGTATATGCCTCAGAGAACCTTTGTGTTCTGGCATATAAGCATGTGGCAGGTAAAGTGCCGGGGCAGGTTACGGGGTGTAGTGTGTGGAGTGGTCCAGTCTGCATTACCCTGACAGTTCACATTTGGAAAGGGATATAGAAAAGACACCATAGGAGATCTTTAACCTAAAACTTGTGTCCGTATGATTCCAGTTGAAACATCTTGTCAAAAGAGAAGGAAGGGAGATCACGTAATTGAAGGTATCTGTCCTGGAAAGGAGGAGAAACTTCCAAAGGATTGAGAACATACGGAAGTGGTGTGAAGAATGATGGGAAGGTGCCTTGCACCTAGATGGTAGAAATTCCTGAGGATAATAGGATTTGAGAAAGACTTGCTAACTGTGTTGAGTACCAACAAGCGTCATCCTCAAAGTATAAAATGATAAATAAAAAAGGAGAAGTAGAGAATTCAGCACATAAATGATCATTCAATTTTTTTCCCATTTAGACTTGGGATGGAAATTGAAAAACAGACAAATGATGTCCTTTGCAATTTATGTATTTTAAATTAATATGGTGAGTCTGAAATGTCACATAATGAAACCTTTCAGATTCCTTGTGTGTGTGTGTGTGTGTGTGTGTGTGTGTGTTCCGAAGTGGTGGGATATTGGTAGACTTTTAAGGATTGACAGGGACCAAAAAGTGCTTCTAGTCTGTTGTTTCTGATGAATTTGGTTTTACTGTATATGCTGATAATATTTTAAAAAATCAAATAACTCCAGGTCATAAAAATGTTTTTTGAGATCTATTTTGAGTTCTAGTTTGAGTTTATTTTTGTTTTGATGAAGAATTTATGAAAGAATGTAAAGGAAACAGTGTTCTATATGTTTTGCTTGCTTCCTTATAAACTTTAAAGCAAAACATGACTGACCAATTAGTTGAAGGAATATTCATTATATTTTATCTTAAGCAAGGAAAGTGAGATTGTTTTGTATCTAGTTTAGAGATCTTTTCTTTCCTGCCAGTTTCTTGTATCCCCACCCATTCTTTCTATTACATTTACAAAAGATTGGGTGTGATCAAAAGAAGTCACTACTAATGTTGAAAGTGTTCATTTAATTGAAGTAGATTTAGCAAATTTTATAAACCAGATAAAATTATGAGTAATATCATAGGGTAGTAGGCATTTGTAATAAATTTTCTAGATATAACTTAGTTCAAATCATCAAATGGATGTTTTAAATCTTATGTTGGCATTACTGCACCGTTAAAATAACTGACATTAAAATACAAACTGTTGGAGAGGATTAGAGCTTTATTAAGTATAGTGCAATAAAGGTCATTATTTCCCTTCCCTTCATCTGAACTACTGCCATAATCCTAGGAAATTTCAAAATCTATGTAACTGTCCCCACTCGACCCTTCAGAAAAATCCAACTCACTGCCTTTGAGTCAATGCCAACTCATAATGACCCTGAAGGACAGTCAAACAGCCCCTGTGGGCTTTTGAGATTCTAATAGCCTCTTCTCTCTCTTCTACCCTGAAGCCCTCTGATACTTGCTCTCCTCTACTGCCACGCTTTTGTAGACCTTTGCGGTCTCATTCTAGTTCAAATTCATCTCACGCTTTGGAAGACCCTTTATCTTCATTACTATTACAGGGTTGCCCTGACTACATTGTTTGTTAACTTTACCCCTTCTAACCTCTATTTACACCAGCCTATTAACTTCTCAATTTACAGAAAAACCAAATTGAAATCCTGATAATTTGACGAAGTCTTTTCCAATGCTCTTCTCCCCCCTCTATCCCTATTCTTATAAATTTTCTGTTTGCTTTATGCCTTCCTTATATTTATGAAGTTTCTCTACCTCTCATCTTATCTTCCTAAAATTTATTCTCTAAATCACTGGTTCTCAACCTTCCTAATGCCACAACCCTTTAATACAGTTCACGTTGAACCAAAAATTATTTTCATTGCTACGTCATAACTGTAATTTTTCTGTTATGAATCAGGCAACCCCTGTGAAAGGGTCATTCCACTCCCAAAGGGTCACGACCCACAGGTTGAGAACCGCTGCTCTAAATAATTGCCCCAATGAGCAGTAACCTCAAACTCAGCTCTTGACTATTTTAATGGGCCCCCTCTCTCACAAAGGATGAAGGCACACTGTGTGTGAGCCAGCAGATCTAAGACTCTTAGCATTGACTGGAGGACCTGTCCTCATCTGCTGAACAACAGTTTTGCTTGCATATATTGTGCAGGTCTAATGCTTATCCTGCTGTGGTTCTCGCTGAAGCACTCCTCTGCTGCTGTTCATGCCAACTTCTACCATTTAATACCTAACTCATTTATCTGCTCACTTCAGGAATCCTCCTTGGAGCTCATCCTGAAACAGACGCATGCATTTGGTGCTCTCAGGACTTCCTATCTTTTCTGTCAACGTCACTTTGTATTAAAAGAATCTCTTCATGTCTCTTTCTTCCTTGATGTACGTGATATATTCCTTGTATGTATTCTTCATTGCAGTTGGAGGGGGTGCCAGCCCCCCCACCGCTAATCACAGGCTCAATAGGCACAATTGTAATTGTACGGTTGAGATGCATAAGGATTATTATACAGTCATTGAGAGCATGAGCGATAGAAGAGAGTCAAATAATGGAGTCGGACACGTTTCATGGTAGCATGCTCACCTCCTGGATGGCCATGATTTCACCGGCCAGGTCCGCACACAGTGTGGCCCAAGCCGAAGTGGGGCAGAGACCCGGCAGGATGCCAAGGAGCAGACAGGAGGCTGGAGAATCCCATGTATTGCTAACCAAGGGTTATAGCTAGCTAGGTGGGCATGATTACAGGTCACCACACATCACAGGAAGGGGCAGTACAATAGGCATACACATCATAGGAAGGGGATGAGCTAGGGTTGTACACATGATAGGAAGCGGTGGAGCTAGAGGTGTACATGTGACAAGATGGGTGGACCCTAGATTCATGATGGCGGCCTAACCTTAGTCACCCTTGGGTGGGCTTGACCTCTCTGGGGTCTCCTACAAGGAAACAGACAACTACTATCCTGATCAGAAGGGAGTGGGCCCTACTTATTGTTGGATAAATAGTGGTGACTGCTTGCTCTAGATGGCTGATATCTCTTAGGGAGAATGACCCCTGATCTACTTCTGATGACCCCCACGTGTATAGTCATTCGCAAGCAGCTAAGTTTGGCGTATATTTGGGGGAGACAACTTGGGCGAAATTCTTCTGTTTCCCACACTTCATATTTGTTTCATCAGTCTCTGGATCAAGCTTAGTGTATAATAGGCACTCATCATGATTTGCTGAATAAATTAATGAATAGATGTATCAAATATTTGCCAATTTTCCACTCTCTTTGAAGTTTTGAAATGGCATATGAATAATTATTCTGATGTTAGATCACCAATTTATGGACAAGATAAGTTATGCTATATCGGAAACAGAACATGAACTGCTATTATATTTTTTTGGATTTTGAACAGAAGTGGGATGTATGATTAATATACTGCATATACTTGAGTATAAGCCCACTCACATATCTGCTGAGGCACCTAATTTTACCACAAAAACTGCTTAAAAATGTGCTGAAAAACTCTACTTATACTCGAGTATATAAGGTAATATGGCTATATAAGTAAAATGGTTATTAAGGTTTTTAAAATTATATTAAACCCTTACGTGTTTTATTTACTCTTCACAACAACTCAGTGATCCTGTGTCTATATAACAGAATGAAATTATTCAGTCTTAGAGTTACTGTTATGATGTGCTTTACCAAACATGATGCTGTTCTATCCAGTCCAGAGATGGGGCCCTCCCAATAACATTTCCAAATCCCACCATTTTTATTTCTAAGGGATATTCTGACTGCATTCCTTCCAAGACAGATTTGTTTGTTCTTCTGGTAGTCCAAGGGATATTCAGTACATTAGAATAAGGATTTTTTTTTTTGTGGGGGTAGTATCTGTGTATGAACATTTATTGTGAAAGGCACGTCTGTTGGCCATGTGAGCAGCATCCTTATCTGTAGTTAGCATGTTTAAGAGTATGCTATGGAGAGGTCAAAGGGCACCTTTCTTGCTCAGCTAGAATTTCTGGTTTCTCCTCTCAGGTAATGCTAACGCTAGATGATTAGACTCTTTAGCAAGAACAATATAAGGTCTTCCTTTAATTATATGTATTTATACAATTTCTGGACTGAACTGGTTTTTAAATAGCGCTTTAAGTACATCAGTTTTAAAGAATTAAATGGTTGTGGTAGTGCTGTTAAGTCCGTTTGATGCATAGTAACTCTTTGGACAGCAGATCGGAGTTTATCCTGCTGTCTGAGTCTGAAGGTAAATAGTATTTGGGTAGATTTCTGACTCATGACTTGAGGCACATGGAGTTTTCATTAGTAGTTGGATTTTAAAAATCTATTTCCACTTCCCTCAGAAGTATCAAAAAGCTTAAAGCAGTTGGGTACTGAGAAGTGAGGAAGGATCTAATGTTATTCAAGACTCTCCTGCGTCCAGTTCAATTATCGGGCCCAAAAGAGACATGAAAGGCAAGGCTTACATCACTACCAAAACGTTCCCCAGGTCATAATCAGTGTGAAGTAACTGCCTCTGCAAACACGTTGTGGACTGAACTCCACCAGCACTGCCGAGAGTGGACGTTGCTCTTTAATGAGACCCAACTATTACGACAGGGTCCATTGTTTATATTCTGCATGCCTCACCTTTCTTTTTGTGTGTTGAGTTTGTTTCACCTTATAAAGATTGAAAAGATTATGTTCTAGCTTTAAAATATGAAACGTGAGTTATTAATTGTTTGGGGGTAAATTAAAAAGGTATCTCATTTCTTCTATTAAAAGTCGAATATTCTCTCACAGTTGGTACCATAGTATAATCAACATATCACAACATTTTTCATTTATCTAGTTTTCAAAGCTGATTCTTGGTTTATGGCACAGCTATTTCTTGGCAAGAGTAAATGCAAAGATAATATACAACCTAACTAGATTACATTCTTCATGTGTCTCCACATTAATGGAGACTATCAACGAAGTCTTATTATAGTTTATTTTCCTGTGTAAAATTTTAAACCTCATCTAACTCCAATCAGCGTTGCAGCTGATCTGCTTCCAAAAGACCAGCACCGTGAAGAGCGCAGGGAACAGTTCTACACACACAGCTGCGCATTCTTCAGGCCAGAGTTTCTGACGGCAGCAACAGCAGCAACGCAGTTCAACTGCACACTCTGATGTTTCTGTTTCGGAGAAGGCCATTCACATGTTTATAGAAATACCCCAAAAAAGGGCGATTATATTTAAAATAAAAGGAGAACCTGGTGTCTTAGATGATACTTTAGATATTGCAAATCCTTTTGTCATACTTCTCCTCCCTCCCACTTTTTCAAGGTTTTTCTAGTATTAACATTTTTGCAAGTTTGCCCAAGATTGATATTTAGAAATTAACATTTGATTACATTTGGTGTCTTAAAACACTTTTATCCTCAGTTTATTTCTTAGGATAAAATCCCGCACAAGACAAATTTGAAATGCTTAGATCATGTGGTGAATGGATGATTCACAGTAGTTTAAAGTTCATCTGATCAGCGAATGAAGTAATGGTTGTAAAATATCATATAAAGTAAAATATCATTAATTCAAGCTATATTTCAGACAAGCTTTAATTGCTTTAGGTTTTAGAGGGTAGAGGAGTTTTAGTAACAAATATCGTCTTAATTAGTGAGCTTCATTAAGATGCTCTGTTAAGGAGTCATTGTTTGACTTTGACATGAAGGAAACTCATATTCTTGGGTCTGGGGAAAACTGGACTATGGGGGATTTTCATAATAGGGGGAAAAAAACACCTTTCATCAGCAAAGAAGATGTATAATTGCTGTGCCCCCCCCCCCACTATGTATAGATGATTAGGATGACTATATTCTTGAAATTTATTTTCCAACATGGGTACAAAATAGCGCCAAAATAAAAGAAAATGTATACTTTATAATAACATACAGAAAACAAGAGAAACCCTAGATCATAATATAAAAAGGATGAATTGAAATAAATTAAAATGGCTTTAGATGATAGTAGACTTAGCTGTCAAATATTTTATGTTTTGATGTCAAATGGAGCATCTTTAAACCAGTATTTTAGATAATAGATATCCATACTAATTATGCATACTTGCACATGAAATTTAAATATATAATTCATTTAATTATAAATGCATATATTAATATATGTTAAAAAATAAGACAATGCAGAATTGATGCATTTAAATATCTTTAAAACATTAATTTCTTTAAAGGCTAAAGGTAAACAATAGTTCTTCATAACTTCAGATGATACAAAACCACATCATCTGTAAGGGTATCCAATTAATGATACGCTTACAACAAGAAAATAGGACCTCAGGTTTATCCTGATTTTTGAAAGCTTGCTTTAGGAACATCCATTTTCCACAAGTCCCACATTTTACAAAAGTGTCACGTTGCTACTTGTTTTCCTATTAGACAGTAGAAATGCAGAAAGGATCTTTGCTTTTACAAAAGGTGACAAACAGTGAATCCAGCATTCAGTACGTATTTCGTGGGACGTGTCACCATGCTCCTTCCCTGGGAACTACACTTCGTATCTCTCAGTTGCCGCCTTCAAAGCTTTGCACTGTGTCTGTGAACACTATATTTTAGTCTTAATCTAAACTTTATGTGTTGTTTGATATGATTAGTACATGCTATTTTAAATCTGGAAGCACTAAACATTTTTCCCATCTCAATTATTGCTGATTGCTTCTTTGCTTTATGCTATTTCAATTTATGGAAGGTTTCATCAGAACATTCTACTTTCTTTCGTGGGTACATCATTTGTAATTAATTAGTGAATTTGTTATATAGTTACTGATGTAAGTTGTGTCTAAACTCCCTAAAGTATAAAGATAAAACTTTATTGTTTCATTTTAAAAATGGAATCTTTCAGGTCTTATGGATGAACCATCTAAAATGAATAATTGTTGGCATTGTATTTCAAATTTTAGATCTAACAAGGGAGAATGAAAAACATTTGGATGTGATGAAAGACTAGAGCAATTTGTTTAGAAAACAAGAGTTGGCTTACCGTGATTACAGTCATCTTGATTTTCTGTTGTCTTCTGTATGTATAAATTGAATGTTTGGTGGAAAAGTAACTATTTAGGCTAATTTATAGCAGATTTCCTAAAGTGACCTTATATACTCTCCGTTATACTGAAATCTCAACAATAGTTACATTTGCTCTTGCCACATGTCCTTCCTTTGAGGTAGAGTTCATTCCTAACCGAATCACGAACTTCGCCATTATTGAAATGAGGACGTGGCCACCTAAATTAGAAGTCCGAGTCAGTAACGGAGAGTCACCTGTGGGGCTTTCACACTTGGATCGAGTTGATCTGTGCAGAGACAGCTCAAGAAAAGGTTGAAACACGCATTACACTCATAACAGTTTTGTAGTTTGTTTGTTACTGTTTTTCAAACCTAAACTTTTTTATTATAAATTTTTGTAATATAGGTTATTGAATTAAGACATATAAAGGGGAATTCAAAAAATTCATGTAAAAAATTCCATTATCTTTCAATACCATTTGTCCCTGAGTGTTTTGAAGCACCCGTCCACATGTATTTGTTTTTCTAATAGCTTGGGTATATCGAGATATAAAACACTTTGCTATTTATTGCTTTCCCTTCTTTTTACTTTTTCACTTTTTATCATGGAATCCTTAAATTAATCTTTCTGCATCTTAGGAATTATAGGCTCTAAGTATCCTTTGTAAAAGTTTTTCAAAAGAGTGAACACTCATTGACCTTTATGGATGGGTGCATTGTATTTTTTTTGGGTCCCAGATGTGTGTGTGTGTGTGTGTGTGTGTGTATTATATGAGAGTGAGTATTCCAGAATAAAAGGGGACATGAACTCTTTGTCAAAAGTCTTTTGAACCACTGCATGGTTTTATATTCCTTGCAAATTTTCTGGGTTTTTTTTTTTTCCAAATGTGAATTTTCTTCTCCAAGTTGTTTGATCTCCGCAGCAATTACCTGACCACACATGACCCCTCCCCAAATAAAAAGCAGCCAATACTTCAGAGTGGAAATATATTCTTTATTTACATATTAACTTGCGGTTCCTAGTAAACAGGAAGTTGAAGGAAGCCCAGTTGTTGAAAGGTCATTGAGGGGCATTCAGTTTGCTTTCTGTCAGCTGTTCTGTAGGGCTCGTGCTGTTGCCATCGGGTAGATTCCGACGTAAGCCGACCCATATTCTTTGCAAGACGGTGCTCTTCCTGGAAGCCGACGACCACATCTTGTCCCTTGAAGTGACTGTTGACCGTGAACTAACTGACCTTTGGGCCAGCAGCTGCATACTTTAGCCACAGCCCCATCAGGACTCTTTCTTTGGTGTCTGGCACCACAAGTGTTGGCCGATGAACAAAACTATTGGAATGGCTGGATACCCTTTGGAAGTGTGAATCCTGTATTAAGCCATG
>NW_022103902.1:5689560-5712502 GCF_000313985.2 Echinops telfairi | reverse complement strand
TACATATTAACTTGCGGTTCCTAGTAAACAGGAAGTTGAAGGAAGCCCAGTTGTTGAAAGGTCATTGAGGGGCATTCAGTTTGCTTTCTGTCAGCTGTTCTGTAGGGCTCGTGCTGTTGCCATCGGGTAGATTCCGACGTAAGCCGACCCATATTCTTTGCAAGACGGTGCTCTTCCTGGAAGCCGACGACCACATCTTGTCCCTTGAAGTGACTGTTGACCGTGAACTAACTGACCTTTGGGCCAGCAGCTGCATACTTTAGCCACAGCCCCATCAGGACTCTTTCTTTGGTGTCTGGCACCACAAGTGTTGGCCGATGAACAAAACTATTGGAATGGCTGGATACCCTTTGGAAGTTTGAATCCTGTATTAAGCCATGTCAGAATTCCTAGAAATTTAGAGGGAAATTAGAGTCGAGGGAACTCTCTTGAATAATCTGTTGTGTATACTGTAACAACTTCTTTTCTAAAACATATTTGATCCTGGCTCTGCTCTTTGTAACCCTTGTTTTTCCCCATTCATTACAGCAGTAGCCTTTAACCAAAAAACATGTTTGAATTTTGTAAGGTGCTCCTAACACTTGCCCTTATCTTCTATCATTCATCACAAGATCCGATTTTTAGGGGACTGGCAAGTATACACGGAAAAGCTTTACCCATTGCTTCAGATGTCTCTTTATGCCCTGTTTCAAACACACTTTCCCACCTGTCTCGTGTCTTTCCCTCCGGTGCCCCGTCCTCTGCATCAAATGAGACATTATTCACAGCCTTACTGTTGGTTCCCACTTCTGCAAGCTCGTGCCTGCTGTTTCTGTCGTTTAAAACATGAGACCTGCTTCCCCTTACCGTGTTTCCTCTTGCTCCACTCTGACACTTTCATCCGTCAAGCAACAACTTACCTTTATCGTTCCGACTCTAAAGACAGGTTGTTCTTTACTCCCCCACTGCAGCTTTTATGTTTGCAACTCGTAATGAGTTATGACTTTTTAAGGTGTACATGCTTCCCATTAGTGAGATAAATGACATCACATTATTTATCTTATTTATTCCTATATTAAAGGACTACATGAATGAATAATAAAATAATCTGTTAGAAATATGAATGTACATTGTTTCTGTGGACATTGTATTTAGGGGCATAGTTGAGGGATTGGTGATCATTTTATTTGTTTTACTATTCCTTCCTGTTAACACATTAATTTTTGCCTTCATTTTCTCCTTTTGTATCTGCAGAAGAAATCTCACCAAACTCTCCCTCATCTTCAGTCACATGCTGGCAGAAATCAAAGCAATCTTTCCAAATGGTCAGTTCCAGGGAGATAACTTTCGTATCACTAAAGCAGATGCTGCTGAATTCTGGAGAAAGTTTTTTGGAGACAAGTAAGCAAAAGTTGTTTTCATTGTTTGGATATATATCTTTGAAAGGTAACCTAGTCTTACTTCCCTTTCTACATGGTGTACATTGTGCCTGTGTACATTTTGGGAATGTGCTTGAGTGTTATTGCTAAGGGCACTTTTTTTTTTTAATCATTTTATTGGGGGCTTGTACAACTCTTTTTTTTTAAAATCACTTTGTTAGGGGCTCATACAACTCATCACAATCTATACATACATCAATTGTGTAAAGCACATTTGTACATTCATTGCCCTCATCATTCTCAAAACATTTGCTCTCCACTTAAGCCCCCCGGCATCAGCTCCTCATTTTTACCCCTCCCTCCCCGCTCCCCCCTCCCTCATGAGCCCTTGATAATTTATAAATTATTATTTTGTCACATCTTGCCCTATCCAACATCTCCCTTCACCCACTTTTCTGTTGTCTGTCCCCCAGGGAGGAGGTCACATATAGTTCCTTGTAATCGGTTCCCCCTTTCCAACCAATCCTCCCTCTACCATCCCAGTATCGCCACTCACACCACTGGTCCTGAAGGGATCATCCACCCTGGATTCCCTGCGTTTCCAGTTCCCATCTGTACCAGTGTACATCCTCTGGTCCAGTCAGACTTGCAAGGTAGAATTGGGATCATGGTAGGGTGGGGGCGGGGAGGATTTAGAAACTAGAGGAAAGTTGTACTTTTCAGCGTTGCTACATCGCACCCTGACTGGCTCGTCTCCTCCCGAAAGCTAAGGGTCTTGGTAAGTGATTTTTCTGTTTAAGCACTGAAAGTAGGCCTCAGCATTGTAGAATTGAATAACTTTATACTATTTCAATGCAGTTATAACTTTATGCAGTGTTATTTTAGCAAGGATTCAGTTAAATAGTCTATATTTATGAGAAGCTGGTAATTTCTTGATTTTTGCCTAACTTCAAATTTTAATATTTGTGTGGTTTTAGTGAAATGTTACATAAAAAATGAGGTGAATATTAATGATATCTATTCTTGTTCAGTGACATTGGCTACATTTTTTGCAATGTGTCAACAGTCTCAATTCTTCTTTCTCTCTTTCAATTTAGCTGCCACTCCCCCCCTCCCCCAATCTTCTCACCCCTGCTTTAGAGTACATGTGGACTCATTTAGGTTAAGTCTCATATAGCATCTATTTCATGAGCTAATCTGTTGTGTATTTGAAAGGTTCAGCTCTGGGCATGGTTTATGTAAAACATGTTCAAGGATATCTCCAGGCAGTAAGTAGTCTTGGTGGCTTCTCTAGTCTTAACTGGTCCAGTTTAAGAATTTGCGTTTTATTGTGCCTTCTTCCCATTCTACCCCAGTCATCCCTCGTGTATGTGTGAGAATGGTCACCGGTGGTATCCAGGCACCATCTGGGTCCTCTGATCTCGAGACTGAGGTTCGTGTAAACTGTTAGTCTTAGACGGGCTTCTTCTTTGAGTTCTTGGTTTCTTTCGCTCTCATTTTCTTAGTTACCTAGAGACTAGTAGTTGAATATTAGAGTCCTACTTGCAAGCTTTTGAATTCCCCTGCGACGACTCACAAGCTAGGCTGTAGATCATAAAATTTGTGAACCATGTTCTGACAAGTACCTGAGTTGTCCCATGAGACTGTGGTTCTAAGACTTTAGTCAGTAAATCAATGACCAAGTTGTTTGGTTATGTCTAGGAATTAATTGCTCTCTGTACCCCCATGTGATACACACACACATATACATTTGCCTACAAATACACCATTTCAACAGCTGCATATACACAATATATATTCCCATGTACGTATATGAATACATAGCCTGGTGTGTAGCTTATACCCATGTTTTTTTGTTAATTGCTGTTACTGCAGTAACTATTGTTGTATTACAACTTTTACCCAAAATGCCCCTTATTTTTATGTATTTAGTGTCCTTGTGATCTTGGTCAGATTTGGCATATTTTCCCCACATTCTGTATTTACTGTGATCTACAAGGTCAATAGTTCGAAACCACCAGAAGCTCCAAGGGAGAAAGATGGGACTCTATACTCCTGTAAATAGTTAGCAGCCCCTGGAACTCACAGGGGCAGTGGTCCAGGTTCACTGTGAGGCAGGGTTGGCTTGATGGCAGCGAGTTTGGTTGGTTGTGGACTAACTAGAGACAGCCTCCCTGTCCTATCCACGTGAAACTTCATCTAGCGTCGTATGCACATAAACCACTTAAAGAAAATAAAGGACAGAAAGAAATGTGCATTCTCTAAATATAGCATAAATAACTTGCTATGCCGCTTTTAGGGAGGGGAATAGACTCATAGGAATCCGGGACTGTCTCCTGGAGGAGTGGTGTGTAAGCTTGGTTTGATCTGGAACTGAGGTGGGACAAAGGCCTTTGCGCTCTGATTCAGACGTTCCCTGTATTTTTGCACAGAAAATATAAGTGTGTGAACAAAATACAGAGATGAGGACGATTTTATGCTCTGGTGGTGACTCAGGATAAGCATTAAACTAGGAGCAGCAAGGTCAGTGGTTCAAACCCACCAGCACCTACAAAGAAGAAAGTTGGAAGCCCTGTATGGCATTTTGATGAGTTCAGATCGACTCAATGCCAGTGGGTTAGGAGGCATTAGATTATATAGTGGACGAAGTTTTCTCTCCCTCCTTTAGGTCCTTTCTTTCAGACAAATAATTACATGAGCTTGATGAATAATAACTGAATGTCTGAAGTCAGCATGTATTAAAAGAACCTTGCAAAATCTTGTTGAAATCTAGTTAGTTGAGCAAGAAACGTGTCTCAGAATGCAAATGCTTTCTTATCCTTAAAAAAAATCCCCTTTTGTTTGATAGCACACACGGAATACTCAGGCTACACTCTGAATAGTAAGAAGAAAGAGTGCTTGCTTACAGATTAACATTTAAAAAAATTTTTTTAAAGGTCTCTTAATCCTTAACTTAAAAAATAGTCACCTAAAGTGTTGGAATGCACTTTTAATGATTTTAGCATTTTTACAGATAATTAACTGTAACATGTCCCTTTTAATTAATTTTCACTTTTTATGTGTTATACTTACCTATAGTTGTCCCCATGATTAGAACATGTTTACATAGATTAATGTGCATTTTATTAGCTACATAACTTTCTTGGCTTAGAAAAGATTGAATCCTATTTCTCACTTTTTATTGTTGGAATTGACCCTAGAATAACTGGTTTCTACCACAACACATTCACCATGATCTGTAGGAACTAAAGAATGCAATACTATTATTAAAATTAATATGATATTCTATGTTTTCCAGAAACTTAGCTATTTGTACTGTTCCTATGTCCATTTACAAATTATTGATAATAATAATTAACATGTAATCCCAGTCTGAATATGCTAGATAAATATTTTGGAATGGTTGAATGCAGGGAAGGAATTACCAATGTCCAGGGGAAAGAACTGAGAGGATTTCATGCAGGTAAATTACTGTTGCACTAATACTGTGAGCCTAAAATACCACATTATTATTATTATTATTATTATTATTATAAGCATTATCTTAACAATTTTAAGAAAATCCTCATGTCAAATAGTTTGTGATATTGTTCTTTGAAAAATGAAAATTTGATGAGTTAAAAGTTCTACTGACTTGTTAAGAAAGTCACTAAATTATGGGAAGATTACTCATGTTTTTTAAATGGGGAGTTTGTTTTGTTGCCACCTTAAATTACAGAAAATTCAGCTTTTGAGGTATCTCTGTTGTTCTGTTTATAATATAAAGGGTCCAAAGTGTTTGTTCAACCTACGTGGTGAAAGCCCTGCTTAATCTAATCTTGAATTATTGATTAAATACTCTTTACTTTCGAAATTCTTTTTCAACTCTGTGCCCTGTTTTCAGACTTGAAAAAGCTGCTTAATTTGTCTTTAACATGTTTGTATTTGACATGAGAGCTAAATGCCAAGCTGGCGTTAGAATTTATACATACAAGTATGTCTATAATCATCAAAATGAGTATTTCTTTTGTTAGACCACTGGAGAGAGAATCTTTTTATTCTCCCTGGCTTTTTATTCACCTTGTAATATGAGAGTGCTTTATTGAATAAGTGAAAATGTGAATGAATGGTGTGACCTTTCAAACACACACTGCCATTGAGTCAGTGCCGACTCAGGGTGACCCTGTAGGACAGTACAGAAGTTCGCTTGTGGGTTTCCGAGCACGTAAGTCTTTATGGGAGTGGAAAACACTGTCTTTCTCCCAAAGCAGCTGGTGGTTTTGAACTGTTCACAGCCCACATTGTCACCACCACACCACCAGGACCCCGATTTCAAACAGTGGATGTCTTTTATTTCATTTACGCTCATTAGTATTAGTTTGTGTTTTCCCATAATTTATTTATTTCTCATATGGACGCATTCCTCTCATTTATCCTGCTACACAGTGAGACCAGGCAAGAATGCTTTTAAAATTGAAAACAACATTGTTTCCAAAAACAGAACTATTGAGAGGTTGGATCTGAATACATCCAAACAGATTGAGCTTTGTAAAGCAGCTCGTAATTTAGGTCTATTGTGATTATTATTACAAAAGAAAGAGTCAGCACGAAGAATATATTAGAGCTGAATTAACCCTGGGTGCAAGCTGTTGATCAAAGGATGTTGAAAAACTTCTAAAGGCAATTTTACAAATGAGATTGCATAAAAATGGAGAAGACAAGAAGCTTGATCCTTCCTATGCCTATTGTCTATTTCAGTCCTTTCCAACCTTTTAGAAGCGATGACAGAGCCCACCTTTCTGATCAGGGCCCAAGCCCAGCGATGGAGAGGCTCCAGCAGCCCTGTTGGTGGACACCGATTAGACTAGCTGACCGATGGGAGACCAGCCTGGTGCTCTGCCTCTGAAAAGTGAAACAGTGCTACTCAGAACCCATGGGATCACGTTGATCTGAAATACATTTGGTGGCAACTAGGGACAACACTGCTTGGCAAGGCACATTGGTTGGGGAACTCTGAATTTACTAGATTTCTTAATGCAGATTCACTGAGTCTTTCATAATTCAATACTGCTTTTGCTTTCTTGGTCTGTTAACACAAGGCATATATAGTAGAAACATCTAGGAAAAGATTAAGGGACATTATTGAATAAGTATGTTTCAGGAAGTTCTGGTAAGTAAAGCCAATAGCCAATTTAATCCAAGTAAGCTTTAGGAAATCTAACTCAAACTCACTACCATTGAGTTGATTCCAACTCATAGCAGCCCTATGAGGGTAGAACTGCCCCTGTGAGTTTTTGAGATTGTAAAAGTCTGACAGTTCTCCTTCGGAGTAGCTGGTGGTTTTGAACTGACGACTTTGTGGTTAGTAGCCCAATCCACTGTGCCACCAGGGCTCCTAAACTCTAGGAATGATAGCTTTTAATCCAGAAACATTAAGCATAACACTCACAAACTATAATACTTTCAGTTGAAAGACCCAAATGACACATTAATGTGATTGGGCAATCGTTTCACTAAATAATCAGGTCGTAGTTCTCAGGCTACTAATGTGAGGACCTCTTGATATTGAAGATAGTTAAACATGAATTTCCAGTGAAATTGAAATTCAACTAACACCATAGATTACAGCTTCTGAATCCTTTTATTCTTCCTGTCCCCTCCTCCTAACTTCCCTGGATTGCTGTGTCAGAGCCTTCTAATCGGGCTCCCTGTCTCCACACCTGCCTTCGCTAGGCGTTTTCTGTTCAGCTAGTGTGCTTCCTAAAACCAGAGCTTATCGTCTCAACCTTTTGCCTGAAATTCTCTGTGAATCCTTGTTGATTCTGGGTTAAAGACTAAAAATCTCATTAACATGTCAATCTTTAGGAACTGTCTTTTTTCAGCTTCATCCCTGCATTCAACTAATCTTCAAACAAACAAAAGAAAATACTCAATATATCTATTCCCTGAAGTACTTCTGTTTTCGCACCTCGGTATCTTTATTTCTCTAATTTGCATTAGTTGCATGGCAAGCTAGTCACCTATGCCCGCCGCCCGTCAGTGTTGTCTCTTGACCACCCTAATTTAAAGTGGATAGTTTTATGTGTCTAGGTACTTTACTCACATCTATCATATCAGATGCCAATGATTTGATCACATTAACTATACATCTGAATAGACTGTGCAGTTTCCTAGAAGACAGGTAGCTTCTCCCCCCACTTATAGCCCCCTCGGAGCCTGGCATATTTCTGAAATTTATGGGGACTAGTAAATGTTAACTATATCTGTGAATACTTAAATGCATGCATATGCATGAATGAATACTATCTATCTCCGCTCACAATTTGAATATATACAACTTGAAAATTTAGAGTCAGTTCATATTCCCTTGAACATGCTTAGTGTGCTCTAGCTGAAATAAGTAAAAATTAAATCCTTGATTTAAAATAGCAGAGGTTTCCTTAGGCAAAATATCGTATAGTGTAGGAAGTGTGAAAAGAAGAGAGAAGGAATCAGCATAGTTATTGTATCAAAATATATGGCTACTATGCTCAAATGTTGCTCCTTGCTAACATTTCATATTAAAACATTACGAAAAAGGCACACTATAATGGCAAACTGTGTGCTCAGTTATTTCACGTATGCCAGATCCGTTTTCAATATACCATATGTACTTGAGTATATGCCGAGTTTTTTCAGCACATTTTTAATGCAGTTTTTGTGGCTAAAATTAGGTGCCCTGGCTGATGTTCTGGTTGGCGTATACTCGATTATATATGGTAATCTTTAAACAGTCTTTAAATGGTAATGGACGAGTCCATTGAAGTGTCCATAAACATTGCATCAAGTGGTTGTGATGAAACGGGATGTGAGGACATGGATGTGGGTCTTGAACAGGTAAGCTCTCCTTTTGCTTACTTTTCCACAGGTAATACTAGACTTTGCATGAAGATAAAAGCAAATCCCATAATTATTTTTCTAAAGTTGTGTGCATCCATATGTACATGTAGGGTAGAAGGGACCGCTGCTTGACATAGGGGAGAAATAGTGCTTTGTTTACAGCCCTGTTCATTGTTTCTGCTCTTGATCTCCTGGGGAAGTGGTATGGACATTCTTGGGCTTCCTGTATATTCTTTTCACTTCTAACAGGAAAGGACAGTTGTTTTGTTTTTACTTTCCAGTGAACCACAGTTTTCTGACATATTAACTAGATCAGTTTTCTATCTAACCAAAGAAAAGGAACTTCAATATACTTAATAAAAGGAGGAGGTGCAGAATAGTGTTTTCAGCAGGAAGCGATGGCATTAGGAACTTTGGGAAGAGGGACAAATAGAGTTGAAATAGAACCCAAAAGCTAGTTAATGACTGTTACTATTTAGCTAATTTCCTTTCCGTCAAAGTACCTTTATATCTGTAGTGAAAATAATACTTCAGCATTTGTCATAGTGCCATTTGGTGCAACTCACTGTGCCAAGATCCTAGATGTTAAAGAAAAGGGGAAGAAAAACCAACAGAAAACCTGTAGTTTTCTACTGATAAGTATTCAAATGTAGGAAGTCAATTTACAAAGATGATAAGTATTTAAAACAGGTTCTGTGCAATTAGAGAAGGGCTGAAAGACTGTCACAAATGGTATGCTAATTGTTTACTTGAGGAGCTGGTATTTGAATTAGACGTGTTTGTATTTTTAAGAACATTTAAGAATTTATTTAGTTAAAAAAAAAAGAATTTATTTAGTAAGAAATGTAAGTGGTGACTGAATTGTGTATGGTGCTTATAGTTCAAAGAAAAAAGGTATGCAGTAACCTCAAGGTAATACACATGACTTTTTTTTTTAATCTTAATTTTTTTTTTTTACCATCCTCCTGTGTGCTTAACTTGAGTTGATTCGATGGAGTAGAAATTGCTCCCTCGGGTTGCTAACACTGTAAATCTTACAGAAGAATATTGCCACACCTTCTCTCTGTGAAGCAAATAGTGGTTCCATTAGCAACCAGACATTTCAGCCATGGTGCCACCAGAGCCCTTCCCTTGAGCCCTTCAGAAAGTGCCATCTGTCTCCGTGGAATCACGCCAGTGTAGATTCTGATCCTCAGCTTTCAAACGTGGTGTTTTCTAGAGCACTTTTGGAGGATAGGCCCAAGTTAACTGAGCTCAAGAACTTGTTTATAATCCAGAATCATGATTTTACTAACTTATAGTAATTAATGCAACTCTCAGATGCTGTGCCTTGTGTGTAAAAACACGTTATAGCCAGAACATTCTATAGTGTACGTGGAGCCAGAGGTGACGGTTTATGATCCATGACAGGCACTCCCTTAACTCACGGACTAGAACACCTGAAATTGTTGATTCTCTAAAATGATGTAAATGCTTCTGTTTCTGTCTTTAGTACTTTCTTATGTCAGCTATAATTTTAATTTTTATTCAGCGCTCTTACAGATATTATAACAATCCATATTTCAATTAGATCAAACATAAATGCACAAGTGCTACCACCATCAGTTTGAATACATTTTAATTCTTCTTGAACTCTTTGATATCAGCTCCCCATTATCCCTCCCCCCACCCTATCTTATTCCATATTTTTAAGTTGAACTGTACCACTCTTGTTCTTTGCACATGTGAGAGCAAGGTGAGGATCCACTGATAGAGTTTTAAGTAGGAATGTAGTCACAGTTGCATTTTAGATGCATCACTTATATTATCATTTGCATGGGTTTGAGGGGGTTTCTAAACCTGTTTGATTATATGCCCTTATTCTTATTACTGGAAACTTTTAAGCACAGCCTCCACCTATCCATCGATCCATTTATAGATATACATGTAAATTATAGACATCTTCTATACAAGTAAAGTACATTAATTCATGATAAAGATTAAAAGTAAAACATTTATATGATATAAAATTCAAATATAGTTTCACGATCTTTTATCTGGAGGAGAACCTCTCATGTGCTCATGTGCCTTAGATTCACTCGAATACATGCATTAGAGGAGAGATAATCTAGAGAGGTAGGAGATTAATGTCAAAAACTGGGTGATAGTGCCATTGTCTAAATTAAGAATCCCTTAATGTTCAGAATATGAAAATGAGTTTAATATAATCATTAGCAAGATGTGTTAAAAGGGAGGCAGGAATGAAATCTGATTCCATAATTTCTGATGATTAAGCAAGTGGTATTTGCCATTGAGATGGGGAATATAGGAAGAGGCGAGATTTGGCAAAACCAGATAACTGCTGTCAGACAGTTGAACAGTTTTGTGTACATAGATAAATTCAAGGAGAGTTACATATTAGAAGGTTGGATATTGTCTTAGGCTGGGTTCTCTAGTGAAGCAAAACCATTGAAGCTTAAACGTGTGTACAGAGATGAATTTATATTAAGAAAACAGCTCACACAATTGTAGAAACAAGTCGACGTCCTGGCACATCCCAAGTCTGTGGGTCCAATGTTAGGCTGCTGGCTTCTCCTGACTGAATAGCTTTGGGGATGAGTGGACCCCAGAGTGGCAGAAAGAGGGCAGGCTGGTGGGTGCAGAGTGGAATGAATGCAAGGCTCCCACGTGAGACTTGTTACTGCAGAGGTGAGTGAATCTAAGGTAGGTAGGTCAGATGGTGGGCATGTGACAACTCACAGGACTGACAGGTTGTTTCCTTCAGTCTAAAGAATCAGAGATGCAGATGCTGAATTCAGAACCCGCAAAAGACCACGCCAGATTGTCATGCAAGATTTTCTACACTGTCTGCTTTTATTGGAAACGGGCCATACCCGGCAGTTCCTCTTGGTTGATAAAGTGTTATATCTCACCCTAATCTTGTAACCGATTGACTGCTCATAGAGGATCTGATGATGTTGCTGACTACATTGTGTTAGATCACATCATGAGGTTAGTAGATGTTAACTGCCAAACCACCAAGAATCTTGGCCCAGTCAAGTTGACGTAAAATCTTCGCTATAAAAGATACCGTATATACTCATGTTTAAGCTGAGTTTTTCAGCACATTTTTAATGCACTTTTTGTGGTAAAATTAGGTGCCTTGGCTGATATTTGTGTCGGCTGATATTCGAGTATAGTCAAAAACTGCAGAAATCGTGCAGAATAGAGATAGAGATTTTAGAGGTACTATTCTAGTAATCAGAATTTGCATTTTATGAAAGCCTTTGGAATTTTTCTTGGCCTCATGAACTATTTACATTAAAAAATGCTGACGTTTAAAAATTTAATTTTATATGAAAACTTTACCCTTGGAGAAAATGAAAAGTTAGGCAAAATAATTAAATTCTGATAGGACTGCAACTGGCTGGACCTAGGTGGCAGTTCTCCCCTTTGAAAGTGATCACTTCCAATACATCACTGTATCTGTCTAGATCAATGCACTCATCTGTGTAGTTCTTGGATAGCCTCTAAATAGATAAGAAACGACTGGGCGAATGGTACCCCCGACAAAGAAGGTACAGTGAGCATGCTGAGGACAGCCCTGGAGGAATTTTTGTAAGTGAAGTATCCAGTAGTGAAAACGAAGGGTGTGGAGTAGTTGCCACAAAAGTAGGGGACACAAAAATGTGGGGGAGTGGGGTTTTCATGGAAACAAGAGGAAGGCGGGATTGAAAGAGCAGTGGACTAGGTAATAATAATAATGAACAGCCAAACCAGATACAGAATGGAAAGTTTTCATGAGCTGTAGTTGCAAAGTAGCATTTATTACCCATTTTTAATATTTTGCAATCTCACTTAACACCAAAACCCCAATAGAACTCAGAAAAACAGCCACTGAATCTGTGCTGACTCAAGAGCCCCTAGAGGATGGGTCGAGCTGTTCCTGTGAGGTTCTGAGATGTAAATGCTACTGGGAAGAGAAGGCCTGCCTTTCTCCCCAGGAGCTGAGGAGCTGCTGGTGGTTTCCAACCACCGACCTTTCAGTTAACCACTCAGCTCATAACCACGATGGCCACCAAGCTCCTCCTAAAACCCCAACAGGCTCCATGTTAAAAAAAAAAAAAGTAGGTACAATATTTTTCTGATGTGTAATAATGAAGTTAATTACTAAAGTTTTGAGAACATTTGTTTTTAACATCATTTAGAAACCTAATCTGTGCAGTGCCCTGCCTTAAAACAAAAAACTATTCAGACTTCTCTAGTCTGTAGTTGTAGTAAGGTCATTATATTGGATTTACTTCATTAACCAGGATATTGTAAAACTGTTTATATTCTCATCTCAGAACTTCTTATGCTTCTTTTCTTATCCCTGAATAGTTAATATTAGAGAAACCCGAGACTCAATACTTCTAAAGATGCTTTCATATATGGAATTGAATTTTAAACTACATTTTGTTAAAATTTTATTTTATTAAAAGATACACCATATATAAAATATGTAGAGAAGGAATTAATTTATTAGGTTGTATTTAGTAAGTGTGTCTGGATTCAAAGAGGCCCTGGATTTTAATCACTAGTTCATTTCTTTCTATAAAAGATTCTGCTACATTGAAAAGATTCAAATTGTTTCTCATTTGTTAACAGCTTTGGAACAGAGAACGTGGTGTGTGTGTGTGTGTGTGTGTGTGTGTGTTGTGCGCACAGGCGCCTGTGCTCATGTGCTGGTGTGGTTTGTTTTTGCACTACACTGTCAGAATTAGGGTTTAGGGAGCACAAGTGTAAGTAAGCGCAAGAAACTGGGGTTTGCAAGAAAATGTTGATGTTCTTTTGTGTTGCCCGTCTCCATATACTTTGTGTCTTTTGCTGCTACTCATGAAACTGGGATAGACTAACTTGTAATTCACCAGTAGCGCAGAATCTCATATCTGTACAGTTCATGCCCGTCTCGCCCCAATGAGGAAATAGCCTGATTTCTGTTCATAAAATTAATCGAAATTGCAAAGGCAAAGTTATAGAGCCACACATCAATCACACAACAAGAGGGAGATGAAATGTTGCAGAAGCCCCTTGGCAACAGTTCCCGAGAAACACTGTGGTGCCACAGCAGGAAAGGTTTATTTCTGCACTTTCTCAATCAACTCTCCCTTACATTTGCTTTCTCTTTCCCAACCTGTCGAGGTTTGGCGTTATGTTCAAGAATTGTATCCCCATCCGTGTCCAACTTCAGCCTGGGGATGACCACCTCGCCCAAGTGAGTGCCCCCGTGGACAGTTGTGCCATTGTCTTTTGCGTGGCACCCAGTCAGTGTAGGTGGCATGCTTCTTTCTGTGAACTTGGACAACCTGCTGAGTTGCTAGCCTTTGTTGTGCTCTCGAACCACCTGGACCTCATCATCCACGTGGATGAAATTGTGGTTCTTGCTGCAGTTGGAGATCACGAAGGGGTTGAACTTCATGGTGACCTGTACAATTCTGCAGACTCATCATCTTGTTCTGTCGGTGGAAACATTCTGTGACTTAATAGAACAACTCAAGTTTTAAAAAAAACCAATATAGGAATTTATATTTTATAAATCTGTTTCATAGTATATAGCTAATGTTTCACCTTTCTATCCTTTCTTATTTTGAATGTTAATTATTTTTTAAGAGCTAGTAGGAACAAAAATCATAATTATTTCCATCTAGAGGTCTGTTTTTTCTTTGTTATTCTGCATTTCTTAGTAGTCTCTTATTAAAGGCCATTTTAAGGGATTTTAGACATATCAGTATAGGGAGCCCTGGTGTGTCGTGATTACATCTTGGTCTGCAGTCTGAAAGGTCAGCAGTTCAAAACTAGCAAGCGCTCCTTGGAAAAAGATGGGGCTTTCTGGCTGTGTGAACAGTTACAGTCTTGGAAAGTCACAGGGCAATTCGACCCAGTCTTATAGAGTTGCTTTGATGAGTCAGCATTGATTCTATAGCAATGAGGGTGTTTTGTTCTTGTTTGGAGGGATGGGGATCATTAGACATAGCAATATATAATTCCCATGTGACAGATGGTAGCTGTCTCCGTTTTCTCTTGTTTATATTTTATTTCAATATCTAGCAGACTTAACCTTATTGGCCTTCTTAAAGAGATGTATGAGAAATTGTGTCTTATTGCTGAGTTAGTTGCTTGTTAAAACAGCCTGGGCTATTCGTGCCCAAGAGAAAATTATTTTAAAGCCTACTTGAGACTTCCTGTAACAAAGGTTTATAATGTGGGGTATAAGACAATAATAAAAACCAAATCCACTGCCATTGAGTCTGTTCTGACTCACAGATACCTTATGTAGGGTTTCTGAGTCTAAGCCCTGACAGGAGCGGGCAGCCGGATCTTTTCCCGTGGAGAGCAACTGGTGGTTTAGAACTTGTGGTGAATAGTCCCATGCGTATCTACAGCACTGCCAGTGGTCCCTCTGTTTTTGCGTATATTCTATTTTATTCATTTAGTATAACCTCCATAGATCAAAGACATTTTCCCCTGGCTCATGTGCTGTTATGTGTACTGTGGCTCATGAATGTACTAAGGATCATCGTACTCTCAGGGAAAATGCACAGAACAGTGGTGCTTTAGGAAGGAAAGAGTGAATGTGCATTCTTAAAGCATGGACTGTATTCGCAGATTTTCTTTCTTGCGCTTTCCAGTAGTAAACTTTTGTACTTTTAATCTAGAAACTAAATCTTAAGATGCACAAAGTAATTTTATGGCTATTGTAAATTTAATCTTTGTTGTGTTCAGAAGTAGAGACAGAACCCTGGTGTTGTAGTGAGTACACATGGGGCTGCCACCGGTAAGAACAGCTGTAAGACTCCACTCATGACTGTTCCAGAGAAGGATGAGGCCTTCTCAAGGCTCCCCAAAGACTTACAGCTTCAGGAACCCACAAGAGCAGCTCTGCCCTCGCCTACAAGGCTGATGATATTGGTCAGAATGGACGCAATGGCAGTGAGTTATATTCAAAAATTAGGATATGAGGTTAACTATTAGAAATCATAAAATGTAATGCATAGACGGGGTTACTGCGAAAATCAAGTATAATCTTAAAGAGGATATTTTCCTTGTTTACTTGTTATGACTCTAGATTTAAGTTTCAGAATGGAACAAATGAATGACACTCTTGTACTATATAGAGAAATAATATTCGTCTACATTGTAAACGAAATAGTATAAAGCACCCCCCTCAATTACCTAGCTTTTTAAAAAAAATTTTACTTCATTTGTTTTTTTTAATCATTTTATTGGGGGCTCATACAACTCTTATCACAGTCCATATGTACATCAATTGTGTAAAGCACATTTGGACATTTGTTGCCCTTATCATTCTCAAAACATTTGCTCTCCACCTAGCTTTTTTTTATTTATTTAATCTCTCTCTCAGAACTAGGATTATTAATTTATTGGGAAGGATAGACAGATTGAAGTACACTGCGTTTGGTAACCATAGTTACCATTCTAAGTTGTCGTAAGGCTCCCTGTGTGTTTTCGATGCGTTTTCTGTGGGTTGCTGGAAAACAGTTGTTTTTACTTCATGAAACAGTAGTGATAATCTGCTAAGAAATTGCTACTAAGTCTGGCTGGACCAGAGGATGTACACTGGTACAGATAGGAACTGGAAATACAGGGGATCCAGGGCGGATGAGCCCTACAGGACCAGTGGTGTGAGTGGCGATACTGGGAGGGTAGAGGGAGAATGGGTAGGAAAGAGGGAACCGATTACATGGAACTGTATGTGACCTCCTCCCTGGGGGACGGACAACCGAAAAGTGGGTGAAGGGAGACGTCAGACAGGGCAAGATATGACAAAATACCAATTTATAAATTATCAGGGGCTCGTGAGGGATGGGGGAGTGGGGAGGGAGGGGGAAAATGAGGACCTAATGTTGGGGGGTTAAGTGAAGAGGAAATGTTTTGAGAATGATGAGGGCAATGAATGTACGGGTGTGCTTTACACAATTGATTTGTTGATGGATGGTGATAAGAGTTTTATGAGCCCCTAATAAAATGATTAAAAAAAAAGAGAAATTGCTACTATTGGATGCTCCAAGGAATACTCATCAAAGAACCCAAAATATTGTATTTAAGTAATAAATGTGAATAAACTATCAACAGACTATAGGAATCATACCACTAATGCTTTGTGTTTATAATAAAATAATACATCTATTACTTACAAGTGCCCTATGATTTTTCTGAAGAAAGCTGGCCCTGACCTTTAAAGGTAATGACATCTAATGTATTTTATTGATTCAAGTGAATTTTAGATATAGTTCAGATAACAATTTAAAAACAGGAATTGGTAAAATGAATGAGATTATATATTTAAGGTCAAAATGGCATTTTATATCTCTGAGCAATAATTTATTTTAATTAACTGTAACCACCTATACTTCTCTGCCTTAATTACTGTAAAATGTATACACTTGTCAGTGTTATACTTTAGTTGTCTTGGTTATTCTTAGCTCTGCATTTCCTGTAAATTTAGATGCAGTTTATCAACTTCTATTAAAAATGTCTAATGAGATCTTCTATAGGGATTATATTGAATCTATAGATCAATTTGTGGAGAATTGATATCTTTGCAGTTTTGAGGAAGTATTTATATCTTTTAATCTGACTGAGGATGTGTGTA
The DNA here is from genome assembly GCF_000313985.2 of Echinops telfairi. NCBI lineage: Eukaryota > Metazoa > Chordata > Mammalia > Afrosoricida > Tenrecidae > Echinops > Echinops telfairi. Next base: position 5,695,654 of record NW_022103902.1, on the reverse strand, counting down.
TTTCTAATGTATCCTTGCACATATTTTGTTGCCTTTGTTTTTGTTTAATATTTTTAGATGCCATTGTGAAAGTTAGTACTTTTTAAAGTTCATGTTCTACTTGTGTATTGCTGCCTTTTAGGAATTTAGCTAATTGATTGTTAAGTACTATCACGTTGGTTCCGACCCGTCGCAGACGTATGCACAACAGAATGAAACACTGCACACGCAGGGACCATCCTAGCCACTGTTCCTATGCCTGTGCCCCTTGTTGCAGCCATGGTGTCCACCCCGCTCATTGATGGCCTTCCTCTGTTTTCACCGACCCACCACTTCATCGTGATGTCCTTCTGCAGGGACTGGTCTCTCCGGACAATATGTCCAAAGTATGTAGGACGAAGTCTTGCCATCCTTGCCTCTAAAGAGCATTCTGGCCCTACTTCTTCCAAGACAGATCGGTTTGTCCTTTTCTCAGTACTTGATACTTTCCATTTTCTTCTCTGCCTATGATGTATTGAATTCAATACATCAATTTTTCTTTCGTTTTTCTTATTAAATGTACAACTTTCACATGCATATGACTCAATGGAAAGTGCCATGGCTTGGGTAAGGCCCACCTCAATCCTCAAAGTGACATCCTTGCTTTTCAACACTCTAAAGAGGTCTTGTGATCTCTTGACCGCTGCCTCCATGAACAAACACTTCCTTGTGGACCCAAGGAAGACCAAGTCCTTGAAAATCTTAACCTTTTCTCCATTTGTCACGGTCTTACCTATCGGCCCGGTTGTGAGGATTTTAGTCTTCCTGACATTGAGTTTTCATCCCTACTGAAGACTACAGGCCTTGATCTACATCAGCCAGTGCTTCAAGTCCTCCTCCGTTTTAGCAAACAAGTTTGTGTGATTGGCAAAGCACAGGTTGTTTATAAGCTGTCCTCCAACCTCGATGCCCTTCTTCTTGATAAAAGCCGGCGTCCCTGATGATTTGCTCGGCATACAGGTTGAGTAAGTATGGTGAGAAGATACAACCCTAACACCCACCTCTCTTGATTTTAAACTCCTGTTCATGTAATTGCCTCTTGAGCTTTCTGTTGGGTCACCTTTCTTTGGAATGGGCACAAATGTGGTTCTCTTTTAATCACTTGGCAAAGTAGCTGTCTTACAAATTTCCTGGTCTAGAGGAGTGAGTGCTTCTAATGCTTCATCAGCTTGCTGAAACATTTCAGTTGGCATTCTATCAATTCCTGCAGCCTTGTTTCCGATTAATGCGTTCTGTGCTTGAATCTCTTCCTTCAGCACTATTGGTTCTGCTCAGCTGCTGCTTCCTGAGATGGTGGACTGTCAACCAGTTCCTTCTGGGTCAGTGAGGAATATAGCAGGGCCTTGTAGCAGGGCTTTCTATCCAGCAACCCTGTTGATTGTTAAATGTCTTATTATTTCCCCTAGTTTAATCTTTAATTTCTTTTTGGTCTCCTATATATGCTGCTACATGCAAAATCTATGCTAATTAATATTTTTTTACTTTTTCTGTGATATATTTTAAAGCACGTTTAAGAATACATTTTACTCCTTTAATGCATTCAATCTACTAGAAGTGTAGAATTAATGACCATACATATTTTTGGAAAATAAAAATCATAATTTCACCCAAATCTTGTTAACACTACTTAAAGTTTGTGTTGCTCTCTCTAGGCATTGTACATGGTTGTAAACTATGTAGATCTTAGAGGACAGGCGATTTTAAAAATGCTAAAATAATATACTTTTCCTTGGCTGTGAATGTTTTCTAAATAATTTTAATGATGAATACTCCAAACTCTGGATGTACTATAGTACGTCCTGTTATTGCTATGTGTAAATATATATACATATATATGGGGTTGGCATCGGAGGATCTCCTGCTATGCAATGGGGAAGGGAGAAATCAAACTCCACATCAGTAACGCCTAATGCCGCTTTCTATGAGATGGATCTCAGACTTGTCCCTCCGAAGTTGCACTTTCCGCACTTCACTTGAGTTTTGTAATTCATTGCAGTGGTAGCACAGAACACACAGACAGTGCTCATGATGATAGGGTCTACTAGACCTGCTGACAGGTGAGGGATGCTCAGGATGCGGTTGTTCAGTTAGAACAGTTTCTTCTCTGCCGAGCCTGCAGTCAGGATGCTCTTGTGCCCTTAGCCACTTGGCCTGACCTCTGCCTTACTCAAACAGTGTCACAAAACTTATGGGGTTTTCAGTAAATGGCCGGGGGCATGCCATGCTGCTGTAAGCCTCCATACCAGCTGCTTGGATCAGTAAGCCTAGCTCCTCCTATTAGTGTCCCAGAGACACCGCACTCCACAAGCCAGACTCCTGCCCCAAAGAACTTCAGCATTACTTGCTCTTCAACTGGCACGTCCACTGGTACATAATGGTTTTGAATAATTTACCCTTATAAACTACACACCATTATGAGACTTGTAGAAAAGTCTTTACATTGTAGTGCACATCTTTTCTTAAGGAAATTTTCTCAGAAATGAGAAATTCCCAGGAGGAGGCTTTCTGGGTTTTTAATATGCTTCAAAATTGTCTTCCTGGGATGCTATGTAAATTCTTATTCACACCAGAAGTAGACAAAAGTTCTTGTTTCCAAACACCTTCATCTTTTTTTATATTCACACCATTGTTAAGTGGGATGTTTTGGTTTGGCACACCTTTAAGTACCGGGCTGCCAAATCAAAGGTCAAAGGTTTAAATCTATGAGCTGTTCTGCAGGAGAAAGATGCGGCAGTCTGTTTCCTTGAAGATTCCAGCCAGGAAAACTCAATGGAGTAGTTCTCCTCCATCTTACAGGGTGACTGTTAGTTGGAATGAGTATTGCCATGTACAAGTTAGTTTCTTGAAAATATTTTCCCTTAAAATAAAAACTATCATTATATTTTCTATCTTCTATTCCTTTCACTGCCATCTTCAAAAATGACTTATGGACACCCTTTTCAATGTTTTTGTATATGAAGTCGTTCTGATTTCCTGTACTTTTTAAAGTCTTTAAAATTTAGTTGCTCTTATTTTGGGTAAATGGATTAAGACCCATTAGTTATAACATAGGCATAAGTTCATTTCTCAATACATTCCATGTCAAGATCTTTCACTTTTCAAATTACCCAAAGATTTATTTATTAATGTTAGCATAGTTAAAGCTCTATATTTCTTCTCCGATGAAACACTTCTGTGTTCCCTGGACACAATCTAATTTAACTGCATAATTTTTAACCTTGTAACTCATCTGCCTTTGGCAAAGGTGAGTAAAAAACCATCAGTGTCATCAAGGCATCCATGGGGTTCCCACGTGACATACATCTTTTTATGTATGATAGCACTAGAGCAATGGTTCTCAACCTTCCTAATGCCATGACCCTTTCATACAGTTCCTCATGTTGTGGGGACCCCCCAACCATACAATTATTTTCATTGCTACTGCATCTCTGTAAGTTTGTGACTGTTATGAATTGTAATAAAAATATCTGATATGCAGGATCTATTAGGCGACCCCTGTGAAATGGTTGTTAGACCCCCAAAGGGGTGGTGACCCACTGGTTGAGAACCGCTGCACAAGTGCATTGCCAGCCATTGTAGTTATGTTTCTTTCCACTTATCTTTGACTTCCCTTTGGGTGGGATCTCTTAGGTATTTTTCTGTTCTGCACCCAGCATAATGCTTGCCACATAGAGGGTCTCTTTATAGTCTCCCTATGCCTCAGTTTCCTCATCGGTATTGCCTCATTGTGTTACTATGGTGAATACCAACCATGCATATGATGCACTTGGGGATTGGAAAATAGTGAGCAGCCAATATGTAGCCATTTATCTTTGCCCCAAGTCTGAATCTATCGTCTGTTGCCATCCAAATCAATTCAGAATCAGTGTAATCTTAGGTGTTGTCAACTAGAACTCAACTCTCTAAGGCTTTCTGTGGCTATTTTTTCACAAATAGATTTCTAGGCCTTTCTTTTGAAGTGCCCCGGGTAGACTTGAACTGTCAACCCTTTGGTGAACAGCCAAGCCTGTTAAGTGTTTATCTTGCCCAACACTCCACTGGAAGTCTAATCGTCTGAAAATCCGATCATTATTACCAGGGCCTGTGGGTCATGAATTGCATAATTTGTGTGGAGTGATATTTTATTTTCATTTAATTATAGTGGTTATGTAATTGAAAGTAAAAAGCCAAATAGAATAAAATACTTTTGTGGGAATGTTCATAGTCTATTTTCTTTATTTTTCCCTATTCCTTTAGCCCTCTTATTTCTCTGGGTATTTGTCAGCACACAGAAGTTTCTTTGTTTTAAAATATATCAATATTTTCCTCTCACTTGCTCTGAGGGGGAATGGTTAGTAGAAACTACCACTGTGTTGTTGGTGCAGTTTAATCAGAGGTGCAGAAATCCATTCTCTCCCATTTCTTTTATCCTCATGCATGTTGGGAAAGACTGTGACAGCAATTTGTAATTTTTTGGTGGAAATTTTACAGCCTTAACATAATGTTTTTTTGGAAGAAGCTTTATTATTTTCAGAATTCATGACACGTTATTTTTATTCTTTAAGCATGAAACACCCCCACCCCCCCACCCCCGAATCCTGTGGTGTGTATGTGCTCATGTCATCTACACACCACCTCCCACTTTGACACCTTCTCTGTGGTGAGTGGTTTACTCAGCTGATCAAAGCAGGGATAACTGCTAAACACACTTTTGAATACATGTTCATCAAATAACACCTTTTCTTCCTAATACCTACTACCACCACCCAACAAACCCACCAACTGCTTTTGAGTCAGTGCTTAATTACTGCCCTTAACGATGATTGCAGCGAATGCCTGTTTGGACATAGATTTATCAAAGGCGAACTGAGAGAGTCTCGTTTATACAATTATTGTGGAAATGTGGTGTGTCCCTTTGTAAACAATTATCTGTAATGGTATATTAGAGTACAATTTTACAAGTCCATACATTTTTGTAGTTTTCTTTGAGAAACCTTTGTTTACCCAAAGGAGTTGTGAATTGCATGTACCTTAATTCGGAGCAGGGATTATCTTTATTACAGATATTTAGGCAGTGCATATACTTTCTATAGTTCATGCACAGAAGAAACTCTCTTTATGTGTTCCATAAAAGGATAAAATTGTCAGTTTTTAAATAATTAAATCTTCAGGTATAATGATTTTTGTTTACTTTGAATATTGTGCTCCTTTTGTTTCTGAAACTATAATTTGGAAACAACAACAAAAAATGTGCTCCTCAGGTACTATGTTAATCACTTCAGATAAGCTTGGCATAATTACATGTCTACCCTTCTAATTATAAACTTGTAACATTCGAATATTATTAATGGTTTTCCTTGTTCATTGAAGATGACAGCACTTTGTTAGCCTTAATCAGAGACTGACGTGGATTTTTCTAAATGGCATCTGATGCGGTGTCTGTCTTCAGTGCTCTGTGGTTTCCTGTTTTGCTTTGTTTTTTCATACAGAGAGAAAAACTTTCTGCAGTATTAATCCTCATATACTTTAAACATTTTACAAGGCTACATAAAGTATAACATTTCCTATGAATACAAAATAGTCCTATAAGTATGCCTGAATATTCAACTTGCCACAGCTCACCTCCGCCAGATCTAAACTACACCGGGCCTTCCTGTGCATTCCGTCAACCCTATAGACCTCCTCATCCATTCTTTAGCCTGTGTCTTACTTCTCCATCGAAACTAGGTGTTCTTCAAGGACATGGATGGTATCATATATTTCCATAGTTATGCAAATTACCCCACAGTACCTTGCTTTTAGCAGTTAATAAACGCAGCAAGTCTATCCGTGGTTCTCAAAATATGATCCCCAGACCCGCAACATCAGTCAGCATCACTAGGAAACTTAATAGAAATTTTCATTCTCAGGCTCCATCCAGTCTTACTGAATCAGATTACCTAGGATTATATCTCAATAACCTCTGTAGATAGCTATTGAAAGAATATGAAAGTTGTACATTATGGTGATTCTTCTCTGAGAAGATTGCCAGCGGAGGAGGGTCAGCCACATACACTTCATCCAGTCAAGCCTGTCTTTTATTTGTCAAGAGATATTA
>NW_022103902.1:5673160-5688881 GCF_000313985.2 Echinops telfairi | reverse complement strand
ACTGGATTGCAAACCAGAAATGTCTTGATAACTTTTCACCATAACGGTCCTGAAATGATAAATGCACATTATTATTTTATATAATGAGTTAAGTTCTGCTATGGTCTCATCGTTTTATAACTATTTTCAGAAAATAAATTAATTGTCTAAGTCCTTCCCATAACAACCCCTTGGGACCAAGCAGCCCTGCCCCAAAGGGGGAAGTTAATCTGGATTCATGGCGAAGTGACCCGGTAACACACTGAAGAGCTTCTGACACACGGGAATTTGTCCTTCTTTGTGATTTATTTCTAGGGAAATCTTAATAGCCAAGTGCTATTTTGAGTATAAAAATGATTTAGATTTTTATCATACTGTTTGTAAATAATTGAGTTACAAACCGTTGCATATGTTCTGAATTATGAATGATGTTCTCAACTATTTGCCTGTTAATTCAATTGTAATTGCATTAATAGTATGATTCAATTATACAGTTTAAGTAGAAGGTCTGTCTTAATTGGCACGAAATTCAATTACTCTTCTTTTCTTTGTACAGAACTATTGTCCCATGGAAAGTGTTCAGGCAATGCCTTCATGAGGTCCATCAAATTAGCTCCGGCCTAGAAGCTATGGCTCTAAAATCAACAATCGATTTAACTTGCAACGATTACATTTCAGTTTTTGAATTTGATATTTTTACCAGGCTATTTCAGGTAAGTTTGATATGGTGTAATCTGTCCACCTCCCTTCCCTCTTTTTTCTTCCATCCCTCGCACCCTGCTCCCAGTCGTCCACATTTCCCCTCCCTGTCTTCTCCTTTCCCTTCTCCACTCTCCATTTTTATCTTGCCTCTCTTCTCCACTCCAGCTCCTGCTCCAGCTGTGCATGCACCAGGTACACACACAATCACACGCGCACACACACACACACACGCATGCACATACGATAAATAGCCTCCTGGGTAGCCTGAAATTTTAATGCATCTCATTGTTATGAATTTTTAAGCATAGCTCAGTTTAAAGTGACTCATCTGGTTTAAATTCTGTAGTGTCAGAATTGTGAGCCTAGTCTTGCTTGTCAGCTTAGAAGCTTCATACAAAGAAGCTTTATTTTAAACTCCCTCTTTAATTTCTCTAGCCCTGGTGGTAAAGTGGTTAAGCCCTGATCTGTTAACCAAATGGTCAGCAGTTCAAATTCACTGCCCAATCGACATTTAAAAGATGTAGCCGTCTGCTTCTGTAAAGATTAAAGGGTTAGAAACCCTATATACTCTCTTCTGTACTCTTTTGGGCCTTTTTTGAATCAGAATCTAATAGACTGCAATAGGTACGTGGTTTCTGTCTTTATGTTGTTGATATTTTCAACCCCGTAACTAACAGAATGCAACAGTTAAGGGATTGGTAGTGGGTAATTAAGAAGGGCCTAATGCCACAGTCCTGAGAAAGATGGGGCTTTCTACTCCCACAAACAGTACCAGCCTCGGAAATTCACAGGAGCTGTTCTGTCCTGTCCACTGGGATGGCTGTAGGTTGACATCAACTCCATGGCCGTGAGGTGCTGGTGGTTGGTTTTTTTTGAGTTTGGTGTTGCAGTGGCTAAGCACTGCCATTAACAGGAAGGACAGTGTTTTGAACCAGCTCTGTGCAGGATAAAGATATGGTCATCTGCTGCTGTAAATTTACAACTTTGGAAAACCCATCTGGCAATTCCACTCTGGCCGATGGGGTGACTGAACTGGAATCAACTTGACAGCAGTTTTGTTTTGTGTCTGTGCACTTGTTAGGATTTTATTCCATCTCTTCTCATTTGCCCTTCTCATTCCTTAGATCAGCGGTTCTCAATCTGTGGGTCGTGACCCCTTTGGGGGTCGAACGACCCTTTCACAGGGGTCGCCCGATTCATATCAGTAGCAAAATTATAGTTATGAAGTAGCAATGAAAATAATTTTATGGTTGGGGTGGCCACCACAACTTAAGGAATCTGTATTAAAGGGTCGTAGCATTAGGAAGGTTGAGAACCACGGCCTTAGATGAAAAGGGAAATAGGAAGCAGAAATCACAAACTATTCTGTATACACTTGTATTGTGAATATTGCTTAAAAGCTGTTTTACTCCTTTAGCTGCATATTCTGAACATGTTTCATCTCATCTTTTGTCATCTGTATAATTTAATTTTCAGTTTCTGCACTATATTCCATCAAAACAATATACCTGTACTAGTTTAATAAATCACTCTTGGGAATTTATGCATCTTTCCTTCCTTGTATCACAATACAATCAATGTTAGATGTGAACATTCATTTATTGTTTTTATTTTTTAAATCATTCCTCCATAATTGTCCTCCTTTAACTGTTGAGAAGCAAGTATAATTATAAGAGGAAGGCCAGATGTTATTTTGCGCATTTATATACTCTAATGGAGTTATTTTGATCATAAAGACTTGAAATTTGAATTTTGAGATTTGGGTCTGCTATAAAATTATAATATGTATGTAATTTCATTCAAATAGTCACAGAATAAGAGATCCCTACTTATAATTTTCAGTGATATAGTAATCCTAATGGTATAAATTATGCAGCAATATAAATTGAAAATGATGTCAGCCTTGAATTCTTTCCCAAGTTTTTATTATTTTAGCCTGAAGTAAGATTTATTCTGTTTGAAACATGCTTTCAACAAATGTACAGTAGATCATTAGTTTTCTTATTTTCCATGCTATAAGGAGTTTGCTTCTGTGATTTATAACTTTACTTGACACTAGCCTGAAAGGATTTGAGTGATTGATTTAAATGTATAATAAAACAAGTGTGGTTAGGATTAGCTTTTAATTTAAGAAAGAGCCCATTAAAAGAAGGCAAATTAACTTGTGTCAACAATACTTATAGGTTATATTTTACTTTATTATAGTTTTAAAAACATAATTCTACCTATGCATCTAGAGCAAGAAATGGCATAAATGACTTTAGAGCATGGATTTTTACTTATTTTCATAGCTGTTCCATGATTATTCTCATTGCGTATACCTTGTCTGCCTTTACTTTTTCAGTAAATTAATGTGCATTAAAACATAAATGTGGTACTTGATATTGATCACGTTGTAGTGGAACTTCTCCCTTTTTAAAAAGCTCTTGGTACTTTTACTGAATAATAGCCCATTTATTTAACACGAATCAAAGATCTTCTAAATGATAGCTCTGCTGCTATACCTAGTGAAGGAAGAGAGCAGAAGTAGTTTTCCTACATGACATTAATTTTTCATTCAGGGAAAGTGTATGGGGGTGTGCTCGTCAAGATGCCTTTTCAGGGTACGTATTATGTACAAGAAGACACCCTATTTATTCAATGGATGAGAACAATATGAGTTAAAGGGTTATTCAAATGTATACTTAATATATGCACCTCATCCGCGATCCAAGTAACCTTACTGCTCTACGTATAAGATAGTTTATATGTGTTCAATGGGATGGGGGAGGAAAATGAGTAGACTACTATAGAAAGTTTTTGTAGCAAAACTCAACATTTTACTTGTGGACCACAAAGTGCCTAGTCACTTTTAATGTATGTTAATTTTAGAAATAGCTGAAAATTTCCTATTGATATCTATATACCTCTGAAATTCTTTACTTCCTTTGACTTGTGTATTCAATATTCATATACTTTGATTATATTCTAACATCTGCCTTAAGATATCATAAAATTAGATCAATTAGTTTTTATGTTTACCTAATTAAAAATATACCATTAAATTTTTTGTAAGTTTTCTTAAGATATTTTCTTAAGATATATGTATTCTATGTAAAAAATGCACATTTTGCTAATATTGCTATTGCCTGAATTTTATATTCTGTTGCCACAGTGACATTGGTGATTAACTGGTAGTGACTTTTTGAGTTCTCAGTTATTGAAGGCTGGAGTATTTCCTGGTGTCACTGTCAGTTATGTGCCTGCAAGTTAACTTCAGGTCAATGGTTCAAATCCACAAGCTGCTCCTCTGGAAAGAGATAGGCCATTTGCTCCTGTAAACATTTACAGTCTTAGAAACTCTGCGAGTTGGAAATGCCTCAGTGTCAGGGAGAAGTAAGGGGATCTTAGCAGAGTTATATCTGAGAGGGGGAGATAAGGTATAATCTCAGGATTTGGGATCTGGGGTAGTGAAAGTAGCATATGGATTTAAAGATGGAATCAGCAGAAACAAGGAGCTGAAGTGGAGGATTCTAGGGACTGAAAGATGTAAGACTTACTTTCCTTTATCTTGTTATCTGGCCAGAACTTGACAGATTGCTGACAGTCATCTGAAGGGTTTTTTTTTGTTTTGTTTTTGTTTTTTTTATCTGAAGGGTTTTGTAGTGGCTCCCTTTCTTGGTCTTTTTTTAATGCTGTCCCACCACTTGCTTTCTCCTTGCCAGGTAGGTGAGGGATGCTGGGATTGATCACAGGAATTAGAATTCAGCAGTGGAACATCTCTCCTCCCTGTGCTTGGGCTTGCCCTTCCCTTCCCTGAAGCCTGGGTTGTTGAGTAATGGGAAGTGAATGAGAGATGAATAAAGAAAGAATTAGCTGTGTATGGAGTACCTTGAACTAATGAAATAAAACAGGAAAAGAATAAACGAAGGAACATTACTACTGATAGCAAGGAGAAAGAACTTCTGGAAAGATTAGCCAACGCTCCTGATTAAATGGCTATTCATAAAAATAGTCCATTGGAGAGACTAGAAGGATCAGTCTCTTTCACTCACTTTATTAATTTTTATATCATTTAAGAATGTGCAGATCATTTTGTTTTGATATGTGGTAAATATTTTCATCTGAAAACACATTGCAAGAATAAGTTTTATTCTTTAAGCAGTTTGTTTTGTTTTGTTTTTTAAGCTGTGATTTGGCACGTGTTTCAGACTGTTTGAGTGGGTTGCACTTACCAGAGAAACAGCACACCGACTCTTTCTATTACATAACCATGTTTGCAGTAGGAAGCCGGCCTTCTGGATGATGTACTGAGACACTACTGCTAAGTACTGCAGCCTTCGGCGCACAGCTCAGCTTTTATTATTTTACTTGTAGGTTTGATGGGTGCATCGGCTCTTTTCTTAAAGTTTAGCATTTTAAGAGCATTCCTTCAATAAATTTACATGGATTTTTATAGAAGTGATCCAAATATGTGCCTGATATTCTTTTCCATTCATGCCCTCTGTAGCTGGGGGAGGGGGAGGGTTAGATAAAAACAAATCCAGTGCCTAAAATAGGGCGTAATTTCTCTCTCTTTCTCTGTCTCTCTGTCCACCGCTCAAAAAACAGTTATGCTGATATTCTTCCAAGTATTGTTCTGTGCAATTTGAGCCATGCCTCAGGCAGAAAATTAAAAATATTTTATTTTTTCAAGATTTTAGGCAGAGTTTCTCATGTCACTCCAGAAATCTTTTTCCCCCCTCTTCCTAATTAGATTTCCCTCTCCCTAATGTGATAGGGAAATACCCAGAAGATTTTTCTTGTTATGTCAAAGAAAGAGTAAATCTCTTCAAGACTAACTCATTCTTTCCCTTGTTATCCTCATCCCAAGGGATCCATAATCCTTGAAGAATTCTGCCTGGTAAATTTGAAACTTTCTTAGCAATATTGAAGAGCAAGTCTCAAAGCAAGCAAAAGCAGCATTCGTGTCTAGGATGACTATTTCAACTACTTTAACATACCATCTGAAAATGTCTTTTTTTATGTAGAAAATTTAAGTTAATAATCTAGCATATCAGATTAGTATGCTGCCAATTCCTTGACATTAAGGTAGCTTCCGCATTAAAAATGTGGCAGACATGACCCATGCATCCCTTTAGCAAAGTTGTCCTACACCACCTGCCTTTTTCTCTTGCCATGGCATCTGGAAGAAAAGCAGACTACATTAGAGAGGGAACTGTACAAGGATGCAAACCATTGTATTTGGATTTTTATAGAAGGTTTCTATTTAACTTTTAAACCCCAAACCTCTCTTAATTTTAATTGTATCAAGAAACATCTGCAAGTTTAATATGTTACTAAGACGAGCACTAAACTGGGAATCCAGACATTTAGATAAGTCATTAATTAGAGGATCTGTTGAGCAACAATTGTTGCTGATTGATTACTGGGTAGCTGAGACTAGGCATAGGGTATTGATATCCCACCGGAGAATAAAGCAAGCCTTTTCCTTGCCCTCATGGAGCTTGTGGTTAATATGTAACTCTTGTCAAGTTGTTCCATGATAGGCTTTTCTTGTCCTAAAATAAGGAACCCAACAATCATAGTCATATGATAATAATTAAATTTTCCAAATGCCATTACAGTGTTAGCCCTTTTAAATACCATTTCACTTAGACTTACATCACTGTGAATTTGGTTCTATTGTAATATTCATTTTCTGGGAAAGAAAATTAAGATTAGCAGATGAATCACTTGTTTATGACCACAAAGGAACAGCTGTTGGCAGAGCCTGGGTTGCAACAGTTTAGCCACACGTGTAACTGCCTTCTCTCTCTGGTTCCTCACTGTCCATCCGACAAATGTGTATTGAGCATCTGTTAGATTCAGGCATGAGCCTAGATCCTTAAGATGTGGTTGCAAACAAAACAAATTCATAGACAATTAAGAAGTGTGATGGGAGGTTGCCATTTTACAGAGGGTGGTCCCTGAAGAGGTGCCATGTGGAGAGCGGAATCAGATCGATATATGAGGGAAAGTATAATTCAGGTAGAAGATAAAGGGCTCTTCAGTTGGAGAGTGCTCCTCTGACCTGACTCCAATTGACAGTGGGCAAATGTAAAGCCAGGGGTGTGGAGGCAAAATCAGGGAGCCAGATCTTGTGAAGTTCTTTCTAGGCTATTTACAAAGGCTTTTTACTCAAAAGTTTGAGGTTTTGCACAGAAGAATGATGTGATTTATTTTCCAAAATGATCACAAATGCTGTATTGATGAGAGACTTTGTTGAGAAGAGATACCCTGCTTCTTCTTGTAGCTCCCTGTATTCTGTTCTCAAATCGGTGCTCTATCTATTGATATTGCTCTAAAAAACGAATAAACTATTGCATGTCTCCTATCAGGTGACAAGGATTGACCTAAGCCACATAAACACATCATAACTTTAAAAGTTTCCAGAGGAATCTTGCAAGCGTATTAGATGATGAGCCGATATGTTAGAGGTCATTGCTTTTCGCTGGATAATTTCATTTCATTTTATTTCTATTTTCAGCCTTGGGGTTCTATTTTACGGAATTGGAATTTCTTAGCCGTAACACATCCAGGTTACATGGCATTTCTCACATATGATGAGGTTAAAGCACGACTACAGAAGCACAGCACCAAACCTGGAAGGTAAAGCTTTTCAGCAGTTATATTACGCCATATCACCCAGGAGGAAAAATCCTCATTGGTCATGCCTAAGTAAATCAGTCATACCCGGGGGGAAATACTGTTAATAAAGCAGGCTACTGCTCCCTCCTTCCGCGAATTCTTTAATTTAATACATTGTGTTTATTTTGAAACAATTTTTATGGAGTGAAGGAAATGTACGAATATGTATTTTCTGATAAATGTAGAGATTCCAGTAAGCCTTGATTTCTAATTTTCTATTTGGAATAGAATATTAACACACTGACTCTTTTGTGACACCCATGTTTGTGTATAAAATTGTAAGAAGAGTTTTTTTTTACTTTGAACATATTAATTTCGTACTAAAGACATGATTTGGATATTACTTCCTTTAGGGTATTTTTTCAGGCCATATACCCAGTTTGACTCTATGATAAACATATGTAAGTATTTGTTGCTGTTCATAGATAAAATCCTAACCAATATCATGCCTTGGCAGTCTTCTTACACAATACCTGAAGCTGCATGTTTTGTTTTGTTTTTCATCTTCCAAATGATTAAACTAAGCAAGACTCAGAGCAGTTCAATATCTAGTGAAGGCCTCTGGGTCTTTTGATTGCATGTTCGATCAGTTTCAGACTAAAGAAGTTGGTAAACATCCTTACTTTCCTCATATTTGACATTTCTCAGTGTATGGTGTTGAATAATACGCAACCTAACTGGTGTTCCTTGTAGACAGGTGTATGGATATTATCCGATCGTTGGCATTTTTTAACGTAAGGGTATATCTTTGAAATATTTTTGCAGAGGAATGAATGTAATATTGTTTTTCCTCAGTTTGTCATTTGTTTGAGTAGACCATCCCCAAAGTCAAAGTTGCTGCTGTTGACGTAATTCTGGCTCATAGTGACCCTGTAGGACAGGGTAGGACTGCCCCTGTGGGTTTCTAACACTGTAATTCTTTATGGGAAAAGGAAGCCTCATCTTTCTCTCTTGCACCTTGAGATTGTCCAATTCACAATGATCAGTACGACTCCATCTCTGCTCACTCACTAATGCACAGTTATGGATCTTTATGTGCTCGCTTGCATTTTTGTCCACCTTTAATTTTCCCAGATTCATGCTTGATGTATTACTTGTTTTGCTCTTTAGTGGTTGTTTGAAGTGATTTCTTCTCGTTATGAGTAATGCCAGATCATGCCATGGAGGTCCTCAAAGCCCTGCTCCATCCACATCAGCAACGTCAGACACACCTTGCAGAAGCCCCTCTTCCCCAGTGTGTTCTGAGCGTCTTTCCGCCTCTAGGGGCTCACCTCTGGCACTCTACCAGACAGCTGTCTGCTGCTATTCCTAAGGTTTGCATGGGCCAGCTTTTTTTTTTAAACAGTTTTATTAGCACTTTATCCAGTGCCATACAATTCAGTAATTCATATCAAGAAGAGTTATACAACTATCAACGTGGTAAATTCTGGAACAGTTTCTTTCTCTCGTAGTCATTGTGATTCGTGTAATTATTTTTTTTTCTAATCGTGGCAAAAATATGCACAGCAGACATTCTCTGGTTCCACAAACTCTAGTTGTATAATTCAGTGTCACTGATTGAACACCCCGTGTTGTACACCCCTTATTGATAACCCTTTTCACATCATTCTACCACCATTGAATTAAGCTCGATGTCCCCTATGCAGCAACTCTTTCTCTTCAGCTGCGCTAACCACTGGTCATGATTTGTGTGTGTGTGGTTTTCTTGATACAGTGTCCACATATCAATACTTCAGTAGTTAAATTGCTTTTAAAAAGAGTTGTAAATACATAATCACAATCAATTCTAGTGCCCCACCTCCCACCCCCTGGTTTTTTAGAAGCAAACTTCCAGCTCTTTCTTCTATTTTGCCATAGTCTTTCTAAGTCTGGAAGCTCTGTGGATACCTCTCTACCAAGGGTCAGCCTTCTATTATTTGTAATACTGGTGCTTCCGGCACCACCAAAATATGCCATCTACCGTAACATACCAAAGTGAGAGAAGATCATAAAAGCCATTATATATAGAACATTAATTTGTAAAATACTTTGAAAGTATCCTGATTCATCGATTACTAATGTTTATAAAGAAATATTTATTTCTGCCACATACTTACAGAAGCTAAATTAAAGAATCTACTAGTTGTCAGTAAGTGGAACCCAGCACCTGGCAAGCCGGTTGCCTCAGTGTAGAACTGACCTTCATATGTCTCGTTGGCTGACTTCTTTGGAAGCAGATCCAGAGAACAGTTGGGTAGTAAATCCAGATAGCAAACAGTTGAGCCTGGTCGTGATTGCAATACCCAGTGACAGCAGTAAGAGAACTCCGATTTAGCCAGCAGTTGACATTCTCTTGTTCCATATTATGGCTCATAAAATTCAGATATGGAAATCATTATGACATGTGTGAGTATGATGTACTTAGGAGATCGCTAAATGAACAAATAAATAAATGATGAATTTGTAGTCAAGACAATATCTCTTATTTGGCGTTAGTTTTTGTTTATTTTGGAGTTGGTTTTAATAAACTTAGCATTCAACTAAATTTTTTAACTCCAAATGAAGATGTTTGATTTGACATGGTCAAATAGCAGCCATGAACATACCTAGTTTGCTTTCTCATTAATGCACTTCAGCTCCTTTGAGCTTTTGTGTAAAACGGATGGCTAGAATGCTTGGATGAAAAGTATTATTTTTAAACAAGATATTTAACAACTGAAGATAAAATAAAACATCCCATATTAGTTACTGGAAACCTGCTTATTCGTTTGTGTATAAGGTGAACAAATTAGATTTTAGCTTTTTTATTTTTACTTGGCCTATTTCCAAAAAATGGTTTATGTCAGAGCTGATTCAAACTACCAGCATTTTCATACATAGCACTCCCAATGGCAGTAAATCATTTGCTAGATAACACTTCCTTTTTTTTAACATTATCCTAGAGTATTCTAAAGAAGTAGAAAAAAATTAGTGCCTCTTTTATAGAAAAGGAGAAAGACTGGGCTTTCTGTTCCAATAAACCGTTACTATCTCAGAAAAGCACACGGCAGTTCTGTCCTGTCCTGTAGGGGTCACTATGAGTTAGCATCAACTTCGGCAGTGAGGTTAGGGTTTTGTTTTTTTTAATAGAAAGATAAATGTTTACTTAACATGCTGAGACTGCTGTTGAGTCCGTTATAGAGACTGTACAGGGCAAAGTAGGACTTACACAGGACCTGCATATCGCTGTAGAAGCAGACTGCCGCATCTTGCTTGCACAGAGCGATTGGTGGGTCTGAACCACTGACTTCTCCGTAAGAACCACGCGCTGTGCTGCAATTAATGAAGTGCCCAACTCACTGCCATTGATTCACAGCAACTCTGTAGGACAAATTAGAGCTGCCCCTAGAATTTCCAAAGCTGTCATCTAGGTGCCACATCTTTCTTTCTGTCTTTCGTCCCCCAGAACTGCTGGTGGGGACGAAGACCCAACTTTTCCGTTAGCAGCCAGGTTCTTCACCCCTGGGCTACTAGGGCTCCTCTAAATGGTGTCACCGTGATAACAAGACCAAATTTAGAGATGACCGTTTATAGCAAGACTTCTTAATGACTGTGTTGTTTGCGTTTTCTATTTTGTTTTTGAACACTTGAATTCTCAGCAATTAGCACATGTTTGGAATGGGACTGAAAATTATCTTTTCTTGCATTGCAGCTACATTTTTAGGTTAAGCTGTACTCGATTGGGGCAGTGGGCCATTGGCTACGTGACAGGGGATGGCAACATTTTACAAACTATACCTCATAACAAGCCGTTATTTCAAGCCCTGATTGATGGGGGCAGAGAAGGATTGTAAGTATGAAAAGCACGGGAGCTGAGATATGTGTCGTTCACAATTTGAAAGACTTGCGGCTGTGTTGTGGGAAAGACGATGTTTACTAGTAAGCAGTGACTTTGGTGGGAGGGGTTGTTAATAGTTGTTTGTGTTATTTTTGTTTTTTTTTTTTTATTGTAACCTAATTTTAGGCATTTTAAGTAACCCAATTGTTTAGCTCAACCATATAGTATAACTAAGTTTCAACGTTGACTTAGACCACGAGCACATTTTTTCATAGTAAAAGGAATTGGGATCGAAGAGTTGTTTGGTGATGCATAGAGAAGTATGTCTATATTTTTGCTCTTGTTTATGGTTGCATTAATTTGACTTAGCAGTGCTATAGAGGACTGAGTCGAGTAGCTCCATAGGGTTTCAAGTTACAATATAGAAGTGTTCAACGGGGGAAATATTGAATGATACAAGAAGCACCGAAAGCAGTTGGAGGAAATACATGGTCACTGCACCAGAAATAACTCATCCATATACAACCATTTCAAGGGGTAGTATGATGAAAATCTGCTGGTTTTGAAAGAAAACGTCCACACTGCTCTGAAGGCCTTCACAGAAAACAAGGCTTCAGGAACTGAGAGAACAATGAAATGTCTCCACAAGTTCATGAACCTCTCAAGGTACTCGCTGGTCTAGGCCAAGAAATTTGGAAAATGTTTCCTGGCCAACTGACTGGGAGAAATTCATACTTGTACCCATTTCAAAGAAAGCTGACCCTACAGAACATGGAAATTATCCAACAATATCATTAGTAGCACATGCATGTAAAGTGAAGATAATTCAACAATGCAGCCATCCATCCACAGAGGACTATGAGAAACCCAACCATTACACAGAGGAGAGCCTGGAATGAGGGTTAATACCACTGTTGATATCAGATGGATCTTCCTTGAAAACAATACCAGAAAGGTGTTTATTTGTGTTTTCTTGACTATACCAAGGCATTGGACTGTGTTATTCATATCAAATTATGGATAGCATTGGCAAGAATGGGAATTATAGAACACTTTCTTGCACTCATTGTACTGATGTGGCACGTAGTACAATACACAGTTTAAAATCAGGAAAGGTGTGTGTCAGGGTTGTGTCCCTTTATCAGACTTCCTTATTCTGTATGCTGAGCAAATAATCAGAGAAGCTGAGCTATTTGAACAAGAATGAGGGGTGTCAGGATTGGAGGAAGGGTTATTAACAACCTGAAATATGCAGACATACAACTTTGCTCCCTGAAAGTGAGGAGGTATTTAAAGAAATACTTGGTGATGAGATCAAGGATTGCCACATTCAGATGGATTACAACTCAGTGTAAACAAAGCCAAAGTCTTCTCAGCTGCACCAATAGGTAACATTATGGCAAAATCTCATTTTAATTGCATCTACAATCACTGCTCATGGAAGCAGCAATCAAGAAATCAAATTCCTTATTAAACTAGGCAACTCTGCAGAAGACCTCTTTAAAGTTTTAAAGCGTGCGGACGTCTCTTTGAAGATTAAGCTGTACCTGATCCAAGCCACAGTATTTTCATATGCGTGTGAAAGTTGGACAATGAATAAGGAAGACCCAAGAAGAACCAATGCTTCTGAATTATCATGGTGACGAAGATCACTTCAGTACCATGGACTGCCAGAAAAGCAATTCTGTCTTGGCAGAACTTGCACAGTTAGAATGCTCCTTAGAAGTGAGGTGGTGAGGTAACATGGACATGCTGTAACATGGACATGCTGTAACATGGACATGCTGTAACATGGACATGCTGTAACATGGACATGCTGTCTTAGGAAACCAGGGCCATGAAGAAGTGGAAGACCCTTGATGAGATGGGTTCTTCAAGTAGCTGCAACAATGGGCTCATACATAACACTTGTGAGGACGGTGCAGGATCAGTCCGGTTCTCATTCTGTTGTCCGTGGGGTTGCTGTGTGTGGTAGACACTAAATGGCACGAACAACCGTCTTTACAGCAGCAGGTGAACCAGGCTTCTTTTCCTAACCAGTGGCTGGTAGGTTCGAACAAGTGACCTTTTGCGTAGCAGATGTGCATTTAACCATTGCAGCGTCAGGGATACTTAGGTGTCTGTGGGGACTTCTAACCTTTTATGGAAAAATTCCATTACCTTTTCACTAGATTTTGATGAACCCCTCTTATAGTAAGAGGAAATCATTACAAATATTTGACTTCTCTTGCCTGTGCACCTATAAAATGATCTTTGTTGTTTGTCTTGACTAGTTGTGCTTTAGTGTTCTTATTTTCATTTTTCTCTGTTTACCCCTTTGGTTCCTTTTTTCTTTGTGGCCTCATTCCTTTTATTAACTCTAAAATGAAACTTATATAAATGCCAAGTTTATACAGCAAAGGCAGCATTTAGTGTATCTGCTGTTCTTTGTTCAAACCTAAAGTCAAATAAGTGCTCCTCCTTTGCATTTTAGTTTGATTGGGACGTTTTGGCCACACATACCTTGAACCATACGAGAGGTCCCGTTATATTAAGTATGCCTGGTCCTTCTTCTTATGCAGTTCCCTCTGTCCTATCTCTGTATTCACAGTCTCACTTTCTCATGCTAACTTCTTTGTCCTCTGCCTGACTGAATAACTCAAGGACGTGCTGAGCTCCCACGTGCTGCAGAGTGCATCGTAATAGAAATCTTGGGAGAAAAGATTCCCTAGAATGAGACAAGACCAACGGAGGCTTTAACTTTTTCAAAATAGGTGGAATAAAATAATAGTTAAATTACATGTAGAAAAAAATTTCAATTGATGGACTTTAAGAAATATTTACATATGAAGTGTATGGCAAGGTATTTGATGTGTCTTTCTCTTTTTTTAAAAAAAAGTATAAAATGAGTTCATTTATTATCTCAAATATACCAAAGATTTTACTGTAGTTTGTGAACTATCATCATTGCAAAATTTTAATTCGTAAAAAAATATGCTTTCAAATTTCAATTCATAAATAGGGGGCATGTGTAGACAAGACTATAAATGGAGTAATTATGATATTTTTAAAAGTCAGGAGTAAAAAATTGCAGTATTTTAATCAGAGTAGTCTAGACTCTAGTCTGTTAACCTCTTTGAAAATCAACTGTTAATGTTTATACACACACGTGCGTGTGCATGCACACACACAAATCTTTATAGGAACTTGGGTAGTTGAATTTGGTCTTTACGGGTAGATTAGATTAAAATAGATTTTATTGTATTAAGCAGATTTTCTTAAGATCAGTGAAAAAACATTTCATCTGGCACAGCTGATATCAAACACGAAACAAAACCTGTTGACATTAGGATAGGGTAGAATTGTCCCTTAGCATTTCCAAGGCTGGGAAACTTCCCAAAGCATACTGCTACATCTTTCTGCTCTGGGCCACCGAGTCAGTCCTTTCAGTTCATTCCACATTTTATGATCTGAGTGTTAAATTTATTTTGATAGCTAGTCAATATCTTTACCCCTTCATTGCCCTAGAAAAGTGCTCATGGCAGAATCCTTTTTTATGAGATCATTAATCATGGAATCGGTACTTTATACATTAAACCCCAATCCACACCAAATCCACCTCCATTCCAACCCTTACCAGCCAAATATGAGGTTTCTGACATTAAATCTTTATGAACACCTCATCTTTTTCCCAAGCTAGTAGCAACTGGTAGGTTTAAAGAGCTGACCTTGCAAATTTGTAGTCCAGCGCCTAACTCACAGCACCACCAAGGCTCTTTATATCTTAAACAGAACCTTTTAATCTTCCCTGTAGGAATCTTGCTGTCATTCATCATTACTTTTTAATTTATTGATTTTCCTATGTATTTTAAAACTGTAATAGAAAAAATGCTATATATGCATATATATATGCCATTCATTCATACCTATTTGATAATGTTTAGAGAATATAGTAAATTTCATATATTTCACTCTGGGCATTTGATGCTATGGAAAGAAAGTTACTTATCAACTTTGCACCTCATTTAATGTTTAGAAACCACAAAACATTAAAATGGTTTCATATTCAGGTGTAGTCAACTCCATTTCCGTAGTATTAAACAAGAACAACAACAACAAAACTTACCTCACATTTGAGCCTCTTACTATACGACAATACTGTCCTGTAAATTCTTTTTCAGTTTTTCTGAGTAAATTCTAAAACTTGCATTCATTTACTAAAATGTCTGTAGACTCTTCATTTGAGAAAATGAGTTATTTTATTCTTTAGTATAATTTTAATACATTTTTCTCTTGGAAGATATTTTCCTCTCTAGTATTACGATCTAAATTTTCACATAGGCCATAAAAATATTCAAAAAAAGGAACAAAAAAAATGATTTAGAAAAAAATTTAGTATTAATTCATATTGTCATTTGGCAAAATTTAAAGCAGAGAAAATGCTATATATGCATGTTTATGTTAAAATTCTAAGGTGTTTAATAATACATTTGCTTTCATTTAAAAATAGGTAAGTACTGAATGAAGAGTAAAACTTTTTTAATATAGCAAGCTTACATTTTTACTTCAAATTTTATTTCACACTTAAATTTTTTT
>NW_022103902.1:5670823-5672146 GCF_000313985.2 Echinops telfairi | reverse complement strand
TAACAAAAAAAACCAACCACCACAACAAAAAATGAATGACATAAGAAAAGCCTGTAAATAGTTCAAGGTCTGTTTGTTGACCTTTAGGAGTGTTTTCTGGTCCAGTCTGATGGGGTGCCATGCCCTGGGCCCAAAGTCTGTGTTTGGTACTCCCTCGGGACTTTTTTGTTCTGCTCCCCTTGCTGTTGTGTTGCACATCCCTAGTGTTTTGCCACAGTGTGGTGGGGTCAGGTCAGGTGCAGTTCCCACACTGTGTCTCCAGTCTTGTCCACTGTAGGGCTATGGGTCAGTGAGGGATGTTGTGTCTCATAGTGGGGCCGGCCATATGGTCCTTCCTGTGTATTGTCTGCTCTTAGCACTCATATCCTCTTGGGCCAGGATGTGCTCCACTCTCCCTTCCTCTCCCTTCATTAGCTCCTGTGTGCTCTGATCAGACATGTCCCTCTCCCTGAGCGGCAGCTTCAGTGCTGTCCTCTAAAGAAATTTCTTCTGGGGGGAGGGGCATCTGTCCATGTAGTTGGGTTTGGGGCCGGCCCCTCAGACCTCTCTACTGGTTCCCTAAATCTTTTTTACAATGGAACATATATTTATGTACCACTCTGTTTCTAGCTTGAATTGAAGTAAATGGAACACAAGACTATATATTTTTCTATTTCTTTAAACTCTCTGTGGGTCTGATTGGAGATGAAGCAGAAGAATGAGATTGAGAAACTGTAGAATAGGCTTATCACTAAGATGTTCAAGTTATTTTGAAAGAAGATTGTGATTTTAATCTTGTTTTGTCTGCCTATGATGATGAAGGTGGTATAAAATAATGCAGTCAGCATTAACCATTTTTCAGGGGAAAGACAAAATCTTTGCACATCGATATAATATTCAAAGTGTTGGGAAATAATAGAACACGAGTGACTACTGAAATGAAAGTTTTACTTACCTAAAGAATACATATATATTAAAAGCATTGAATTCAAATTATATTTAGATCCTGAACCCACACTCATTTTGTATTTCTCATAAGAAAATGATTACTAGATTCCAAAAGCTTTAAAAACCACTTGTAATATACGAACGGGTAGAAAATAAGTGTAAGTTAAATGAAAAGTAAACATCCAAATGATTATATAAGCTTAAATGCAATTTTAAATTTTTACTTATGTCAATGATGTTTATGCTTCAAAATTTAGCTATCTTTATCCTGATGGAAGGAGTTATAACCCTGATTTAACTGGCCTATGCGAACCTACACCCCATGATCATATAAAAGTTACACAGGTAAGAACAATTTCTGTAAATGTATTTATAATAAAAAGCAAGTATGATACT
>NW_022103902.1:5668314-5669997 GCF_000313985.2 Echinops telfairi | reverse complement strand
AAACGTATCTTGGGCTCCCACTGTCATCCACAGCCTTCTGCAAACCAGATGCTCACAGTTTAAGTTCTGATACTATTTCCCTCCTTCACCTTCGAATTATACGATTTACAGTCCTTTGGTCACTGAAGTTCACCGGTGTGTTTCTTCCATGTGGACTTAGTTGACCTTTCAGTTAGATAGATGGCTGCTTGTTTGGAAACAAGTCTTCAAGACTCCCGATGTTATTTTATCTAACAGCTGGCCACCATTCTCATTTCTTCACCCATATCGTCTGTGGGAAATCCTTCCTTAGGGCAAGTATGGAGCAGGCCTATGATGTAAGAACTAATTGTTCTTCAATAGGAGCTAGGGTTTTGTGCAAACCCAAAGCCTGTGCCCATTCCTGGATCTACGTTTATTTATCTCCCTTTGGCTCCCTTTCGAAACCTCCTTGTAAATTTATGGAAGAGTATCTTATCAATCATCCCCCCGGGAAATAAAGAGCTTCTGTTAATAATGTCTTTGATTAGCCTCTGGTACTAATTTTTTTAAACTGTTTTGAGAGAGGGATATTGGGCCAATGTAGGTTAACTCCATACCGGAATTCTTCATTGATAGAGATCAGTCTTTTCGTGGCCAGACAACGGGAGTTGGTTGTCAGGGAAATTTTCCAATAATATTCACTGTGATTGTCAGTCACAGGTTTACCAGGATAGTATGTATGTATGTATCTTAAACTCACCACCATCAAATTGATTCTAAGTCATTGTGATCCTTTTGGACAGAGAGGAACTGCCCTTGTGTGTTTCAAGACTAGCTATTTGTGGGAGTCGAAAGACTGGTATTTCTCCACGAGCCAGCAAGTGGTTCCCAGCGACTGGCTTTGGGGTTAGCAGCCCAACCAGTAGCCCACTTTGCCATCAGCATCGTTTCTTTAACATTTGTTAATACATAAAATGGAGGATTTTCCCCCTTTTATATGGTTAAAATCATGTGCAGATATTTAATGCAAAATATACTTGAGGAATTCTTAAAGTGTTTGAAGAGAAGTCCTTATCTGTTGGAGCTGTTTCTGCTGTCGCTATTCTTGATTATGAAAAATAAAGACAGATGGGAAAGAGGGAGATAAATAGGTAGACAGAGCTTGTAAGATAGAGTCTTGCTTTTAGAAAACTACAAAAAATATCAGAATAACTTCATATAATAGCTTCTAAAGGAGTCAAATAAGTAATTGAAATCTAATACAGATAATAATTACATTTTTAATGAGAACATTGCTGGCAACCTCTTAGATTATGAGCAGGAGTTAACTTGATAAAGTCTTTCCTGAGGACAAAATGTCACTAATCATTTGGTGAAATGTTCCAAATGGACAGTGAACTGTATATCAGAGCATTCACTGTAGGAGTTCTCCATAATGGGGAAAAAATTGCAAAATACAAAATTATTCAGTAGGTTAAATACACTGTAATATACTCATACGTTGTTATTCTCTGAAATTATTTAAAGGCTGAGATACTCGATATACATGGGAAGTTATGAGTTGTACGCATATTGGTTTCATTGTTGGAAATCCCCTTTAACATGTCCATTGTAAACATTTTATTTGTATAAGGTATATATTTATAAGTAATTGCCCTTGTATGAAGATAAGGATGTATTTCAAAAAAGTAAAATAAAAACAGTCAAACCAGTAACAATGTT
>NW_022103902.1:5665175-5667234 GCF_000313985.2 Echinops telfairi | reverse complement strand
AGTACAAGGTATATTGTAAACATTTTGGTTGATTTCCTCTATAGTTGACCTTATAATTCCTGCGAATTCTATTCATATTAATTAGGCTCTTTTCAAACTTTCTTTTCATTTGCAAGTTTCTATGTATTTTCTTTGTGTTAGCTCTTTTCCATAGCTCAATACTGCAGTAGATGTCCTACTATTACAAACCATTCCAGGCTAATAATCTCAATGAACCAAGAGAATAAAAGTCTAATGAAATACTTTTATTGGCTGATGAATTATTTGTTTCGACAGTGTTAGGTAGGAGAAATAATATGCAATTAGAGCCAGAGACCTAATTGAGAACTCGTAGAAGGCAATTGTAACTTACTGGGACTATATATTTTTAATTCAATGTACCTATGAGGCTTTGGAAATTATATAAAGTACAAATTGTGTGTTACATACCTGGCATGTAAGAAACACTTGGCTTTTTTTTACAATCTAGGATTTCTAAAAATAAGTAAAAGTTTGTGTTCAGTTAGAATAATAATTTTTAAATGTAAGTTGCCAGTGAAATTAGCTGAACATGTAGCCTTTGCAAAGTAATTGCAGTCCTTTGATTCTCATGTGAAGCCATGAGTTTTATCTTTTGACTCTCTGTGACTATTGGAAAGTTGCCCTCTTAGAGGAATAGCATAAAGCATGCATCTGAAGCATTTAAAACCCAAACCCGTAGCCACCAAGTAGATTCCAACCCATTGCCGCCCTCTAGGACTGAGAGGAGTTGTCGGTTGAGTGTCCAAGGCTGTAACCCTTTACAGAAGCACACTGCCTCCTCTTTCCCTCCTGGAGCAACTGACGAGTGTAGTCAAACGACTGATGACCTCGGTTGGCAGCCCGAGGGCTTAGTCAGCAAGCCACCAGGACTCCCTGTGAGCAATAAGGAACTGTATCCAAAATCCAGTACAAGCACAAAGATTTCAAAAACCCGATTTTTGTTGACCAAATTGTAGTTATCAGTTTAAATCAAATCCTAAATGGTAAAAAAATCATGACAAGCCAAAGTTATATTTACTGCTCAGTCATTATCATTTACAAAAATTCTGTATGAGTTGAACATACTTAGAATTATATACATATACTATTGTTATGACAATATATAATTGATCAAGGATTCATGAGGGTGCAAGGTGGGAGAGGGAGGGGAAAACAGAGGAGCTTATATCAGAAGCTCAAGTAGAAAATGTTTTGGAAATGCTGATGGCAACATGTACAAATGTAGTTGATCCAATTGATGTATGGAATGTTATACGAGCTAAAAGTAATAGAATGATTTACAATATATATATTAATGTAACTTTAAAATGTGCTTTAAATTCCAGGAGCAATATGAATTATATTGTGAAATGGGCTCCACTTTTCAGCTCTGTAAGATTTGTGCAGAGAATGACAAAGACATCAAGATCGAGCCTTGTGGCCATTTGATGTGCACCTCTTGCCTTACAGCCTGGCAGGTAAACCTGTGCTCCATTAGAGATGTGGACGTCTTCTTTCTGTTCTCTGTGCTAGTTCATGTTTCCTCGGCATAATGTTGAAGAAGTGATGCTGTTAGGTTAGGTTTTTTTATTTCAAATGTTATTAAAAATCTCAACTGTTATTTATTTTATATAGGTAATCTGTTTGCTTTGTCTTATATTTTGTTTGCACGTTTAACTTAATCTCATTATATTAGCTTTATTTGCTTTTATAGCAGGGTTGTTTTAAGCATGCTATTATACAAATTACCAGTTACTCATATTTACATTGGTTAAATTCTGAAGAAATGTAAAACCCAAAACTCACTACCATCAAGTCAATGCTGACTCCTAGCGACCCTTGTGGGTGTCTGTAACTGTTTATGGGAATGGAAAGCCCAGTTTTTCTCCCTAGGAGTTGCTGCTGGTTTCAAACTGCCAACCTGTGGAACGCAATCCAACGTGTGTCCAACGTGTATCCATTGTACTACTGTACCACTGTACCACCAGGGTTCCTCTAAGAAAACCAGATAAATAGACTTTATGTTTGTGTTTCCAGCCAACCTCTTTTTCTCCTCTGG
>NW_022103902.1:5661714-5663613 GCF_000313985.2 Echinops telfairi | reverse complement strand
GCACTCTTGCCCTCCGTCTTGCAAACGTAGCAGTGTGCTGTAAATGCTTGCAGTACATTTAGGCATGCCGGAGGCCGGAGAAGCCCGGTGGTGCTGTGGTAAGTGGTTGTTTTGTCGTTGGTGCCGTCGAGTCGGTGCTGACTCATGGTGAGTGCCCGGTGCACGGGAGGATGAGATACTGCACAGTTGTTCCGATGCTTGGTGTTGCAGCCACTGTGCCAGTCCATCTAGTCCAAGGGCTTCCATGTTTTCACTGCCCCTCTGCCCCTCTGCTTCACCAAGCATGATGCCCTTCGAGAGGCATCCGTCTCTCCTGACAGTATGTCCAAAGTACAGGAGACAAAAATCTCGCATCTCATCTCTAAGGAGCATTCGGATTGTACTTTTTCCAAGATGGATTTGTTTGTTCTTCGGCAGGCTGTAGTACTGGTAGTAAGTGCGAAAGATCAGTGGTTCAAACCTACTGGCCTCTTGTTGGGAGAAATATAGGGCAATGTGCTTCTGTAGAGATTTTAGTTTCTGCCCTGTAAGGTCACTGTCGTCAGGCTGCCATGTTTGTGTTTTGTTTTAGTGGAAGAAAAAGCCTTCTGTTGGCATGGGTGGTACAATGTCTCATTGACAAACTGGTGCAATGAGTCTGGGAGGGACTACTTTGGAATGATCTTAGAACAGTAGGGACTGCTTTAGAATAGCTTGCTTTATTAGATACTCACTATATTAGGATGAGAATTAAACTCACAAAATGATCACATTGTATTTGTTACATTTTTTGTTTAGCTCCTTTCTTTAGTGTGGTAACATGATTGTCACAGGTACTATACACACACACGTATATACCAGGTACTATATATAATCTTTACCTAAAACAAGAATTCAGGGCTGGGAGAGATTCCCAATTCTATTGCTTTCTTGTGGGCTGTATGTCTCTCAGCTTCTCACGAGAAGCGCACACCTACATGTGTGACAGAGGACTTTTCATCTTTTAACATGATATCGAGTGTGTTAAGAGTAAGAATCTTCTACTGGTTTGACCAGAAGCCTTGGATTAGCAAAGTTTATTGCTTAATGCATCGTATCCAATACCTACTTACTTTGTGGCATACCATAAGTAAATGATATACTTGAATATAAAACTAAAAAGAGAGTTGATGTATTTTACTTTCTGGATTCCTCTTGGTAGTCTGGGATCCGCACCATCCCATCCCAACCCACCTTTGCTAATTGCAAGACAAGAGGGCAAGTGCTGGTGTGTTTGATTTACCAAATTGTGAACTATTTGCAGTAGGTGTATTATGTGCACAAGTCCAGAAAGATTTCCCAGTTGTCATGTTTTTTATACAATTAAAAACTTTTGTGATTTATTTCAACACAAGGTATCTATGAATGAATTTTAATTTTCACAATGTTGTAGTTATTCTAGTAAGAATCAATCCTTGATTTTTTCATATTGACCTAATGAACTTATATGATTATTTCTCTAGTAATATTTAGAAATAGTTAGCATCTGCTACCTAATTTCGTTCTACTCTGAAGTACTTCTCAGTTTTAATTTTAGAAATTATGGTGTTCATAAATTCTCAGACATTAAAAATAGACTGAGCAAAATTACAACAGCTCTGTGTGGAAGAGTAACAAAATGAGAAATCCAGAAATATTCAGCATTTCAAAATTAAAATACTTCCATGTCATTAGTGTATAATATTATCCTAAACA
Source organism: Echinops telfairi (assembly GCF_000313985.2). Classification (NCBI taxonomy): domain Eukaryota; kingdom Metazoa; phylum Chordata; class Mammalia; order Afrosoricida; family Tenrecidae; genus Echinops; species Echinops telfairi. The sequence continues at coordinate 5,661,900 of NW_022103902.1, read as the reverse complement.
GAATACAGAAGCCCTGGTGGAGCTGTTGCATAAGCATTGGCTTGCTAACTGCAAGGTCAGTGTTTCAATTCCACCATACACTCAGAGAGAGAAAGATGATGCTATCAACACCCATATAAAGATTTCTAGCCTCAAGAATTCTATAAAGGGTAATTGTGAGTTAGAATTGACTCAGTGGCAGTAATT
>NW_022103902.1:5659349-5660940 GCF_000313985.2 Echinops telfairi | reverse complement strand
GCTACATCTCAACAGGATCTTAGTGGTGAAAGGCAACATCAACCTTTGGACATTTCGTTGTGGGGCTTGTGTACCAGTCTGACATTTACATACAGATTTCCCGTAGTTCTGCTTCCTGGCAACCACCAGGTCTCTCTGGCAACTTTCATATCATTGTATGAGCAGCCACTTGTGACAGTTAAACATGTTCTTGCAAAGTACCCCTGTTATTAAATAAACATAAAAGTCATACACTTAATGTAGTTAAAATATAGTTGACAAAATATTAGATATGCTAAAAGTCGAACATCTGTAGTCTCAGATGCTCACCGACTTAAACTAATTGACAGCGAACACGTGAAGGAATAAAACAAGTTTTAGAACTTCTACATAGTTCCTCACTACATTGTCAGACGTGGGATCCAAGCTTGATGTCACGTGAAATAAGAATGAAATTTAAGGTTTCTGCACATGGATGTCTGTTGTACTATATACTTCTTTTTCAAACATTTTATTCAATAGTAGTGCACATTTTGAAAAATGAGTTCATTGTAAAACTGGATGACTTCTTAAATCTAATATTGTCTCTTTATTTTATAGAAGCACCTGGGTGACTGTGCAGTTCACAGTTATATTAGATAGTGGCTTTTAAGACAGGAATTTTCTTTTGTACCATTGATTAAATTCTGACTTGTAATAGTCATGTGTTGGAGTAGAACTACTCGATAGGGTTTGCATGGCTACCGCCTTTCCAGAGCAGAGTGTCAGCCATGACTACCGCCTTTCCAGAGCAGAGTGTCAGCCATGACTACCGCCTTTCCAGAGCAGAGTGTCAGCCATGACTACCGCCTTTACAGAGCACAGTGTCAGCCATGACTACCGCCTTTACAAAGCACAGTGTCAGGCCTGTCTTCATGGAACCATGGGATAGGCTTGAATCATTAGCAACCATTTGTTACGAGTTGACTGCACAACACTTTTTTACCCTTTTTTTACTCTTCCCTTTTCTTATTATTAGTTTTCTTACCAAGCACATGTAGTTGGAAGGGGTGCCAGCCCCCCCTCCACTAATCGCGGGTTCAATAAACGCAATTGTACGGTTGAGATATATAAATATTAAAGTCATAGAGAGCATGAGGTAGAAGAGTTAAATAATGGAGTCAGACACATTTCATGGTAGCATGCTCGACTCGTGGATGGCCATGATCTTACTGGCCAGGTCCGCGCACAGGGTGGGCTGAGGCAAGGTGGGGCAGGGACCCGGAAGCCGGCTGGAGGACCCCATTTATTGCTCACCAAGGGTTATAGCTACTTCGGGGGACGTGATTTCAGCCAACCACATGTCTTAGGAAGGGGCAGTACAATAGGCATAAGTGTGACAGGAAGGGGATGAGCTAGAGCTGTACACATGATAGGAAGGGGAGGGACTAGAGGTATCCATGTGGAAATATGGGGAAACCCTAGATTCATGATGGCGGCCTAACCTTGGTCACATTTGGGTGGGCTTGACCTCTGGGGTCTCCTACAAGGAAACAGGGAAACAGACAACTACTATCCTTATCAGAAGGGAGTGGGCCCTACTTGTTGTGGGATAAACAGTGGTGTCTGCTTG
>NW_022103902.1:5656380-5658017 GCF_000313985.2 Echinops telfairi | reverse complement strand
TGTGCTAACAGATATTAACAAAGCAACCTTTTTCTTAAATCTGAATTCCTCCATGCCATTCCTGTTGTAGTGATTTATTATGTAGCTTGAACTACTGCCAATAACTTTAATTTAATTAAGTGAAAAAATTCGTTTTCCCTCTTATTTTTCTTCCTATGTAATATGTTAAAGGAAAGATAGTGGACTATTCAGGAGGAAACTCACAGAAAGTCAGTAGATGGAAATTAATCTCTCCTTTTCACATGACATGTGTTGAAAGAGTTTGATAACCAGACCATTTGTGCCCTGTTAGCTGACTAACAGCAACTTCTGTGTCTGCCACAGAAGAACTCTGCCCCACGGGGTTTTCGATCGCAGAGTTTTGGAAGTTGATCACTCTGCTTTCCTTCCAGATACCTCTAGGTGGACATGTAGCTGTTGACCTGTCAATCAACAGCCTAGGCTGTTTCCATTACCTGGGGACTCCTAAAGCAGCGTGTAGATGCTGTCTGTCCAGAGAGCATTTCCCATGTGTACATGGCGGGGGGTGGGGGGGTGGGGGGGCGCTATATCTGACCTCCGCTGGCTTTTGTGTTGCACAAAGTGTAGGCGCCAGACCTGTCTTCATCGTCCATCCTTTTGTACTCTATTCTGACACCGACTGTCCTTTCCAAAGCCTTCTACTTATGTACTGGGTCTGACCACTCACTGCAGTGGCCACACAAAACTCACAGCAGACAGTACTCACAAGTAAAGGAGTTTATTAGGGGAGTTAAACAGGCGATAGCACAGCAAGGATTATGAAATGGTAGGAATGTAGTCATTAGTTCCTATAAACATCTATCCTTAGCCAACAGCAAAGCCTCTCTCTAGTGCTCAGCTTCTGAGCCGTGTATCCCTTGGCCTCTGTGTCCATGGCTCCTAAAGCCAGCCTGCTGCGCTGTTTCAGAATCTCATAGTCTTGGACGTGCTCCCTGTTCTGTTTCTTTGTCTCCTTTCCTCGACTTCTGGTGCCTCTGGTCTTGTCGGCCATGACTTCACACAGAGACCATGAATGTGTTGCACTGATGGTTGTTCTTCCAGTGGTTCTGGAGGTTTTCTCTCCTCCTGATTTTAAAGATGCTTCATAGCTGAGAGGTGGGGGGCTGGGGGGTCGATACTCACTAAACTGACCAGTCCCCTCTATTAGTTCCACATGCCCTATTTGCGTAGTCCAACCCAATCATTGGGTAGGAGTTAGACATGGGTAGAAGAATTATACTGAGAAATTTCATTCTACTACGTGCAGGAAAAAGGTGTCATTGTCTAAGGAAGGCAAGAAGCAACCTCGAACGACCACATTTAAAGCACTAAGGAGTGATCTTTTACTGTCTCCCTGCAAAAAGAAATAAAACAAAACAAAACCAGCAAACAACTTGGGCTGGACCCATCAGTTCTGCATTCTAATTATAGTGATTGGGCACATTAACTAGAAATATTCATGGTAGCATCAAAGCTACAGGAAGTAAGGCCGGATCATGTCCGAGGGTAAGTCAGAAAGTGCCGCTGCTAGGGTCCCAGCTCCCCCATGCCCAGGGTTGTGCAAACAGACTCCACTGACACACGGCTCTGCAATCAGTGGATGCCCCGAAATGTTCTCCAAACCATGTCCTCTCTCC
>NW_022103902.1:5653614-5654556 GCF_000313985.2 Echinops telfairi | reverse complement strand
GACTAGAACAGGTGTTATTAATTGGTGTTTATCTTCATTAGCACATGTTTTTTCATCTGCATTAAGAACTCATATGAACTCAAAAATAATATGACTTTGACTTAGGTTTAGTAGATTAATTTTAAAGTATGCTCTTTCAGAGATTTCTTATTTTAGGAATATACATTAAGATAAAGTTTAATTTATGTGATTAAGATATGTGTAAGTCAAAATACTGGTAATTCAAGAATGGATGGAGTAGGTGAGGCTGTAGAGGAAGCTAGATGGCGTATGAGTTAATAATTGTTCAATTTAAAGTTTTAGACGTGAGAATGACAACTGTGTCTCCAGGGCACAAAGTCTTACTTTGCGTTTTTTATGCATTGAAGACAGAGGAAACGCAGCTCTTTCAGTTTCATCTTTCCATGTGGATGAGGAAAGAGCGCTGGGGGCATGTCTGACTTCCTCTGGCTGCACAGAGTCAGAGGAGACTCCAACTCCATACAGCCCAATGCCGTTTGCCATGAAAGAGAGGTCAGACAAACCTCCCACTCCATCCTTTACCTGTTGTATCATCAACTCTACCCTCGGCTGGGTTTAGTAATCCATTGCAGTGGTCGCACAGAATGCAGACAGTACTCAAGATTATTTGGGTGCTTACCCCTTTACCACATGTCAAGATCGGAAAACATAAGGATGCAGTCCTTTTGTCCAGAGTACCTCTTCTCAGCCCTGCTAGCAGGCTTGTCTCTGGTGCTCATCTTCTTGGCTGTGTGGACCCACAGCCTCTGCCTCCTTTGGTCAAGAAGTTTGCCTGCCGTTCTGCTTCATGCTCTTGATGTTGCCCCTCTACTCTGCCTCATGGTCCAGTGTGGCTCCTCTGCTGTCTCATGATCTCAGTATGACTTCTCCGCACTGTTTCACGCCCTTGGTGTTGTGGCCTCTGGTGCCTCTCCTGCCTCC
>NW_022103902.1:5650513-5652543 GCF_000313985.2 Echinops telfairi | reverse complement strand
AGACAGTCCAGATAACTTCCCCATCTCTTCATTGGTCCCTCATCAGTCTTCAAGCACAAGGGCATGAGTTTTGTCCACATTTTCATCTGTTTGGGAAGTTGATGGACGTCTAGAACGAGGTTTGTCATCAGTTGACATTTCGCCATTTTTGAAACGAGAAAACCACTTGTACACTTGAGTTTTTCCCATAGCGCTCTCCTTGTAAGCAGTGTTCAACATCGCAACAGTTCCTGCACCATATTTCCCGAGCAGGAAACAAGATTTCACAGCCACACTCAGTTTTCTTAAAATGGCAATCACAAAACACGAGGTTCGAGCGAAACTGCTTTTACAAAAAAAGTCTACCAACCAGAGAGAACCTTCCCAGGCAATGCCACTGGGTGCACTAACTCTGAGCAGGTTGCTTGATGCTCACCTAGCGGGAAAAATTGTGTACTACAAAAGCTCCACCCAACAGCATTTTTCTGGTTTTTTTGGTACCCCCCTCATATTTCCAAAGTCACACCCAGTCATTTGGTGGGAGTTAAAAAGACATGGATGGAAGAGTGATAAGTAAATAATTTTATTTCACCACAGTTGAAAATATGTTTGTGAAATTTATATACTTGTAGGAAAATTCTATATAGGCCCCTAATACAGATCCCTTATGACTATTATAATGAGCTGTTAGCTGAGTGATAGCCTGTATTGAAAATACGCTTAAATTTAATGTGCTTGCCATCAAAAGATAGGGAGGAAGGTTTAACATCCCCTTAAAAACTCAACATTGTGCTAGAAAATATCAACATGATGAGATTACAAAAAACAAAATAATTGAGTTTTATCAACTGTAAAGTTGTGAAGCAAAGAATATTTCACCCCATTGCAACCCAGGGTCTATATATAGTGCCCGCCTGTATATTCTGCCCTAGGGTTTAGTGGAAAGCTGCTCAAACCCAAACCAAACTTGCTGCCACCAAGTCGATGCCAACTCATAGCAACCCTATAGGGCATGGCAGCACTGTGAGTCTGAGGCTGTGAGGCTGTGTGGGAGTAGAAGGCCCGCCTTTTCCAACTGCCTGCCTTGCAGATCCCAGCTCAGTGAGTAGCCCTGTAACCTGGCCTCCTGGGAAGCTCCTAGCCCATTTTTAACACATGCTTCCACCTGGTGGTAGTTTATATAACTGCATGAATCTGACTGGATGGGCTTCTTCCACTAGCACTCGTACCAGAGACCCCAGCCATTTGTTCGGCTAACCTATAAAAAATGTTATTCCATTTATTCAGAATTCATTGAATTTATGAAGACACACAGTTTAAAAATAAATAGACAATAAACAGAAAGTTATTTAGTCTTGGAAGGTGCCTTGATGCCCATCAACTCTAAGTATATGTGGTTGTACATATCAAGTCTCCTGTATTCGCACATTTGTATTTTTGTATTTTAGCTCAGCAACTTTCCCATGGCAGGTCTCTTTCCTAAATTCCAACAGCAAATATGCAATTTCTTTTTGTTTGTTTGTTTGTTTAACAATTTGTGTGGTGAAGAAAATACTGTCTTTGTGAATCTGAGCAATGCCTGAGAAATGATAAACTACCAGCTGTGGGATCTACCACAAGTGCATGTTCAGTTATTGTCCAGTGGCTGGGGAACAAGTCTTGATCCCGCTGCCTGTCGTAGTCTTGCTCTAAGGACAGGTACATGATCAATTTTTCATCATACCAAATGAATAATGAGACAATATTTCCTTAAAGATGCTCTTCTCTCTGGCTCTCTTGTCTCACTTTTAAAGTAGTTATAATGTAACCCTTTTCTGCCCTAAGATTATTTTGTGATTTTTTTTAACTATGTTTAATAATACTCTACTAAGGTCAAGGTATCCGAGATGAAGAAATGGTGAATATTCATCTTACGTACTTGGGACATGCTGTCAGGAGAGACCAGTCCCTAGGGAAAGGCGTCATGCTTGGAAAAGTAGAGGGGCAGCAAAGCAGAGGAAGAGGGTACCTTCCATGAGATGGATTAACACAGTGGTTGCAATAATAGGCTC
>NW_022103902.1:5618549-5649912 GCF_000313985.2 Echinops telfairi | reverse complement strand
AGTGTTTCCTTCGCTCATGCATAGGGTCACTATGAGTCAGAACCAACTTGGTGGCACCTAAGAACAGCAGGTGAAAGCATAATGCAGCACCAGGATTCCGGTGGGGAATGTCATATTTCTTTTGTCCTCAGAAGGCATGCATCTACAGGCTAATAAAGACAGCCTCGTCCTCTCTTCCCTGCTGGCTTTGAATTCTTAATGTAGTATGTTTTGAAAATGAATTTGAGAGCCTGAACAAAAGCTTAAGTAATTACAGTAAATGAATTTCTGGGCCCAAAGTATTTGCACATGTGGGACAAAACTTACTTTCTCATGTAGCATAAATGTTACAAATGCGCTGGCTGGTTGGCAGTCTATCTATCAGGCATACAATGACTTAATTCAAAGTTAAACTTTCTCATTTTTTCTTACTTTTTATAAATCTGGATTTTGATATACCTAGACAATGAAAACAATTATTTTGCTATAGTTCTCTGTCCAAGAAGTTTCCTCAAATGTATTTTGAAAAACATCGTTCTCATTGACGTTATGACTTTATGTATTAATATTTGCTGGAATGTTCTTTTTATAGACTGATTAATTAGCACTTTTTGATTAATGGGGCATAATTTTATTTCCAGTTTTATGAAGAACTCTGAACCTATAATTCATGAAACCCTGTTTGTAGGTGAACATTCACAAGAGTGAAGACTTAGGCTTTTTCTATGGCAAATCAATCTTTATCTTAGAGAATGATCTCTGTCTTGGGACACATGAAATGCAATTTATCATACATTTTGTTGGCTCTTTGTTCTGCTCTTACTGTCTTTAGAAGAGACCGTTCTTCTCTCTCACCCCTCCTCCCTACCTCACCCCCGGCGCCCCCCCCACACCCAATAACACTGTTTTACAGCTTTTACTATTGTAAAACAATGGCTTAGTAATGTTTGAATTGAAAGGCCATTCATAGCATTTTCCGTGTTTACCCAGGAATCAGATGGCCAGGGCTGCCCCTTCTGCCGCTGTGAAATAAAGGGAACCGAGCCCATAATCGTGGATCCCTTTGACCCAAGAGATGACGGCTCCAGGTGCTGCAGTATCATCGACCCCTTCGGCATGCCGATGCTGGATTTGGATGATGATGATGACCGAGAGGAGTCCCTGGTGATGAATCGACTGGCCAACGTCCGAAAGGTAAAACTAGAAACCGCCGTTGCAGTTAGCATTTTGTGTGGGCATTAAGAGCTGTTCTTGGGTTTGGGAAAGAAAGATTCGAGAATTAAAAGAAAGGTAAAATGTAAACGTTGACAGGCTGATGAAAATAATAGTTTTAAGAAAAGACTATTCAAAGTACACTCTCTTGGTTTTAAACTTCATAACGAGAGATGCTGCGATCTGCTGTATGACATAACACATTCTCTAAGATTGGTATTAGCTGTTCTGTGAAGGGAAATTTAATTATTAGAATTTGGAAATGATGCAGTTGGACTTAGGTTCTAAAGATGTCTCTGGTGGAGTGGTTTTCTTACTCGGAAACCAGCTTGTTTTTTGACTCTAAGAAGTCACACCGGTTGGCCTTTGTGGTGAATTGGCCATCGTTTAGGGTTTCTTCATTAATATTGTGAATCTATCAAACGGATGACCCTTTCAGTGAGAATGGTTATGCTCAGTTGACGTTTCTTTAACCACACCTACAGGCTACTAGTCAATGAATGAAAGTCATAAGAATGCCGCTTGATTCAGGAAATATAGTAGGCAAGAGACGTGGACTCCTGGCAACTAGACTATTCTCTTCAAATAGAATGATCCATAGAATTCAGAGTACAATGAGCTATTCTGTGCTTGCAAAAGCAAAGCAGTGGGAGTGGCATGAAAAGGTTTACCTTTTTTCAAGGTGCCCCTCCAACTGACTCTTGGTAGACGTGGCAAATCAGTCATGTTACTCATGCCTGCTGCGTTCAGACTTGGCCTACAAACCCTTTCAACACAGCCCTACAGACCCCACACTCCAAGTCATTGGGATTTGGCAGCAAGCAGAGATCCCTTTTCCATTTAGGTTGACTGATGATAGTTTCTCATGGCCTGAGATGTCATTCGGCCTCTGTATCTAAATAGAAGCGAAACACTTGCTGCAGAGAAAGGAGGAGGACGTTCTTTGGCTTGCTTTTTTTTATTGAAGGGATGACAGATTTAGGGTTTGGCCTCCTGTGTATGCTGTGCTCAGACATTCTTTTCACTGAAACCATTTTGGATATGGGTACATAGTAACACATTCAATATGGCTACCTTCCCCCCCCCCAAAAAAAAAACATTTTATTGGGAACTTTTATAGATATCATACCATTCCATAGTGCAATCGCATCAAGCAGTATTGTTCATTTGCTCCCACAATCAGTTTCAAAACATTTTCTTCCATTTTGAACTCCTTGATATCAGCTCCCCTTACTCCCCCTTCCCTTATCTCATCCCTCAGGAGCCCTCATGTGATTTGTTGTCTCTTTAGGTCCATCTGTCCTGGGTTTCGTATAACAAAACACAGAAAAACACACAGCCACAAGCGCTACCCACAATGACAAAATATATCAGAGATAAATCCCACTCTGAAAAACAAAAACAAAAGCCACAGAGCATTGAAAACCAGATCAGACCTAAAGTGTGTCTGAGAGGAAAACGAGTAACACAATTTTCACCGTTCAAGTCAGGTGTGTAACTTTGATCTCCTGTAGTCATCTCTCCAATATGCTCTGTGCGGTGATCACTTTATCCCCATTCCTCCATCGAGGACAGAGAGTCATCACCAGACTGCTTTCCTGTGTGGATCTCACAGGTGTGTCTTGGATTCCGCTGTCATCCATAGCCTTGTGTGAACCAGAATCGCACAGTGTAGGCTCTGAGTCTTTCCTTTGGCTTCAGATTATATGATTTGTAATCCTTCAGTCACTGATGTCGGTGTGCTTCTTTCATGTGGACTTAGTTAACATCTCAGTTAGATGGGTGCTTGTTTGAAAATAAGCCTTTAAGCCCCCAGGCCCTATTCTGTATGATAGCCAGGCACCATCTAATTTATTTACCACACTTTGCCATAGCACCCATCTCTTCTGTATTTCCTTTATGAGGGCACATATTAAGTAGAGCCATGTTGTATGAACTGCTTGTTCCTAAATTGGAGCTAAGACTTAGTGCAAACCCCAAACCCATTCCTAAAACTATGTTTTTATGTGCCTTGGGCTCCCCTTAGAGACATCCTTGTTAATTTGTGGTAGGGAATCTTATCAGTAATCACCCTGGAGCATAAGCCTCTTCCTTTAATAGTGTCATTGATTAGCCCCTGGTACTAATTTTTAAGATATTGTTGAGAGAGGGATATTGGACCAGTGTAGGCTAACTACATATCACAACATTACCCGGATTATTCCACTGTACAGAGTAAATCCTTACGTGGGTGGACGCTTTTTAGACAGACAATGAGAGTTGGTTGTCAGACAATATTCTCTGGCAATGTTAATCACATGTCTGTGGGAATAAGATGTATCAATAAAGTAAGTAGGGCATTGTTGTGCTAAGTGTGTGCTTGTCTGAATGTGACTCCTTTTGCACTTTGATCTTGGAAGGCTTTTGTCCTTGACCTCATTGGTGTTTCCTAAATTTCATAATTTAAGTCTGAGAAATTATACTTTATTCTACCTTTTAAATCCCATCTGCTACTTTTAGGTTTTGGTTATGAAGTATAGGGAGGAGAATAAAAACACTCTTATTCCTCCTTCCTTTAGGACTAAAATGATTTGTTTGTTTTGCACTTTTCTGCTTGAGGATAAAAAATAATTGTTCTATATGACGCTGCCAAAAGTTGCGGTCTACTTCTGTTTTCCATGAAAGACATGGAAGCTTGAGCCTTTGGTTTGTTTGTAGTGTTGACACTGATAATTGCAAGGGAATTAGTGATATAAAGTGAAGTGAAAAACCAGAATTTTTTCAGTTAAAATAGTGGTTGACCCTGATCTTTTCACCCCCACACAAAGTCATCCATACTTTGTTCTCCCTGGGACACGGCTGAGTTACCTGTCAGAGTCACTGCTAGACTTTACAATGATCATCTTGCATTTACCAGAGGGTGTGTGTGTTACACAGGGTTCTCTAGAGAGATAAAACCAGATTGCTGATAATTTTATATATATATTTATAAAGATAGATATGTATAACACAAGAAATGAACTGTTAAATTATAAACAGATAGATATATAACACAAGAAATGAACTGTTAAATTATATACAGATAGCTAGATATATCATACAAGAAACGAACAGTTAAATTATAAAGCAGTACAAATGGCTCAGTGCAACTCATTCCCGTGAGAGAGTTGTGAGACACCAACAGTCCTTCAAGTCTTGAGGGCCGCCCAGTAGTCCTCTGTAGAGAGAGCTAGACTATCCCAGCACAGGCAGCAAAACAGCAAGGCAGGTCACTAACTGTCAGTCCCCAGCTCAAGAGATGTAAATTTCATTCATGTGGTCTTAAAGGGACCTCAACTTACAGCGACACAGTCCACAGGCTAGGCGTCCCACAGGTAGTGTAGCCTGTAAATTGAGGCACAGAACAAGCAAGGCAGCCGCACACTGGTCCAATGATCAAAGAGCTAGAGACAAGAGCGAGAAACAAGGTGAGGCTCGCCGAGCCATTTATCTCTCCACCCTTCAATTAATCCCACTTGTGTTTATCAGCCAGGCTGGCACAATAAACTATCTCAGTGCATTAGTCCAGGTTGACTAGAGAAACAAATCCAGACACACTCATATATGTATATAAATAAGAGAGAACTTTATATCAAGAAGTAATTATGTATCAATAAACCATCCCAGTCCAGTCCATAAGTTTGATAATAGCCCATAAGTCCAATATGATTTCCTCTTCAGATTCATGCAGGATGTGTAATAATGCCGAATGCAGGAAGACCACAGGCTGGTGGGTGGAAAGTCCTGTGGGTCCAATGGCAGTGGACGCATCTCCAGGGCTCTGGCTTCCATTAGCGTGGCTCCTTGTGGCTTGTCAAGAGGAATGTGTAGCAGAGAGAGAGAGAGAGAGAGAGAGAGAGACAGAGAGAGAGAGACCAACCTGCCTCTTATAATGGTAGAATCAAGAGCAGTTCCCAGAATCTTCATGAGAAGGCCACGCCCCTAAGGAAGGATCTCTCAGGCTGTGACCTGATTTACAGGCTGGACTCCACCCCTTCATTCTTTGATCAAGTTGACGTGAAATTGTGTAACTACCACAGCGGGACACTAGACGTTTTGTTCTAGACATCACACTGTAGTGGCTTATTTAGCCATCAGAAAAATCAGTTCATAAATCTTTGGCAGCATCTGATGGTTTTTATACATTTTCCTATACATATTGATATTTGAGAAATTTAAACTTCATATTCCATATTCTTTGCCAGTATCACAATTGAAATGCATCAGTTTTCCTTATTCATTGTCCAACTTTCACATGCCTGTGAGGCCATTGAAAATGCCAGTGCGTGGGTCACTCACACCTCAGTCCACAAAATGACCTACTAGCTTTTCCACACTTTGAAAAGGTCTTTTGCAACAGATTTACCCAACGCAATGCATTGTTTGGTCTCTTGACTGTTGCTTCCATGAGCACTGATGGTGGGTCCAAGCAGGATGGGCTTCAGAACAACTTCAGTCTTTTCTCTGTTTATCACGATGTTACCTATTGGTCCAGAGGTGAGAATTTTGGTTTTCTCTACTTTCGTTTGTAATCCATACTGAAGGCTGTTAGCCTTGATCTTCATCAGCAAGGGCTTGCATCTTTCACGAAGCAAGGTTGTGGCATCTGGATATCATAGCCTGGTACCACATTCTTCTTCATATAATCCAGCAACTCTGATTATTTGATCAGCATAAAGATTAAATATGTATGGTGAGAGGATTGTGTTAGTCTGGGTAGACTAGAGAACAAATCCAGGGAAATGCTTATGTGATGCTGTACTGTACATAGGCTAGAAGCACAGCGACCGGGAATTGCCAGAAGTTCAGACTGAATTCGGAAGAGCACGTGGAATAAGGGATGTCTTTGCTGATGTCAGATTGATCTTAGATCAGAGCAGAGAATACCAGAAAGATGTTTACTTGTGTTTCATTGACGATGCAAAAGCATTCGACTATGTGCACATACTTTACTAGCCCTGTATAACCTTAAGAAGAATGGGAATTCCAGAATACTTCATTGTGCTCATGGGGAACTTGTACGTGGATCAAGAAACAGTTGTGCAAATGGGGGAATACTGCCTGGTTTCAAATCTGGAAAGGTGTGCTTCAGTGTTGTATCCTCTCACCATACTTGCTCAATCCATATGTTGAGCACATCATCAGAGAAGCTGGATTACATGAAGTACAGTGTGGTGTCAGGGTTAGAGCAAGGCTTAATAACAACCTGCGGTATACAGATGGCACAACATTTGCTTGGTGCAAATGAGGAGGACTTGCAGCAATTGCTGACAAAGATCAAGGATTATAGCCTTCTGTAAGGATTACAGCTCAATGTAACGAAGACCAAAATCCTCACAATTAGAACGGTAGATAATGGAGAAAAGGTTTAAGTTGTCAAGGATTTTATCATACTTAGATCTACAATCAATGCTTGTGGAAGCAGCAGTCAAGATCAAAAGACACACTGCATTAGGCCAATCTGCTGCACAATCATCTTTAGAGTATTAAAGAGCAAAGCTAGTACTTAGAGGACTAAAATACACCTGACTCAAGTCAAGGTATTTCTTCTCGATTGCATTATATGCGTGTGCAAGTTGGCCATGGAAGGAGGAAGACCGTAGAAGGACTGATGCATTTGAAATGTGGTGCTGGAGAAGAATATTGAGAGTGCCGTGGTCTGCTGAAAGGACACATCAATCTGTACTGGAAGAAGCAAAGATGGAAAGACTGCCGCTTACATACTTTTGACCGATGGTCAGAAGAGACCAACCAGTCCCTGGAGAAGGACATCATGTTTTGGTAAAGTGGAGGAGCAGCAAAAAAGAGGAAAGCTCTCAACGAGATGAATTGATACATTAGCTGCGCCCGTGAGCTCAGGCTTGGGCACAGTTGTGAGGATGAATGGAACAGGACTGGGTACTGGTTTCCTTCTCTTGTCCAGAGGGTCACTATAGGTCAGAGCCAACGTAATTGCACTTAATAACAGCAGTGGCTTTCCAGTGGACAGCTCCTCAGAAATGGACAACCTGTTCCTTCTTCGCCGTCTGTTCATAGTCTGGAAGCTCCACTGAAACTTCACTGTGGGTGACCCTGCTGGCATTTGATATAGCAGGGATGGAGCTTCCAGCCTCACAGCAACACACAAGCCACAACTGCATGAAAAAAGCCTGAGAAGTAAGTGGTGGTAGGCATTAGTTGTTATTAATGATATTTTCATAAATAGTGTTTAAATTTTCTGAAATCCTGCTCTACTTTTAAGAATTAAACATTAATAATTTAGGGATATCTTTTAAAGTTTTCCTTACAGATATTATGACTTATCTTTCTTACAGGAAGAATTAGAAATTAAAACTACATTGAATTGGCAAGTATTTGATCCTATTTCCTTAAAATATTGATTACACGACTGTGTTAACATCATGTACGATTAACCCATATTTCAAATTCAGGGAGAATTCCAAGATGCCAATATGCCAGTGCTAAAGTACAATTTTAAGGATTAAATACTTTACATAAGCTTACAATGTCCAAACTGAAATGATTAAATATTCTCTAAGGTCAGGTGAAAAATTACAATAACCAAATCATAATTGCTTGTTGTTCAAACAGCTTTACCTAGTATCTTGAGAGTAATAATGAGTTTCACATGAGGGTATTTTTCAGTGAGTGAAGTTTATTCCTTTAATTCCTAGACTGTTCTTATAATTGATCCATTATTATGGTAATATTTCAGAATTATACCTCAAGTCTTCCCTGCTTTCTCAAAATTGGCTACACAGCTGAGTGAACCAAAGGGTGCAAGGAGCAGGACTCAGAGCCAGTTCATTCCTGTTTGACCCCTGCTGAGACTTGCCTTTGCATCCCTTTCAATACAGTGAATCACAACCTGCATTTTAACAAAACTCAGAAACGCTAGACTCTCTGCCATTGATTCCATTCTGATTCATACAGATCTCATGGAGTCCATAGAACTGCCTCTTGCTTTCTGAGTGTAATTCTCTGGGAGAATAGAAAGCCTCTTCTCTCTCCTCTGGTGTAGCTGGTGGTTTTGAACTGCAAACAAAAAGGTTAGCAGCCCGACAAGACCCCAGGATACCTCACATCACCTGGGGATCTTGTTAAAATGTAGGTACTGGTTTTGTGTATTGGGGTTGAAAGCCAGATTTTTAACAGGGGGTTGTGCCAGAATGAACTGGTTTAGTTCAATGTAGGTGCCTTGATTTTCTTCCTACATGTTAAGGGACAACAGATTTTTTTCCCCTCTCTGTGAGAGGATTTTTCATTTTGATTCTGGTTTCTCCCTAAGTTTTTATTTTTTTAATCATTTCTTTGGGGGCTCTTACAGCTCTTATCACAATCTATCCATCCATCCATTGTGTCAAGCACATTTGTTCCTATCATCATTTTCAAAACATTTTCTTTCTACTTGAGCCCATGGTAGCAGCCCCTTTCCCCTCCCTCCCTCCCTCCCTCCCACCTTCCCTCCCTCCCTCATAAACCCTTGGGTTCTTTTTGTCCGTCATTGTGATCAGTACACCTCTTCCCCTACTGGTATAGCTACTGTCATTATTGGTCCCAGGGATTTATCTGTCCTGGAAACCCTGTGCAGTGAACTCTTCTCTGTACCAGGTACCTGTACTGGTCTAGCCGGATTTGTATGGTAGAATTGGGGTCATGATAGTGGTGGGGGAGGGGAAGCATTAAAGAACTAGAGCAGTGGTTCTCAACCTGCCTCGACCTTTTAATACAGTTCCTCATGTTGTGGTGACCCCCAACCATAAAATTATTTTCGTTGCTACTTCATAACTGTCATTTTGCTACTGTTGTGAATCATCGGACGACCCCTGTGAAAGGGCCGTTTGACCCCCAAAGGGTTCACGACCCACAGGTTAAGAACCGCTGCACTAGAGGAAAGTTGTATGTTTGAACGGTGGTCTCTCACTGCATTTACTAATTGAAGCTTCTGAAAATGTGACCGTGGATGAGCATGTCATGAGTGTATTGCTGTACAGACCCTTCCTCAGAAAGCCTTTAGTTTATTATCTAAAAGGGTGCAGTAATACAGATTCTTCAAAACAGGTCACGTAACAATCACTGACACTTACACTGTGAACTACATATGCATATGTGAGTTTTGGGTTTTACCTTCTGGAATGTATACTGTATAGACTATTACGTTAAATATTTTGGATTTTGTTATCTCTGCAAATTAGTCTGAACAAACGAAGAAGCAGAATAGTTTTCCACAAGGAAATCGCCTTTGAAATACTATACTTTCTGTGAGACTAAAGTTTTGTCCCTCATTAATTTTTATGCAATGGTAGATAAACATTGACTTTCTAAGAGTCCTTCATCACCCTGTTGTAGTCCTGGTATCTACCTTGTTCAGGTATAACAAGTCATTAAGTAACAGTCTTGTTAGAAGTATTATAAAATTGACTGATGATTTCTGGGATTGTCAGAATTCTTATCTCATGAGTAATTGGAGAGGCCTTTCTCTTGTCCTATTTTTATAAAAGTCTGGCTGGATCTGCTGCAGTTTCCTATCAAATGTATTTCCATTTCCATAATAACGAATCTTATTAAAGTGCTTATGAAATCACTCTTTAAAGGTTCAGAAGAAGGGAGCAGTGACTGAACTGTCATGCACCCCGATTGCTCTTTGGTAATTGCAGAGTGTGCGAAGAAAGGCCTTTGACGACTTTGCTTCCTGGACTCTTTCTGCCAGGATTACCTGCTAAAGCTACAAATGTGAATTTCTGTATTCAGTGTGGTGAGCATAACCATCCCATTCTGAGTACGAACGATGTCTGTAAATTTTGTTAGAGAAATAAAGAATAGCATTTATTTCATGAAGCAAAGGGCTGGGGGTGGGGGTGGTATATAGACATAAAAAATCAAGTGCAGTTTTTAAATTCCTGGAGCTCCAGGACTCTAGTTTGTAAAAGATGTACTCATTAGGTACCAGTATTAAAGAAGTTAAGAGAAACTGCTAGACAAATATGCTGGTGTGTGGTAATCATCTAGGCAGGAATCAAAGCAGGCCCAGCCTTTGTCCTTAGAAAGGTGCTAAAACAGGAAAGGAACTTTATTCTAGCTCTGAAAGCAAGCGTAATGTAGGGGAAAAGTGAGGCTTACCCACAATCAGGACAAAGGAATGGAATTCCACTCACCAGCTGCCCTACAGCTTGAGAGGTGGCCCTGTTCTTCCCCTCTCACGTGGCTGCTTGGACCTCGGTGATTGGGACATTGATTGTACAGTAAACCTAGTAGAGTTCATTCTGTCTCTGTGTATTGCCTCCTGTACAATCTTGTTAATTTTCTCATAGATTTTCAAATTCTTTCGAACCCTAAATAGTAGACAGGTCCAAGGAAAGAAATGTGAAAGAAAATAATCTATTTGTGCAAGTGGCAAAAAGGACATCTTTTTAAAAGATTATTTTAAGAAGCCCTTAACCTTTTCTTAGTTGTTCTGTGTTCTCATTCTACATTTTCATTTACTGTTTATTTTTTCTGCATTCAAGTTACAAACAGAGCAAGTAGGAAAAAGAAAAATATGTACTAAAGTAAAATCTAGATGTTTTGACTATTGGAAACTGTCAGTGTTCATTACAGCAAATAATCCAAGAGACATTTCTATTTGATGTTTTGCTGACTTATAAGGTTTTTTGTTTAATTATTTCTTTAGACATTTTTGTTCATTGCTATTACTTCATTTAGGCCTGATGATGAACAGAGGAACTATCTCAGCCAAAGGAAAATGTATTTACTTGGTTAAAGATTTTTCTGGTAGTGCAGGTAACCAAGGCTTGATAAGACCTTTAGTGACGTTGTAATAAATTGCATGTTTCCTTTCAATATCAAAATAGTCAACGTTCTCTAAGCATGTCATCTACATAAAATTCAAATGTTTTATAGCAACATTTATTTTGTCATATTTACTTATAGTAAATCACATAATGTCTTGATGAAGTGGATTAACTTTATTCTGTACAGGTACATTAAAGTCTATGTTGATGGTTAACCACTATTGAAATTCATACTTTCCCTATATCAAAGAAGTATTTTCCTGCTTTAACCATAGTATCCATCCTTCTTATCTTCTTAATAATTCCTAAATTTTAACCCAGGATGTGGTATATCTATCTATGGACCAAGACTGTATTAGTATACAGAATAGAATTGATCTTAAAAGCAGTGATCGTTAGGAGGACTGGACTAATTAGTGGGATGACTAAGGTATGGTGTATATTGGTAGAGGAGGAGCCTGGTTGGCTGTAGTCCACAAGGCCTGCCCTTTGGAACCACCAGCTGCTCTTCGGGAGAAAGATGAGGCTTTCTACGCCCAAAAGAATTACGGTCTTGAGAATTCGCAGGGGCAGTTCTACCCTGCCTCACATGGTTGCCATGAGTCAGAATTGACTCAAGGCAGTGAGATGTGTTGTTAGAATTTCAACCTGACCCATATACTTGGTTCCAGGTTTATTGTGGTTGACGGACTGGCTGGGTTTTCTTGTTTCGTTTTTCTTTTTCTTGCAAGAACTTTCTGGCCCAGATTCAGGATTAGGGAAAAGTACTGCCTTGGATGACTGTGGGTGTTGTTAAAAACCCTCAAGTCCCTCCCAACTCATAGCAACCCTATGTACAACTGACAAAACCGCACAGGGTCCTGCCGCATCTCACTGTTGTTTGTATCTTTTAGTTCATCGTTGCAGCCACAGTGTCAGTCCGTTTCCTTTAGTTTTTCTGTTTTAGTTTATCTTTTACTTCACTAACATGATCTCCTGCCAACCCCCCAAGTTCTAGACCCTCCTGATACCTTTCCAAAGTATGCAAAATGATTTCTCTGCATTCTCGTTTCTAAAGAACATTCTGGGTGTACTTCTTCAATAGAGGTGTTTGTTTGTTCCAAATGTGATTATAGCCATGGGCATGGAGTCCAGAATTACTATACATCACATAGGGATTTATGGCTGTAAGGCCCATATTAATTAACTATCATCACTCAAGAGGCATGACTGACCCTTGCCTCATAGGAATTGGCCCTGGACTGATGTGCGGTTTGGCACTGCTTGTCCCTTGTGTAATTACCAAAAACCAAACAAACTCACTGCCATTGATTCGATGCCAACTCATAGCGACCGTGTGGGACAAGGCAGAACTGCTCCTGTGAGTCCCCAAGACTGTAACTGCTTCCAGGAGTAGAAAGCCCCATTTCTCCCCCGGTGCGGCTGGCGGATCCTTCTGACCTTGCGGTTTGCAGCCCAACCCATAACCACTACCTCAGTTGGGCTCCTCCTGTGTAATTAGAAGTGGTCACGTGTACCCCATGTCTTTTTATACCAGGATCTTGATCTTTAGATGTTCCATTTCCTTTGTGACAACCTTCCCTTTTCGTAAATTCGTCACTTTGTACTCTCCAAGTTGTTTTTATTACGGGATGCCGGCAGCTCTGTTTCTTCCCGTTGGAGTAGTGCCCCATCAGCAGCCGAAGGTCCCCGAGCTTCGCTCCATCCGTCTCATCCCGGCTGACTCTGCTTTGCTGGGTCAGCCTTCCCAGCCGTATGTTGAGTTTCTTCCAACCTGGAGGTCTCTTCTTCTGGCGCTACTTCGGACAATGTTCTATTCGTAAGATTTTCAGCATTCATGACGACTCCGAATTGGAATACGTATTTCTTCTTTCTAGTCTCTCTTAGTCTGTGAGCTCCACCTAAACCAGTTGGCCCTGGGTAACCCCATTGGTATTGAAAAACTAGTAGCATAGCTTCCAGCTGTTAGCCTAGGCTCCAGCAACACAAGAGCCACCACGACAAGAAACTGAGAAATGAGAGGTGACCAGTGTAATGTACCGTGATTTCAAATGAGTTAATTAGGATCTCTTAGACTGGGGACCGTGTGGGAGGCTCAGAAGGAGCCAACAAGGAAACCCCAGCCGTTCCACCCACATTCCGCTCTTGTGGCAGGATGTTTGTCAGTCTTGTGTATCTTTGGCCTCGGAAGTTTTCTCTATCCTCTGGTCTCTCAAAGTGACCTTAAAATTTTTTCACCTACTAAAACTGTTTATAATTGCTCATAGTATTTGGACTTTATTAGCAATGCACATTAATGCAGAGGTCCAATAACATAATTGCAGAATTCCTCCCCTCCCCCCAGACATGACAAACTGTTCAGCAAAGAATGCATCTATTCAAATGGCATTGTTATTTAATCTGTTACATGAGAAGTTTACTGTGATTTAAAGGAACTCAAAGAGAATGAGTAAGTGTGGTGAATTTAGTCTATTTAATCAATAGAAATAAAATGATTTTATCCCTTCACATACCAGTATACCTTTCATAAAATTCTTCTTACTCAACCCACTTTCACATATCGTAATGCTTCAAAATGAATTAGTTCTTCAGAAGGACAGTACCTAATCACCCTTGAGAACACAATATGAATTGTGCTAATAAGCAAGGTCTGCTTCCAATTACATTCGAAATTCTGCACAGAGACTGCTTGTCTGGAAGTATCTAGAAGTTCAAGGTTATTGCTGCATCACACATTTATTTGGATGTCTGCCCTGGGATTTTCCGTGCAGTCTTTTCGCATCTTAACAATCCTTTGACCCATTCAAATCAAATATATCTGAGTATTTGAAAATATTAGGAATTTCAGGAATACTTACATAGTGTGGCTACGAATGAAAAGCACTTGAAGAGACTTGGGTTTTCTTTTGCAGTCTTAGTAGCTGTGGAAGGCCGGCACAGGTTTCTTTGTAAGGAACCACATGAAATGTTACACGTTCTTGGCATGCATGGGAAAAGATTCAGCAGAGCTTCCAGGCTAAGGACCGACAATGAAGCAGGAATAGGTTGTCTATGTCAGAGGAATTAGCCACTGAAAATCTTGGGGGTAGCATGGAAACATTGTCAGTTACTGAAAGCCTCCTGAACAGAAGCAGAACCGTCATCAGAGAGAGCGTTGGAAGGGGAGTCCTCGTCAGAAGGCATTCAAAAGAGGATGGAGGAAGAGCTTCCTCATCAAAGGTAGAGTTGGCCATGATGAAGGTAGAGTAAAGCCCTCACGACCACCCCTTACTGAAGGGCACCGCTCAGAATAGGCAGAAACCGCTGCAGAGAGCACTCAGACGTAGAGCAACAGCGAGGATGGCTCAGGACTGAGCAGTGTTTCCTTCTGTCACGCAGACGGTTGCTCTGGGTTGGAACTGACTTGGCAGCATCTAACATCTACACAGAAGTCGATTGGGCTAGAACTACGGCTTTGCTTTGTGGTTCTTCTTTGTAAAGAACCGTCAATAAAATATCAACAAAGCAGTTGTATCAGACACCAGTTTTGCCAGTTCAAAGAGAATGTACTTTCTCCTAATGGTAATTGTGGAAACGTAGATGTTCTCTGATACCCCCTTGCTTGCAATGTGATGATTCTGCAGCGTTTACAGACGTATGTCAGGAATTTTCTGTACCTTCTGTGCCACTTTTTGGCTAGAATTTATGCCATATGGTTCACATTTGTGATCATGTCAGGCCCCATGCTTTTCTGGATAGGATTGTTGTTGGGTTTTTTTTGATTGTTGTTGTTTTTAAGAATCACTGATTGGCATTAAAATCTGTTTAGATTATAGAATTTTTATCCTTCAAATTTGCAATAATTTTTTTGCAAAAAAAACCACATACCACTTTATCAGAAGTTAGGAGC
The DNA here is from genome assembly GCF_000313985.2 of Echinops telfairi. Lineage (NCBI taxonomy): Eukaryota > Metazoa > Chordata > Mammalia > Afrosoricida > Tenrecidae > Echinops > Echinops telfairi. Next base: position 5,635,023 of record NW_022103902.1, on the reverse strand, counting down.
TAGGAAGAAGAATCACGGAATTTGTAAAAAGGAAAAAAAATAAAGCCCAAATTCACTGCTGTCAACTTGATTCTGACTCATTACCCTGTAGACAGAGTTGAGCAGCCCACAGTTTCCACGCTTGTGCATCTTTGTAAGAGAAACCTGCCCCAACTTTGGCCTGTGGAACAGCGTGTGTGAGGCCCGGACACGTTGATGAACAGCACACCCTCAGACCACTGTGCTTCCTAGCTTAGGGCTTCTGCACTAAAAAAGCTTAAGTTCTTGAAGCGCCCCTGTTAAATGGCACCTCTTTTTATTGACCTGTTTCCTTTCACACCAATTGGAAAAGTCAGACTTTGATTAGTATTATCTACCTTAAATATGTTGTGGTGAAATAACATCAGAACAGGGGTCTAATTTAAGGATTTCCTTTCCATGTGAAAGTTTAACAAAACATATTTGAGTTTAAGTCTGTGTGTTTTAGTACATTAAAAGTATCTTTTAACTTCTCTGATATATTGGTTTATGGGAAAATTGGTAATATAGTTGTTTTATAGTCCACGTAGAAGAAAGATATCTCTAAGTTTTGAATTATGATAAAAGCCTTAAGAAAATTCTGTCTAATTGTAGTAATGATTTCTTATAGAAGAAATAATACTAAACTTGTCCCAAGGAGTTGGAGATTAGAGATGTCCCAAATACCCAACTCTTCCAAGATATGCTATTCTCCATCCCCACCCCGCACCCCTCACCCCCACCCCCCGACTCCTTCCTCCTGTGCACTCCCTCACCTTCCTGGCTTCTCCAGTTCACTGCGTTGTCTCACAGAAATTCATGAACCGTGTAGGCAGTGTGTCCCTGGGTGGTGGGGACTGCTTAGTCCCAAATTTGAAGGTCAGGCAGAGATGAGCCCAGCGCAAGGCCCATAGCCAGAAACCCAAAATGTCCAAAAACCACAGTATGTCTTCTTGGTTCTACCAGAGCTCAGTCAAGAAATGGAAGTCTGGCTCTCCAGGTGATGTGACAGGTACTAGAACTGCCCCTCATCCCAGGAGAACAAAGGACAGTGTCTGAAATCACACCCTCTGCGAGGGTCAGGCCTTACTCCCAGCCAAGTCCTGTGCATTCGTGCAGTGGAGAATGCCCTCCAAACTGGGACTGTACGCACAAGCATGTGGAGTCCGGAACTATGATGCACCACATAGGCATGACGGCTAGGGGGCCAGCGTAATTGAGTGTCCCACAATAACACATCGTCCACACTGTGTTGTGGTTATTTGAGGAGAGCTTCCTGGTTTTCTTATAAAATACATACAGGTTTCTTAGTGGGTAGACGCAGTGGTCTTAAAAAAACAGCTTTCTTTTTTTCTTTCCCTGAATACAGAATCAATTGGCTTTCCATTTAACAACACATCTTGTTTCACGTCCCTGATTGCAATTCTCACAGGTTAAAACCACGCTTCCCACTTCCTGTGTGTGTATGCCATTTCCGTTCCTCCTTTCCTTTGACTTCCTGTCTTCTGAGCTTTGTCTCTGGGCCGATACTGCCATGTTTATCTATATGATTGATTATACTAAGGCGTTCTTAATTACCTGGGGTTCCTGTTCGCCTTATAAACCTGTCAGTGGTTTGGCTGCAAGTCACACAGTGACCATGATGAGTTTGGTTCCAAGCCTAAACCATGTCCAAGGACGGTATGCTTCAGGCTTGCGAAGGCATTACTGTTCCTGGTCTTTTCTATTACTTTGAAAAGTATCTATTATATGCTTTTGTTCCACATCCCCCCTCCCCCCACTATGAGTCAGAATTGACTCAATGGCAGTGAGTTCGAGTTTTTGTTTTATTTTGAGTTTCTTTTTAGGATCTCTTATTATGTGATCCATTTCAGAGGCGGCGGCAGTGGTAGCCAGGCATCTTGTTCTGGTGTTAGGATCGTGGAGGACAAGGTCCGTGTGGTCCACTGGTTCCTGCAGTAAACAGTATTTGGGTGCATAGTTGACCTCCTCTGACTTCCCCATTGCTGCGAGACAGGGGTCAGACAAGCCTCCACCATCCATCTTTCTGACACCAACTTCTGTATCTGTGCTGGGGTAGAGCGTTTGTTTTGGTGGGCACACAGTCTTCATGGTTCAGGGGGCTTATTAGGGAATATGCTACCACAAGTCAGGACCAGCAAACAGTATGGTTACAGTCATTGGTTGCTTTGCCGTGGCCAAATCTCTCCCCGGTTCTCAGTCTCTCAGCTGCGTGAGCTGTGAGCCTTTGTCGGCGTGGGCTAGGAAGCCCACTTGTAGCTCCCTCTCAGTTCCAGTTCTTGGGCCAGATGAGAAGGTACTCCATGATCTCAATTGCAACTCACCCCAGTTGCTACTCGATAAAGTCCCATGAGGCAAAGTGCCTTTGTGAACTTTAATGTCCATGGATCTTGATGTGCCCTGAAACTATGATTCTGAGCCCCCAGACCCTGTGCCTAATTATTGCTCTCAAAAAGCTTCCCTATTGAGAATGATGTACAAAGGCACTTTACACAAGTGATGTGTGTATGGATTGCAATAACAGTTGTATGAGCCCCTAATAAAATGTTTAAAAAACAAAACAAAAAAAAAAAGCTTCCATAACTGTACCCCCTATATGCTCTACTATATTCCTGGATATATTTATAGCAAATTTGATTATGTTGAAAAATAGTCTACCAAATCCACACCTGATGGGACTTCACAAAGTTCATGGAAATAATGTAACTCTATTCTTCCACAGACCCTTTTAAAGCCCTCTTGTATATGCATGGATGTAGTTCCAGTCACCTTGTTACCCATCCATCTTCAGCTTGAGTGCCTCTCTCTATCTCCTGATAAAGGTGATTGCTAAAGCAGGATTGGATATGTGATCGTGGTTACCTTTCTTGCCTCTTCACTCCTAGGCTACTTCTGGTGTCTTCAGTGGCCTGAACAATTCTATGCTGCCCTCTTCCTTATTATCTTTAAACCAAAGTTGGGCAAGAGTTTTATCCCAGGCCCTTTGTGTAGGAGAACCTTTTCAATGTATTCTTTGTACAGCACTGCCCCTGAGGGACAATGTGAGTCCCTTCTGTCTGTTCATCACTGTAAACTGAGGGAGCTTATTTTAACAGGCGTTCAATGGCAGGTGCCTTTGCAGGACGAGATGTCTTCCCTAAGAACGAAAAGGCATATGTTTCCTACATCAGATAAATGGCAGGCTCCTTCTCGTTTGCTGTTTTAGTGCGCCGACAGGCAGAACTCGCCCGTCACATCGCCAGCATCTTCGCCCCTCAGCCAGCGAAGAAAGCCGCATTCAGATCCGCTTCAGATCCCACATCTCATCCTGCCCCCAGTGCCTCCCCGCCTGGACCTCATTCAGAAAGGCCTGGTGCGGTCTCCCTGTGGCAGCCCGACTGGTTCCCCAAAGGTAAATCAATTTCACGTGTCAATTATTTTACGTGTCAATTATTGGTAATTTTTTGTGTGTTCTTTTAAATTCCGTGACTCACTTCTCTTCTTGTGCTCTCCATTGTTTATGAACAGCTGTGGTGGGCATTGTTTACTATATTGAGGAACCGCTGCCACAGTTCTTACGTTATTGCTATTAAAGCTACACCACTGCTTACAGAGAGCACAGGTCTGTAATAGACCAATGATTTGCTAAAGTAAATAACAGAGTAAGTGTACTTATTCTGTATAATGGATTTAAAAGGTCATTAGGTGCATTCTAATAAACTGCAAGATGTTATCAACTGTATTTTACACTCCTTTTCATAGTGTCCTGACAAGAAAAATGTGTTGAGAGTATATTTGCATAAGGACTTAAGTTGTGATAAATTACTGTCCCATGTTTCAAGGTGACTTAGAAGGGAGAATTATGTATACTTTTTATATAAGAGGAATTAATTACAGAGAAGTATAATATTTGTAAAGTAATTACATTCCTGTTTAACATTAAGCACATAATTCTAAACCCTATAAATGTGCAGTTTATTATTTAAGTTCTGAGTGGGATTTTTCTCATATTTAATAATAAGCTTATATTTACTTTATTAAATGTAAGATTTTTTAAGTTATTCATCCAATAAATAAGATGTTTTAGAATCTAATATTAGTAGAGAGCACAGTATACTTACAAGTATTTGATTTTTATACATGATACTTGTTTTTAAGAGATTATGTATATATATATACACACACTCACACACACACACGGTCATCAGATTTCTGTGTGTGTGTTATTGTTTGACGTGAACTTGGTCGTCACAAGACTCCAAGTCCATTTCAATTTTACTTTCTGCCTTTTTTCTTGAAGCCGCTGCGACCACTGTGTAGGTTTGAAGGCTGAGGGATCTGGAGGGACCGATTTCTTTTTTCTCATTTTCTAACATTAAAAATACAATCACTTATCTCAGACTTAATATAAGTAAGAACCAAATGCCATATAAGGTATACAGATCAAATTCAAGTTCCTATACATTCATATTTTCACATAGGAATCAGACTGTTTCAAATTACAGTGAACCCTCGCCACTTCGCACTTCGACTTCCGTGGCTTCACTCTATCGCGGTTTTTGCGTAACAGCACCCACTGCCTACACCCGCTCCTTCAGAGAAAAAGACGGCGACCCGCCTGTAGAGTACATCCCTTAAGTCATTTCATAGGCTATTGATTACAGTATTTGTAAGAACTATGTATAATAATACTGTATGTGAAATATGCAATACTGTAAACTAGATGCCATAAATAATATAATAAATAATAAATGATAATTGTAACGTCCAAAATGTTTTACTGTATTTTCCCTTTTTCGTTTAATAAATTGGGTAATACGAGTGTAATGGTGACTAAAGGGTGTTTTTTCATGTCCTCTATGCTCTAACTACAAAAATATTTTATTTACAAATAAGGAATCCTACTTCGTGGAATTTCATTTGTCACGGTAGGGTCTAGAACCGATTAACCGCGATAAATGAGGGTTCACTGTATTTCATTTTAAGGACCCATACAATTCAAGCATGCTCTATAAATAGTTATATATTAGTATTTGTGATTTTACTATATTAGTATTTGTGATTTTTTAAAACTATTCTTTTAGTAGTAAACCCAAACACAAGCTCATATTTTCTTCTCATCCGTTGCTCTACTATAGTAGTGAAAAACAGAAACAAAACGAAAAATGCAATTTTCATTCTTTCAAAAATACTAAAAATCAATTTACTATCTTAAAAATAAGAGCAAGTTTCTGAATGATGCTTCTATTCCTAAATCAGTAGAATACGCAAACAAGAGAACTCTTTGCAGATGTTACTTCAGATATTTTTAGTTGGGGTTTTTTTTTTTTCCATTTAAAATTTTTTTCTCACCTTCCCTGCCACACAAGTTAGTATGTGTCTCCCTGATAGTCAGTGATCCACCCTTTTTCTCCTCTCACCCCACGTAAATGTAAACCATTTTGATATTCTGGTATTTATTTCTAAGTCTTTATTTTGTAGTCATGACATTTGATTTTCAGTACTCACTTTACAAAAAATCATAATGAAGTATGTTTGCATTTCTCATTCATCTTTTAAAATGTCCTTAAAGAGTGATTTAAAATAGCTATGAAAGTATGGCATGGAAATGTAGTAACTCCATTATAGCATAGAAATAAAAACCGTCAACTATTCATCCAAACGCTATGGCAGTTCATGATACAAGTATAATCTTTTACTTTTCTGTCTCTGTAGTCGTCGCCTTGTATGGTGAGGAAACAAGACAAGCCACTCCCAGCACCACCACCCCCTTTAAGAGACCCTCCCCCGCCTCCTCCCGAAAGACCTCCGCCCATCCCTCCTGAAAACAGACTGAGTCGACACTTCCATCCTGCGGAAAGCGTGCCTTCCAGAGACCAGCCCATGCCCCTTGAAGCCTGGTGTCCTCGAGACGTGTTTGGGGCTGATCAGTGGGTGGGTTGTCGACTGCTGGAGGATGGCGCTCCCAAGCCTGGAATGACAGCGAGCTCAACTGTAAATGACAGACATGGCAGAGTGGGCCCTGATCAAGTGCTTATGCGGAAACACCGACGCCATGATTTGTCTTTAGAAGAAGCCAAGGTAAGAAGTAGGCAAAGCAGAAACCAAAGCTTCTGTTTATAAACTCTTTATGATTCAAGGTGGTATCAAAGGCTGGGCCACGCGTCTTTGCCTGTGTGACACTTCTCTGCAGGTCTTTAATTATCTCCCAAGTTATTAATAATCAGAAGCTCGTTAAATCTTGAACTGAAAGAAGTCAGGAAGAAGATTCTAAGTAAGGATCTAACTTTAATATGCTGCAGGAGGGTTTTCCAGATTTATCTTACCTTTCTTTCATCTGTCAAAAAACTCTCCCCATTAGTAACTTGTTGTTTGGACACTCAGCACTATATTTGTTTTTAACTATGGTACTTTATGCAATTTGAAACAAATGTTTCAAAATCTTAGCATCTAATACATCAATTGTTGAAAATAGTTGTTCCTTAGGACATCACACCTGGAGCAGCTAGAGTAAGTGAGCTCACCTGTTTATAAAGGCCATACTCAATGCACTCTTACAAAATCAAGTTATGGTCCCATAAATCTAAGAGAAACTTTCACACATTTGAGATGGAGGATATCAACTGGGTTTTGTAATTCATTGTAGATATAAACTATTGTTTATATATCTGAGAAAGAATTTGCAAATTATGGAAATTTAAAAGCTACAAACAGAAATAACTCAATTTGGAACTATTCCTAGGCCCTACATAGAGTTGTAACTTAATTTTTCTATATGTACCCTCTACATTTTGGCTATAAGATGAAGTCATTGTCATAGTTCATCTGCCAATGGAGAGCTTACCTCTTTTGAAGACTGTGATTTTAGAAGTCTGTTGATCTCTATAGATCTTAAATTATATTTTAGGGGAGTAATATAGTTCTTCAAAATTGTGACTTACAGTTGATAAGCTCACCCTATATTAAAAACAAAAAAGCAGTGTGATGCATCGCTGTACTCAACTCCTGTGTGTGTGTGGGTCTCTGGTGTGTGAAAGTGGCATCACATTGGAACCATTGGGCGGCAATAAGTAACCCTCCATGATAGTCTAGAATAGGTAGAAAGGCTAGGGGTTTGGGTTGGAGGAATGCAAAGGGGTGATGCATGTTGGGTTCTGGCCTTCTCTCATTTCACAAGGAGGAGGAGGATGATAACCCTTCACATCAGCCCAAAGCTCATTGCTATATATCCAGGACCAGGTATGCCAATTCTGATACCAACCAGAGCACCGTCCACTTCTCAGATTTGTTTGGTAATGCATTGCAGTGGTCACACATAAATCACAGACTGCAGTCACAATAGTGTGCTTTATTATGGAAGTTAACAGGTTACATTCAGGTGCAGAAATGCTTAAGACACAATTCTTCAGTCAGTCCAGCCTCTTCCCAGCTATGCCTACTCATGCCAAAAGAGCCAGCACTGACAGGTCCAGGGGAATAATGAGAGTTCTAGCATGGACCGTGGGGAGGGTGTAGCTTTTCTGGGCATGTTTGATCAATCGAATTATACCCAAGAGGAATTATTGAGAGGAATTACTGACAGGCAAGCATAATAGTGGGGTAGGAGGTAATTAAAAAACAACCCAGAATATATATGCATATATAAAAATTTATTTATGAATATGTATATTTGTTTATGTGAGTATATATATGTAAATGCCACAAGGAAGCAGATGGACATTGGGCCTCTACTTAAATCTTACCTCTGTACAAGAATGGTTTGTTTTAACAATGTGTATGATACGCACCTCCCTGACACGATCACTGAAGACCACATGGGAGTGTAAACAAATGTAGAAAGCTGTGGCATCTGGGGTCTTGAAGGCTTAGAGGGAAACAAGCGGCCATCTAGCAGGGGAGCAACAAAGCCCACATGGAAGAAGCACACCATGCTATGTGATCACGAGGTGTCTACGGGAAGAGGTATCAGAAGTTCAAAAAACATGCTTCACACTGCTATGAAGGGGACTGGATATAGTGGAGACACCAAGCCCACCAGCAAGACAATTGGGCAATGCCTCTTAGAAGGCCCTCATGGAACAGAGGATAAACCTAGGGTGCGGTGCCGTACTAATGGACCACGTAACTATCCTCTAGTTCTTTAAGATTTCCTCCCCTTAATCTTATGGGTCATCTGTACGTGATAGATCACATTGGTTATGTTAGACTTGCATATGTTCATTTGTACATTGAAGATCGCTTGGTATAAGGTGGTCAAGATAGATGACCCCTCAGAAACAGTGACAGGAGTAAGGGTTTCCTGAGGGGACGGGAAGGAGTGTCCGGAGAGGGAGAGAGAGGAGGTGATAGCACGGATGATTGTATAGCCCTACCTGATGAGATTGAGCAACAGAACTGTATGGAGGGGAAAGGATATATTAGAATGAGTAAGACATATCAATAAAAATATTATTCAACAAATGTTTAAGTGACTGTACACTATTTACAAACACAATGAGGATTGGATATGGGGCAGCACTTTCAGTAATACTCATTCACAAAGGCAGAACCATGCCTGCCTAGACTAACACATGCCATCAATTAGCAAAGAAAGCTTAAAAATCATAATTATGTGGTTGTCTCAGGCCAGCATTCATTTGACATCCTCTAAAGCAAGAGATCCGAACCAAAGTCCGATGGTGACCAATTCCATAACCATCTGCTTCTCACACTAGGCTGTGTTTCAGCTTTAAGTCCAGGGGAGTATGCCAGTTCCTTTAACTTACTACTTACAGGTGAGTTTAAAGTGAAAAACAACAAAACAAAGCAAAAAAAACAGTTTGCTTAGTAAGGTTCCCATATTGAAGCCTTCTGATGTGAGTTATGAGGGGTGTTGTGTGCCTTGAAAGGACAGAGTCTAAAGTCCCGGTCTGTAGCACACAGACTAGGTCACAAGGGCTGTCCGACTGGGAACATAGTACCAGAGGGTCTTTCTTCTCCCCTGGGTTCTAGGTAAATATCGTTAAGTGCTTTTTTTTCCCAGATGGAAGGTGGTTTGGCTTGGTTTAGTCACCAATAGAAGTGTAATAACCTTCCCTGAGACATGCGTGTTGTGCTCCCCCGTCAAAATCTGGACTTGAATTTCTATTAAGGTGTACTTATCACTCTTATTTATTTATATTAATCATTTTAATGGGAGCTCTTACACATGTCATAACATTCCATAATTCAAATGGATCAGGCATAATTACACAATTGTTATTACAATCAATTTGAAAACATTTTCTTCTTCATGAACTCTTTGATATCAGCTCCCCTTATCCCCTTCCCCCAGGAACCCTTATTGTTACATATTATCATTATTCTGTTATCATTATATAGATAGATAGATATGGAGATATATATATATAGCCATATCTTACCCCATGCAGTATATGTACGTTCACCTACAATTCTGTTGTCCACTCCCCTCTAGTAGGATTATACAGTTATCTTTGCTAACAGCTCCCCCCATGCCGCCTCCTCCCACCCCCGGCTTCACATGTCTTCCCTTTGCTGTTTCTGAAGGGTCATCCATTCTGGCATTCCTGCATCAACCAATCTTAATTATACAAATGAGCATGTGTAGGTCTGGCAATATTAGTGATGTAAAACATAAGCCTTAATAGTAAGGGGAGGAAATAATAAAGAACCAGATGATAGTCATGTGCTTCATCAGTGTTCTACCACACCCTGGATTTATCATACCTTCCGTGTGGCTCTTCTGAGGGACTGTCCCATTATCTAATGAGGGTTTGAGTCTCCACTATATCTACGCCGCCTCACATCGATTTAGCTGCTTGTGAACTTCTGATACCTCTGCCTGCCGACACCTTCCAAGTGGGATTTGCTAGATGGCCGCTTGTTTAACTCTAATCCTTTAAAACCCCAGACACTAGAGCTTTCTTCACCACATTTGCTTATGTACCCATTTTGTCTTCCATGATCATGTCAGAAATGTGCATATCCTACAGTGCCACATTATTGGAACAAATCGTTCTTGTTCTGAGGTAAAATTTAGAGGCCCAAAGTCCATCTGCTTTATTATTGTGTTTATATATGTGTGTGTGTTTAGACATACACCTATATTTATACCTATATATATGATTTTTACTTTCTTCTGTTTTCTTTCCTCTTGCCCCACTATCTTGCTTAGCCATCGTTCACCTCTCAGTAATTCCTCTCAGACACCTTTTGCTTAATCAAACAGGACCAGTCATTGTTGGCTCACCACTCACCTCCCCCACCTTATCCCCTCCCACGCCCTCCCCCTCACTCCCTGCCAACCATTGGTTTCATCACTGTCTCCATGGGATTGCTTATCCTGCCTCTCTTCTATAGATAGACCCCAAAAAGAGAGAGCGCGAGAGAAGAAAGACCATATAAATCATTCCAAGTCTAACTGTCATCCTGATCCAGAGTAGATCACTCCTGATGGGAGCGTCTGTTGAGTTGGGTTGACCTTAGAACAGTGGTTCTCAAACTTCCTAAATCCGTGACCCTTTAATACAGTGACCGCCCCCAATCATAACATTATCTTCGTTGCTACTTCATGACTGTCATTTTGCTACTGTTATGAATCTGGCGACCCCCGTGAAAGGGCCATTCAACCCCCAAAGAGGTTGCGGCCCATGGGTTGAGAACCACTGCCTTAGAACAACATTGTGTGTCAGCCACTGATTGACCTCATCTCTCTCTGCATCTTGTGAAACTGACCCTGGCTGAGGTGAGACCTGCTCTGTTGAAGCCGTTTATAAGATAGAGGGAGTGACATAGAGCCAAGGGTACAGGCGGTCCAGTGCCGTGTTGCGTGGAAGACCAGATTAGAAGAGGATATAACCTGAGAGCAGACACCTGCCTTCGTCTCGGTGTTTCTCCTTAGAGTAGTAGAACTTGTGCAGCATTTGTCCTTTTGACCAGATTCCCTCAGCAGACTGGTTTCCGGTCCATCTGTGTCACGGGGTGTTTCCTGCCTCTTCAGGCAGACATAATAATCCATTGCAGAGTGTCTTTATCCATTTTTCTACTCGTGGGCATCAGCTGTTTTCAGCTTCTGGCTACCGTGCCCTGTGCTATCGCGAACACGGGAGTGCCTGTTTGAATTCTGTCTCCCGCTGCTGTGGGGGAATGTGCCCAGCAAAGGGATTGCTGGATCATAGGGGATTCTTACTTCCAGTTGTTTTAGGTAGCACCATACCACTTTCCACAGTGGTTGTCCATGCTTGTACATCCATCACAGGATAAGAGTTTCAGTCTCTCTGCACCCTCTCCAACATGACTTGTTCTGGTTTTGTTCTACTGAAACTATCCTTGTGGGGGATATCACTAGGGTGATAGCTCATCATTGTTTTAAGTTGCATCTCCCAAATGGCCTGTGATCATTAACATTTTCATCATGCGTTTCTTAGCTATTTGAGTGCTGTCCCTTGTGAATTATCTATTTGTGTCGTCTTCTCATCTCTGGATACTCATGTACCAGTGAAGAGAGCTTCAGAAAAAGAAATCAAGAGAAAAATACCATTTGTAGTAGTCACACAAAGGGTGAAGAACTTAGGAATACACCTGACCAAAGAAAAAAAGACGTGTACAAAGAAAACTTCACAGCATTACTCCAAGAAACCAAGGGAGATCTACACAAATGGGAAAATATCTTCTATTCATGCATAGGAAGGCAATATTGTCAAAATGTTAACATTGCCCCAAGCAATCTACAAACACAATGCAATTCTGATCTAGATCCCAACTTCAGTCATTAAAGAATTGAGAAGACTAACGGAGAGAAAAGTGGCCCAGAATAAGCAAAACTTCTCAAAAAGAACAAAGTGGAGGAGGCCGTGGAGTACCTGGCCTCCAGCTACAGAAGTCAAAACTGGTACAATTGTAGATACATAAACCAATGGAACAGGGGAGAGAGCCTGGAAATGAAAGTGTGCACCTGCACAGACAACTGGTTTTCCACCAAGGATCACAAAACATGAAATGGGAAAGCAACACTGTCAGCTACTGGCCCTGCATCTGCAGACGAGTGAAACCAGACCCGTCCCCGGCCGCAGGCGCGGAAATGAACTCAGGATGGATTGGAGACCTAGAGGTAAACCCAGGGATACAAGGACTGTCAGTGAGGAAATTGGGACGAACGCAAGGGCCCTGTTGCCTTAGACCACACAGACGACCAAGTACAGAAAAGACCCACCAAAACGGAAGACAAAAGACTCGAACGTGGTGAAAATAAAACACTGTGTACATCAAGAGACGTCACGAGAATGTGAGAAGAGAGAGGAATTCACAGTTTCCACAGCTCTTCTTAAAGTGATGAAACCAAAGAGAATACGCTAGACTTTGAGTATCTGAACAAGTTGTAGCTGATGCCACTTTGAGTATCTGAACAAGTTGTAGCTGATGCCAGTTTCACCAAAAATAGCAGTTTTTAGTATTCATTTCTTAACCACAGTCGTGTTTCCTTTCCCTCCTACCCCTGCCCTTTGCACTCAGAACCTCAAGGATAATCCTTGTTACTGTCGTAGGACCATGTCTGGAGAGGACAGAGAATGTCCGTCTCTGCGGACTGGGAGAAGGGAGGGGGAGGGGAGGAGGAGAAAGGACACATGATGGGCAAACTCAGGCACATTCCTCACTCTTTCTGAGAGCAGCACACGCTGAGAGCCTATTGAAGAACAGACTTTTCTCATGTGAAAGGGAATGGTTTTTCTCTTTAGACGAGTAGTCGTCTGTTTTGTTTGGAACTCCACTTGCTGGTTGTAGAACGCTCTGAGGGGGGGGGGGGGAACCTGTAATTCATAGTAAAATGAGGTGTAAGGAGTTTCTGTAATCTTAATTTCTCCCCTTTTTCTTTTTCTTCCCACCTCGCTTAAAATGCTAAGGTATTAATGTACTTTTAAATGAATCGACAAACTAAGAATTCTTAAATTTGTCTTGTTTTATTAGTAAAAAGACTTTCTACAGAACTGTTGGCATACTTAAAATGAGAAAAGGGGACAAGAATGGGAAGATAATTTTGACTGAAAAATAAAATTACTAATAATGTAAATGAAAATGATGAATGTTACGATTTGTTCACAGCCTTCACACTTAATGCGCTGATTCTTTTTAATCATTGGAACAGAGTGTATGGTGGTTAAAATAGTTGACATCTGGATATTTAGTTACTTAAATGATTAAGTCATACTTTCCCATAACCCATTAGTCTCTCCCGACTTAAGCATTTTTGTCAAAGAGATAATGCTTCAGATTTAATATTATTTTTCTGTGTGACAGAAACTTAAAAACTAAAATCTGAGGTAAAATTTAGATGTGCCTATGGCATGGTCTAAGAGTAGTTGATAAGAATAATCACCCTCCAAATGGAATGCAAGCTTGCTCCCCTCATGGTGTGTCCTTGTCTGCGTGCCAATTCTCACCATCAATTAGACTCATTTTCCTTTTGATTTGAATTTTCACCACATGACTGCTAGGGGAAGCAAGAATGACCCCATTTGTAGTCATCTTTTGAAGATATGACAAGTACATCTGGCATTTCCCCTATGAAAGTGTGTGGCTTTCACAGTTTTAGAGGAGAGGCACAGGTCTACTTGGATGATTTAATCTTATCTGGACAACTCAAGAACTGTGCTTTAGAAAATAAGTACTGGGGATACTCTGGGTTCATTTCCAAACACACTTTGCTAAAAAACCAATGATAGGGGTTTGGGGGATAGTGCTTCTAGTTAAGCAGGCGTTATATGAGATATATTTTTGTTTTGTTTGGAGGTATATTGAAAACAAACAAGCAAAATGAAGATATTTTCTTCCTTGTCATTGTGGTAATAATGTCTTTAGATAATCCTAAAGAATTGGAGATTGAGGATGTCTGCCTCTTCCACAATGCTATTCAACTCCAACCACCGCCCCCACTTCCCCCTTGAGTACATTCCCTCATGGTTCTGGGTTCTGTGAATCATGGCAGTCTCCCACAGAAGTCATGAAAGTTTAAGGAAGTATCTCACATGGTGGTGGTGGCTGGTCAGTCCAGAATTCAAAGGTCAGGCAAGGATAAGCAGATGCTGGGTCCAGAGCATGCGATTGATTCACTCATGGCTCTTGTCTGTGATGAGAGCATTCTGCTGTCTTAGAGGGTTCACTTTGTCTGAAGAAAGATGGCATTACAAGGACTCCTAGTCACACTCACAGGCCAATCTGGTCACCACCTTCCCCCCACCTTCTTACCAGACGCGTGCAGGGAAAGGTGGTTTAGTGGGAGTTACATTGAATATCAAGAGTGCCGGCAAATTAACATATAACCCTTCTCCTTTTTAGTGATGCCTAAATATCATCATTTATACTCCCGGACTGTATCATATTTTGGCACATATGACCTGAGGCCTCTGGCCAGGATGTTCCCCTAGCCATTTGAGATGCAGCTTCTCTCTTCTCAGCTTTGGCATATCATTTATCATGCGCATTACACATAACAGTAGTCCGGATAACTCTTAAACAAAGAATGTCACTGCATCCGCACCCTGTACTAAGGTCAGGTGTAGCCTATTCACTAGCACTTAGTGCCCTCCAGAATGGGACCATATCTACACATGTATGAAGTTCAGAATTATAGTATATCACATGTAGAAGAATGTTACAAATTAATTTTTTTTCTGGATTTCAGGTGTCTCAAAACTTTTAAATTTCTTAGACAATATATGAACCCTAAAAATAAATTTTGAAAAATTTCAAACTTTAAGATTAGGAATATCGACTACTTTGAGGAATATAAAAAAATTTATAATTGATAGAATATAAATATGATACATGATAATTCAAATAATACTTCTTCCACAAATATAAGCTTCCTCTAAAGCAGCCATTCTCAACCTGTGGGTTGAAGCCCTTTTGGGGGTTGACCCTTTCACAGGGGTTGCCTGATTCATAACAGTGCAAAATTACAGTCAGGAAGTAGCAACGAAAATAATTTTATGGTTGGTTACCACAACATGAACTGTATTAAAGGTTCGCAGCCTTAGGAAGGTTGAGAACCACTGCTCTAAAGGATCCTTTTTAGTGATTCAATATATGAATCTCTGTGTTTGTGTACAAAGAGGTTCAAAATGTTATTGAAAAGGAAAATGAAAAGATAATGGAAATTTCCCACTAACCTCTCCTATACATGCATACATGTACAGTTTCGATATTCAAGACACTTTGTGACATATACAGATAAATTAAAGCACAGTCCATTAAACAGAATGAGACAGGTATCCTATTAATTTAACAGATGAAGCATGTGTAAGAACCATCTAGAGAATGCATAGGATTCCAAAGAAGAAGAAAAATAAATCCAGAAAAACATGAAAGCCCAAAGAAGAACATAATTAAATTGAATTATGTTGTAGAAGGAATGCAGCAAGCTTTATGCAAGCGCATCACTAACTGTAGACATTAAACATTAATAGGTGTGATTTTTGTGAGAGTCGAAAGAAGCGCATGGGGTTAGGAAAATATGTGTAGTGATAGAACTCTAAATATGTAGGTTGGAACCATTTATGGAACGAATTAAATTCTACACTTTAATTTGGTAGCCAGGAATGTATTTAAAGTTTTGGCTTTAAAATTTGTCAGAGTCCTGACAAGTTAAGAATTGTGCTCAGAATAGTTTAAATTGGTAGCATTTGTGGTAGACACATGGGACTATGAATTATACAGGTAGAGGGGTATGTTGCATTAGTGGCGATATCAAAGAAGCCCTGAACTATTGTCTTTCCAGTGTGTGCTCCTTTCACTGGATACTACCAATTTGCACCTTTAAGGAAATGTTTTATTCTATTTGTAAAGATTTTTAGATTTACAGAACATAAAATATACTCCTTCTTCACTGTTCCACTTGGTTATGTTCCAAGGACCATGTTATTATGTGAAATTGCATGTTAGGTGAAAATAAAGGCTGATCATATCAGATCACAAAATGGATTCTTGCATAACTGCCAAATCACTGAGCAGCATGGCCCAGCCAAGTTTATACATTGCCTTAACCATCATAGGCAGCATTACCCTTACCTCTCAGCTTGGCATTTGTTACTGCCAGATATGTGATGGTAATGCTCAAAATTGTTGGGTAATCAGTTATTTACTTATTTTTAATATTGGGTTTTTGTTTTGTGCTTTAGCTGAGAGTTTACATAGAAAATTGGGTTTCCATTTAACAATTTTATGCAAATTGATTCCATGACATTAGTTACAGTGTTTACAATGTATCATCATTCTTATTTTTATTTTGTTTGTTTTGTTTTATTGATCAATTTTCTCATCCCCTGCTTATCTTCTCACCTTTGCTTTTGGGTAAATGTTGACTTTTTGGGGTTTTTTTGTTTTTGTTTTTTTTAATCAATTTATTGGGGCTCATACAATTCATCACAATACATAGATCAATTGTGTAAAGCACATCTATACATTTGTTGCCCTCATCATTCCC
>NW_022103902.1:5603793-5616023 GCF_000313985.2 Echinops telfairi | reverse complement strand
TCTACTATTTGGCTGAAAGGTGAATTCCAGGAGAAGTACCAATTGTAGGTTACAGGATATATTAAGCCATTATTCTTGGGGCTTGCTGCCCAGTAAGTCTGTCTAATCTTTTTTGTAAATTTGAATTTTGTTCTGTTTTCTCCCCATTCTAACCAGGAAATCCTTCTATTGTGTTCATTGTCAGACAATAGGTAGTACCATCCAGACACTTCCTAGTCCCTCTGAGCTTGGATTATTCGAAGAGGCTGTGATTCAGGAGGGCTATTAGCCCTGCGGATTAGTTTCTTCCTTGAAACTTTGGTTTCCTTCATTCTCTTTGACTACAGATGAGTAGAGACCAGTTTTTGCACCTTAAATGGTGCTCACAGACACTACTCATAAATGAATTGACTCAGTTAGTCCATACATCTCAGTTCATAGGCTCTTCAATTCCATGAGTTGGATATGTATAAGAAGGCTTTATAACTCTGTTCCCCATGTGGGATAATGTGTGTTTGGATATATACAGCACATACAAACATGTGATTGACATACACCTACAGGGGCACTGAGGAGCTCTGGTGGTGTAGTGGGCTACCTATTGAACCGCAGATCATAGTCACTGATTCTAACTCACCGGCCATGCGCCGGGAGAGATGAAACTGCCTGCTCTCACACAGAGCTAAGATCTGAGGAAACCAGAGGGAACGTTTTAGTCTGTCCTTTGAATCTCTCTGAGTAAAATTGACTCAATGGCAGCGAGTGAGCGATTGCAGTGGAATCGACTGGATGCAGTGGGTTGGTTGGTGTACTAGTTTGGTGGTGCAGTAGGATAAGCAAAGCCATCAGTTCAAACCTACCAGCCACCCCTTGGGAGGGAGATGAAATACTCCTAAATCTACTCAATGGATTTATAGTTTGGTTTGGGTTTTTATATCACGTCTACTAATTATGGTGATGTTGTGGGCTAAGTGGTGGACTGCTACCTGCAATGTGAAATGTTGGATAATGAGAAAATCAATAAGTGAGGAGTGGATGTATTGATATTTTAGCTAAAACAGTTGTGATATGAAATCTCCAGAAGTTCTGTAGACAAACGGAAGTATATGACTTTAGTTCTTGGCTGTTTGCATACAATTGTTGGCTCAGCCTTTCAGTTAGTCAAGAAATATGAAGAACGCCATGTTGATGTTTGACACGTGAAGGTGCCCTGGTTGGGCTGCAAACAAGGTCAGCAGTTTGAAACCACACCCTCCCCAGAGGAGAAAGACGAGACTTTCTGTTCCCCTGCACAGTTACAGTCAGGGAAAGACACACGCGGCGCAGCTGCTCGGGTCCAGTAGGGTCACTGGGAGCTTGGTTTGTGTTTGCTTGTTTGGGTTAGGCATGTTATAAGTACATACTTTAGCACAGAATACAGGAATATCAGCCATTAACTGATCTTTATTGAGAATATTTTAGTTCAATTTGGTATTCATATCTAATTGCTGTTCCAGAGGGAAGTCACTTACCAAAGGAATCACTGGTAATGTTTGCACTGATAGAGTCATGTAAATCCATCAGCATTTAGTACTCTTTGATGCCCCACTGTATGGGAAGACCTGCTGGAACTGTGGGTTAGGTGTTGAGCTGCTAACTTCAAGGTCAGAGGTTCAAGCTCACCAAGAAAAATGAAGCTGTGTGCTTCTGCAAAGATTACAGTGTAGGAAACTCTGTATAGAGTTGCTCTGAGTTGGCATCTTACTCAATGGCATTGGGATTGAGTTTTGTGTTATTTTGGGGGGGTGGGGGAGAGTAGGGAACAGCCCTGGAACTGGCACCAGGGTTGTGTTCAGCTCCTAAGAGAACGGTCAAAGGTTTGAGCCTTTGGATTATTCCATGGGAGACAGCTATGCCAGCACTCTGCTGTAAAGATAATAGCTTTGGCAACTCTGTGGGGCAATCCTATAGAGCCATTGTTGTCTGGAATTGCCTTGATGACAATTAGTGGCATGAAGCAATGAAACAATGAAGAGCTATGCTATAAAATAATAATAAATGCATTATTGGTCCTGAAGTGGGATGGATGTCTTCCACAGAATATGCTGTTAGTTGTCATCACATCGATTCGGACTCGTGACGACGTCGTGTTAGAGAGTGGAACCACTCCATGGGCTTCCATGGTTGTCATCTTAACAGAAGCAGATTGCCAGCCCTTTCTTCCCCGTGGCACTGGGGAGGGCTGAGACCACAAACCTCTAGGTTAGCAGCCAAGCACAAACCGTGTGTGCCACCTAGGGACCTTCCGCAGAGCAACTGACAAGTCCTGAATGAGTGATTCAGAAAAAGCACGCCGGAGTTTCAGAGGCATGAGAAATCTTCTCAATATTTTTTTTCATCTTTTAAAATTTTTAATGGTATTTCTTAAACAATTGAGAGGTAAAAATATAGGTAGCACATTTTCCCGTTCAAATTAACAGTGTTTTTAAAGTAGTTCGAGACAGTGCTATTTCCATCTTAGAGCATCTTAGTAGATTATTACACTACGTTGGGAACAAGTCGCTTAACTTTCTTAGGTTGTTTATTGCTCTCCTAGAAAATAAATGATATCGTTAGCTACCTGGTCTCAGGAGTGATAGACATCATTGCCTGAGTGACTTTTCCTCATGACATTTTTTGTAGTACATAAAAAGGTTGTTCAAATTCTCTTATTGATATATTTTCTCATTTACCTAATGTGCAAGATGAGAGTGTATTTAATACCACAGTTATGTTTGAGTATTTTGATAGGCTTTTTTTGCATACGGCCTCAATGTTCAGCTTAAGAAATTGTTAAAATGGAGCAAAATATCGTTCCTAAAACTACCTTTTATTATTGCTGAAATTATTGCTAATTATGTAAGTGTGTTATATTCTTTCTCCTAAAAGAGCAAATTGGTTACCTATAAAATCTATATTTCAGAATAAATTTTAGATGTATCTGTTACAGAAATATGAAGGAGATTTGATTATAAATATCTTTAACTGTGTGTAGAGTCACTATGAGTTGAATATGACTCAATGGTAGTGAGTTTTGAGTTTTGATTCTGACGTGTTCATGACTCCAGTAAGATTGACTTAAAATACTCATGATCACATTGAGAATTTCGGGCTGGATACGTGTCTCTATTGTTTCAAAGACATTTTTAATGTGAAAGTGCTTCATTTAACTTTGCACTGATTCATATCTGTTAGAAAATGCCCTCTTGCTAGCAAAGTTCAATCAACTATGCCTTGTTCTAATATTTTGCCCAAAGTTAAAAATTTATGAGAAGTCATTTAAAGATACAGTTTGTCGTGGTGCTACTGTAGAATACTGAACTAATGCAGACAGGAAATGAGAGATTGCCGCAAAAGCATAGGGTCTAGTTTTAGAGTAAAATTTTACTATTATAAAATGATACGTAGCCAGGAATGCAAATATTAATATATTTCATATGCATTCTTTAAACTTGTTTCTTTTCTTATTTTAAGTTGGCAGAGAAGGATATTGCTTTTCAATTTTGCCGTCTAGAGCTCCGGCATCAATTTAGAACTGTCAGGGGTGGGGAAAGAATTTAGTTCTCTGATTGAATTATCTAAGACTATTCAAATTACATTGCACCCTTCTTGCCTTGATAGCAGTCTCCATTTTAAATATGAATTGATAAGAAATTAAGAAAGAGCTGTATGACTAGAAAAAAGTAATGATCCCTCTTCTTTTTTGCAAGTTGCTGGAGAAGCAAAGAGTAGCTGTTTAGGCAAGTTATTGTAGTGCAATTGAGCAACAGGGAAATTAGAATATCCAAATTCTGAGTAATTAAACACAGACTTTCTGTGGGTACTTATGAGCAAGTTAACAATTTTGGTCACAAACTGAGAATTCTATTTAAATTTGGCTTCACTTTGAAAGCCAGAGCAAGTCTCTTTACTATTAGCTCTTAACTTTGGAAGAACAAAGGTATTTTTGATTATAGTCATACAGTCAGTTATACTGATAAAATTAAGCCTACTCTGTTAATTCCAAAGACAAAATTTTTTTATGTTTTGTTTCAAGAAAATTGGCTCTCTTTCCTTAACCAAACTTCACAGAAAATACTTAACCTTTCATTGAAACAGGCATTTGAGAATTTATATACATATACATTATAGTATTACCTCTTCAGTATGTTTAGGGGTTGTTCAGTACCACAGTTTTTACATTTAGCACGGTCGACTTTCAGGGATAGTAGATCACTAATAGATCACTAGTAGATAGAATAATCACTATGGTACTACTAACTCTTAAAGAGCGTCTATGATATTTCACTTATCAAAATAAATTGAAATTACATATGTTCTTCAAAATCATAGGATTTCTAAGCGCTATTATTGTTTGATGTCTTTCAGAAGTTCAGTGCATCAAAAGTCACTATTTAACTTATTTTCAGGTTTTTTCCAATGGTCACCTGGGAAGTGAAGAATATGATGTCCCTCCCCGGCTTTCTCCACCCCTGCCAGCTGCTGCCCTGCTCCCCAGCATAAAGTGAGTTTTATTGAATGTGCAGCTCTGCTCATGGGCTGCTCTGCCCGATAGGGTCGCTGTCCGTGAGAATCCACTCGGGAACAGAGGGTTTGGTTGAGTTTCGGTTAATGCAAGAGAAGCGTCAGTGAGCCGTTTCATTGACGTGGAAGCTGCAGTCACAGGGCTGCAGTGCAGCAGCAAGCGAAGGGGGTTGTTGAGAGCAGGGATTGGGTCAGCCGTTTCCAAGTGAGGACACATTTAGATAGCATTAAAGGGCAAGTAGGGGTTGTCCTTAAGGTAGCCATTCCTTACTCAGGGTCGTTTGAAGATTGATCCAATAACACCTATTAATGAATTGACTGATATAAGGAATACTCGTCAGCAATGACCTTTCCAAGATATTTTGACTACAGGAACGAAATGCTTTTTGTCAGATTTAGGGAGATTGGAGGATAGGTTTGGAAAGTGAGCTATGATGGTAAATTAAGATTTGTGGATCTGTATTCTACATTCAAGTCCTTTTTGAAAATACACTTGGATATACTATCTATAAACTTCAAACTCTATATGAATGTTAGGGAAAATATTTCAGGATATATCATCTAGAGATAGTGAATTGATTACTATATGTCCAGTGTCCATATAAAATCTATACTTTACTCTTGTGGAGTTGTGGTTTATGTGTAAATGTATTCTCTTGAAGGAAAGCTGTATATGTAGCTCTCAAATGCTGATGTTGCTGAAAATATATTTAGGACATTGCATTATGGTAAAAATTTTAATCATTAATTAGTGATTTTTAAATTATAATCTCCTCTATATATCAAACTTCTGGGGAAACCAAAAATACAGATTTGTCAATGCAGACTCACCTATCTCCTCTTTCCAATCCTTAGAGTTGTCTAAGAGGGTCTCACCTCCCAACAGCACTATAAAACATCTGCTGTTGGATGTGGGGGCGAAAGGGAGGCAGTCGTCTCTAAGAACTTGGTGGTTAAAATAGTCTATGGGTAGGATGAGTGTTAAACTATTTTCATTAAAACATTAAAAAATATATAGCAATTGTTTTGCTTGGTTTTAACTGGAGAATATGTGATAGAAAAAGAACAGGAAAGAAATACTAAGGCAAAGAAATTCTTTAAAAAAAGATCACATCATAATTTAAAGCAATTTAAGGGGAATGAGCTTAGAAATAGACGTTTTTCCTCTGGTACATGGTGTAGAACAGATTCCATTACTTATCCTTGACATCAACGGTGCAGAAAAATATTTCATTATAGTTTTCTTGGGGATTTGTGTAGACAATATGCACTTCCGTTTTACATTAATTCTGTTTATGTTCAGTGGTAAAGAATAAGTGACATTGGATAATATGAGAAAAAATCCTAGAAAACTTCTTTAATGGAAACATAGCTATAATTAAACGAGCACTTGCTCTCTATTTCCGTAAGCTTACTGAATAAATAATACTCTTCCATTCAGTTTTGAGCTAGCCTTCATTCTAATCGCTGAACTGGTTCTAACATTCTTACAAAGATGATGGTTTTACTGTTAGTGCTTTGCTTGCTTTTAACTGTAGTAGAAGGGAAGTTGTGCTATTTAGGGATGACAGCCCTGTAGAAATACCAGGTGACTTGATACAGAGAGGCTGATGCAGATTGGACACTTGGGTTTCTTCCCTGGGATCGCTGGCATTCAGCTCACGCAGATATGATTGCACATTTGGTTTTGACCTGCAAATATAATGCATTATTTGAAGCTCAGAATTAATGTATAAGTAGATAGGATTATAAAGCAACAATAAGTTTCTGTACAAGTCTCCTACCAACCACCATGATTATTCTGACAAAGATTTCAGACTACTGTGTCGTGAATCCCCAACGAAACAACTTGTTGCCACGTTGATGGGAAGAAAAAAAGGAAACTGAAAGTATGTCATCTACACTAAACAGAAACAGGGAGCGTTGGTAACACTGCGGCTAATAAGCACTGGGCTGCTGACCAAGAAGTTGGCAGCTCCACCCCACCAGCTGCTCCATGGGAGAAAGATGAGGCTGTCTGCTTTGGTATTGATCTTACGCCTTGGAAGAAACCCTGTGGGACAGTTCTACTCTGTCTGATGGGGCAGTCAACATGGACTCAATAGCAATAGGTAACAGACACACCACTAATAGATATAAAAAGTATAAAGTAAATATTATAGACATTTTCTCTCTTTTAGTTTAATATTATGATTTCTTAATACAGATAGATTTTTTTTTTTTTACAGATAGAATTTTATTTCCCCTTTTTCTTTTGTGGGAAAATGACCTTTGGAAAGCGGTTATACTGTAGATGGGAAGACATGCCACAAAATTAAAAATTAAAAATTAAAAATTAATTCTTTAATTTTATCTAATTAAATGCTCTGATTTGAACTGATAGGAAACATTAATCCCTGTAGTCTAAAAAAATAATGGTTTTCATTTATCACAACACTGATTTACAATTGAAAAATAAGTTATGTCGTCATTAGGATGTCCACTAGGAGCCCTGGCGGCATAATTGCTTACACGCTGGGCTGCTAACTGCAAAGTCAGCAGCTCAAAACCACCAGCCGCGCCATGGATGAAGGATGAGGCGTTTTACTCCTGTGAAAAACCTTAGTCTCAGGAGCCAACAGGAGAATCTCGCCTGTCCTTCAGAGTCACTGTGAGCTGAACTCGACCGTCATCCAGTGAGGGAGTGAGAACTCTTGCCTGACGAATTTTATGTTCTTCATTTTATACCACAGCAAAACTGTATCCCCCAGGGACTCAAAACCATGTTCCTTTTCAATATTTTCTGAGTTTGGGGACAAAAAAGAAGTTTGAAGGATTAAGATAGCAATGACAATGAATTGTACATGTAGAAGTTGTTGAATTATAGAATGTTTCGTTATGTATATTTTCGCCAAAATTGAAAAAAAGATGAATAACAATAAATGCAGAGAAGAAGAAAATATTCTAAAATTGATTGTGATAAACATCTTGATATGACTGAATTACTGAATTGTATCATATGTGGACGAAGTGCCAATAAAGCCATTAAAATAAAAGGATTAAGAAAGGGCCAAATATTGGAGAGGATGAGGTTTTCTAACAAAATTCCCTTAGAATACCCCTGTTACCCTCCAAGAATGATCAAGTACATTGTTGCAATGGAAAAGAATTTCTTGACCAATGTTCCTGAACTTTTTTTCACCAGATTTTCAGTTTTCTTAAAATATTTTCATCAAAAGCCTTTGGCCATGAAGAGAGTCTGTCAAGACCACCTCCTTTAAAATTCCCCTTAACAGTCTCTGTGTTAGTCTGGGTACATTAGAGAAACAAATCCACAGACACTCATATGTATAAGAGAGAGTTTTAGATAGAGGGTAAGTGCACATCAAGAAAACATCCCACCCCAGTGTTGCCCAAGCCCATAAGTCCAACATTAACCCATATGTCCGACACCAATCCACAAAGTCCTCCTCCGTCTCACAAAACACACACAATGACGCCGACTGCAGGAGGAAAGCCGAGTCAGTGGAGTCAGTGAACGTGTAAGCATCTCAGCGCTGGCAGGGGTCTCCACACGGCTACTCCAGCACCCAGGGCTGCACCGGGGTAGGTCCATGCGGCTTCTCCTCAGGGATGTCTTGCAGGAAGTGAGCCTTGCCAGCTGAAGCAGGGAACTGGCTAAGGCAGCTGCACCCTGGTCTGACCATCAGAAAGCAAGAGACCCGAGAACTGGAAAGACGAGGCTCACCAAGCTATTTATCCCTCAGCCCTTCAATTAACCCCACATGTGTTTATCGGCCAGCTTGGCACAAGAAACTTTAACTCTCTCAGTCGCTATAGCATTTAGAGCCAACCTCCTTGACTTGCGTTTAGCTGGTCCAGCAGAACCCTTGAGAGCAACGGGAGAGATGAAGGAAGTGTGATGGCACTTCAGGCTCCGAGCACACGGTCTGCAGTTTGGGAGCCCTCGATGCTCCTCTGGAGAAAGATGGGCTTTTCACTTCCCAGAGGAGTTCCATTCTCAGAAACTCACAATGGCGGTTCTCTCCAGTTCTGAAGGGTCTTGTGGGTCGGCAGTTCACTCCAGGGCAGGGAATTGTGTTTTTAGACTTTATTATGAGAGAACTTGTCTGTAGCCATCCACTGATCGGAGAGACATGTGGAATATGTTAGTTTGGAATAAACCCCTATTTGGTAGCAATGCTTTTTGCCTTGCCCCCCCATAATGGATTTTCACATCAAGTCTGTCGTGAGAGAGTATTTCTTTCTTTGGGTAGCTGTTGCTAGATGCATACATTTTTTTGACCCTTTGACTGTTAACCCATTTATGTCTTTGTGTCAAAGGTGTGGCTCTTGTAGGTAGCAAATTGATGAGTCATATTTTTTAATTCCCTCTATCGCTCTGTAGACTAGTCCATTAAACAGTTTACATTTAGTGTGCTTCTTAAGAGGTCAACATTTGCTACTGCCTCTTTTTTTGCAGTGTTGCCGGGGCAGTGGTGGAAATGTTTTCTTGGTTCTGCTTGACTCTCGGTGCTGAGTTCTTCTTGTTTATAGGTTTCTTTTGGCACCCTTTGCTCTGGTTCTGTGTTTGCTGACTGTTTGATAGATAGGTTTGTTTTATTTGTGTTTTCTCTGAAGCTTCTCTTTCCAAGTCTAATCTATCTTGATATCTCCTTGACTTCCTCTCCCTGTAGAAGTTTCATCACTTCCTGGTTGTTCCCTGTTTGTTTGGGAGTTGTCATCCTTTGCAGATTGGCTTTTCCAGCTGCCTGTCTTCAGTTGTGCCGCTTTATTTTAAAATTTAGATTTCTTATCTAGGTTGGTATCATCATGACTTTGGTGGGGATCTTAATTTCAGCTTATTGTCTGATGGTTCGCTTTCCAAATACTTGCCTATACTATTACGTGTCTGGTTTTTACAAATTCCTTTATTAATTCTGTTTATCTGGGAATGGTCTAGTTTTGCCATCATATTTGAAAAGACAGTTCTGCTGCATATGTGATTCTTGGTCCGCAATTCTTTTGTTTCAGGGTTTTACATGAGGAAGTTGTAAAAAGTTCATCCAAAAGTGGAATAGAAAGATAAGGCATTTCCTACTAACTTTCTGAAACTCTCATGTATTTGTCAGGCCGCTGTCTTCTCACCTGCCTGCTTTTTGCCAGTAATTCAGCATTTTGTCTTTCTGGTGCCCCTTCCTGGGGAACCTTTGTTTTTCATGGGCTGCTTTCAGAATTCTTTGGTTTGGGTAATTTCATCTTTCTCTGTATTGATAGCTTTCTTGTGGCAGGTATCCTATATGGGGCTTCTGGAATGGAAGCAGTCTCATCTTACATGACAATAGAGAAATAGTCTGTCGTTAAATCATTCTATCAAAATATTTTCCATAGGTCTTCCTATGATACTCACCCAGGAGCACTGCACACTCTGTCTCAAGTGTCTCAACTGTGCCAGGCTAACTGGTCCGACACTGTCCGTCCACGCATCCCAATCTCTCCTTCCCTTTATTGTTTGATCTCGTTCTTCTACGGTGGCCATCTGCTGCTCGGGGTTCCCAGGTTGTTTACTCCAGCTGTGTCGGCTGGGCTCCTGGTCCTGTGGCATAGGGAGATGGCAGAATATATGTGGCCAACCATCGTCCTGCACCCTCGGGCCTCTCTCGATCATGAAAGGGTCCTAAACATGATTTGGTTTCTTTTTCTCAATAGCTTGAGCATATATTTCTCCACAGAACCTATTTTAGGCTAAAACTTTTTAAATACTTACCTACACACAAACCATGCTAGGCCTTTGTTGAATGAGGGTTTATCTTTTAAATATCCTGTGATTCGAGGCAGAAGAAGAAAGAGACACAGAAGAAGACTACAAAACAACAAGTCAATGAATGAATGTAAACAGGGATTTTCAGGTGTCGTGGGAAAGTTCCAGTATCCTTTTATCCTTTTCTGTGAACTTTTTGAGGGCCCCTCACATTAAATGCAAAGATAGAAGAAAATGCCTATAATTTAAAATAAATTATAGGTATACCACAAGATTTCATATATTAGCAATAAGGAAAGATGTTTCTCCTTCACTTTTTTCTGGGACAGGTAATGGGTGAAATGTGATGTCAGTAATGGAACAGATTAAGCAAATGCAATCAAAGGGTCAGCTTTATGAGTTAGAGCCCTAGGATACACAGAAGGTCACCCCTTCTGATATGATGTATTTCACACAAGGAACATAGAGTACTGAATAAATTCAGCGCCTTTCAATTTCAAAATGTAGTAATCATTAATAAGAAAATATTTAGAAAATGTATCCCTTTGTTGATTTGAAAATTCACCTGTTTCTTGGTTTATTTCAAATGTGCATATGTAGAAAAATGAATGTATGTACATATATATTATATGTATTGCACAACAAGTCCATCCTATGAATGCACAGTAAATGTAATAAGATATACAGATTGTAGAAGCATGTTTGATAGCAGCTGTCTGTGTACCTTCCCAGGGTATTAATTCAGGCGTGACAGCCACCGTGCAGAACCCTCTGTGGACGTGTGATGCTCATATAAAGAGAACGAAGTAATGGATGTGAGCAGTGTGATACACTTGGCAGTTTTAAGTTGAAACCAGTCCAAATCTGTTGACTCTACCCCGTCCCTCTGGTGTCCTTGAAAATCTCCCACGTCTTCTGTGAGATGAAGTAGATATTTTCTTTATTGACGTAAATAAAGGTATCGATGAATCATAGAGACTAAGCCTTATACCACATACCCCTGGTATCCTAGAAAATTCCCCATATGTCGTCTGTGGAATAAGTTAGATCTTTTCTTCATTGACAAAAATAAAGGTCTCTATAAATAAAGACTAAATCTTGATATAATTAGCTTACACAGTGGTTCTCAACCTATGGGTCTCAACCCCTTTGGAGTGATCAAACGACTCTTTCACAGGGGTTGCCCGATTCATAACAGTAGCAAGATTACTGTTAGGAAGTAGCAGCAGAAATAATTTTATGGTTGTGGGGGGTCACCACAACATGAGGATCTGTATTAAAGGGTCGTGACATTAGGAAGGTTGAGAAACACTGGTTTACCACATAGGTAGCCACAAGAAAAATGGAGTCATCTTTTTGAATGAATTTCTGTGGAAGACATTTTACATATAATCATATAATTAATTTCTCTCTTTGTATTTTATATCCAACTTCTTTACCTTATTTTTACCCTCTGTTTTATTTGTTAAATCATTGTATTGGGGGCTCTTAAACAGCCCTTCTAACACTTAGTTTTATCAAGCATATCTGTACTTATGTTGCCATCATCATTTTCTAAACATTTACTTTCTATTTGAGCCAGTGGTACCAGCTCCTTTTTACCTCCTTCCCCCTCCCCCCTTGATAAATTATAAATTATTATTATTTTCCTACCTTACACTGCTGTTCCATTCACCCAAGTTTCTGTTGTTTGCCTCCTGGGGGAGGGATGTGCCATCTTTTTTAATGTATTTTTAAGGCAGAAATGCTTTTAATTTTCTTTTAGAATTGTGTGAGATCAATTTTAAGCAAAAATATTGTGTTATATATTGAGTAAAAAAATGCACTGGAATGATATTCATGTAAATTATTTCCTTTTGATAATAAATAGTATATTATGCTGATATATAAAGTTTATATCCAAAAAATAGCAATTAAGAAAATCTGACTCTTGCAGTGAGCAGCCCAATTCGTAACCCACTACAACACC
>NW_022103902.1:5593015-5602999 GCF_000313985.2 Echinops telfairi | reverse complement strand
AGGTCACACACAGTTCCATGTAATCGGTTCCCTCTTTCCTACCCAATGAATGACAGTGTTTTAAGGCATATATTTGTCTTTTCGTTTTTTTAATAGACAGCTTTTGGTTCTTAAAATAGTTCAGTTGGTTTCCATTTTTCAGTCCATCTAATACTCGCCTTCCCTGACACAGCAGATCTTCCAAGTTGAGTGCTGGCCCTCAGGTGCTACCTGCACGTTCTGGGCAGTAAGAGCTGCCTCCATCGTTGTCTCTTCCATCGTTGTCTCCTCCATCGTTGTCTCCTCCACCTCTGTCTCTTCCATCGCTGTCTCTTCCATCGCTGTCTCTTCCATCGTTGTCTCTTCCATCGTTGTCTCTTCCATCGCTGTCTCTTCCATTGCTGTCTCTTCCATCGCTGTCTCTTCCATCGTTGTCTCTTCCATCGTTGTCTCTTCCATCGTTGTCTCTTCCATCGCTGTGCACTCGTCTCACCGTAGACTTTCATTTGACTTCCAAGCTCTTGAAAACAAGCAAGAACTCAGAGATCGGTATTGGAAAAAATGCTTCAAGGAAGGATAAGAATGAGCGTTTGAAAGCCGTAGGAGAGGTTTCTACTCGATCGCTGAACTTCCTAGAGACTCGGATATGTGGTTGAAACTTGAAAATCTTTAGGTTTTTCAAAGTATTTTTTTTGTAGTGGGATCAAAGAAAAACTCTGAAAAATTGTTTTTATTCTAACTAGTAAGAAGAAAACAAAAGGAGCAGGTACTTACGGCTTCCTATACCAAACCCCTATTGCCCCCTCTATGGAAGGTGCTTCAAACTTGCAGTCCTTTGCTAAGTTTGGTGTTTGTTGTTTGGTTTTAAATGAAAACGTTGTCTAAGACGTTCATGATTTACAAAATAATTTAGATCTACATGTCTCACTGTCTTATAAACTGTTGACTGTCCAGAGTTCAGGAGATTGTGTGCGTCTCTCTTTTAGCAACATTAACAAGGTGAGGTTAAACTCTTTTAGCAACAACAATGGGAACAATGTGATATCTATGGTTTGGTTTGGTGTTTTG
Source organism: Echinops telfairi (assembly GCF_000313985.2). NCBI lineage: Eukaryota > Metazoa > Chordata > Mammalia > Afrosoricida > Tenrecidae > Echinops > Echinops telfairi. The sequence goes on along the minus strand of NW_022103902.1, from coordinate 5,601,952 downwards.
TTGTTCTTAATAAGTAAAATAGTCAAAAGTTTTTTTGGCTAATTAATTGATGGTTGTTTTACTCGTTTTTATTTTTTAAAAGCATTTAAAGGATAAAAGTAAAGTATTTTGTACCTCAGCGATGCTGAACAATAACATCCTATTATCAGCTTCTAATTGTTACACTTCTTCTCACTTATTTCTAGTTCCTGGGGTAGGGATGGGGATTGGAGGGAAAACACGTAACAGTTGTAATTATAACTTCACAGTGGAAACAGCTAAGTTCCATGGAATTAAATTGAATGTTTTTCCAACATCGGTAATATCCACAAGAGTCAAAGTGTTTGCCCCTTCGTTAAAGACTTCATTATCATATCAACCACCACACATGTTTTTATCATCTTAATTTGCCCATTTAACTCAAATTGGAGAACAATGCTCATATTTTATTAACATTTGAACAAGTCTACATTTTCCCTTGTAACTCTGAGGCATTTTTGCTTTAATTGCCAGGTTATCAGTTTTCCTTTTTGCACAATTTATAATTATAAGTACAAAAATGATTTTATTCCGTGGAGAGAATCTTAAAGGAATGAGAATTCTGTTCCTGTGCGTGTAATGACCGAGCGTCTTTTCCGATGGTGCTCTGTAATTGCGGGTGAACATAAACAGCACAGCAGCTTCTTATATTTAAATGTGCCGTATCAGACTTGCTTGGTATGAATTATTATACTTAAATTAGACTGCCTTTTTTCCCCTCTGTTAGATGTCTTGGGCCGTTAGCAAATGCCCTTTCAGAGAAAACCAGAGAACTAGTAGAGGAAGATGATGATGAATACAAGGTTCCTTCATCCCATCCTGTTTCCCTGAACTCACAACCGCCTCATTGTCATAATGTAAAGCCTCCTGTGAGGTAAGAATTCCGATCGCTGTTTATCACCTCACATCTGCATAAGCATTATCATTTGGGTGTGATTTTTTTCATATTTGGTTGAATCATATCTATTTAACAGAAAATCCTTGAGTTCCTTATGAAAACCTTATCTGCCCACATTTTATATATTCCTATTGTTGGCCTTACTTTCAAAAAAAACTTGAAGGATGTAGGCCTTCTGTTGATCCGAATCATGGGACTTAAATGAGGTTACTAATAAGTATAGTGTGCTATTCTATTATTAAAGATACTAATTATGGTCTAGTAAAATTTTGTTACATGAGGGCCCAAAACTAAACTCACAGCCATCCTGTCAAATCTGACCACAGTGCCCCTATATATTATATATTATATCGCATTGCCAAGGTTCCATGTGTTTGAACAGCCAATTTGCAGTTGGCAGTTAATTCATGCATTTTCAAACAGCTGCTTTCATGTGTTCTAAGCACATCTCTCACAAGGGAATTTAGCGCTTAGAAACTAAGGTGTTATGCCAACTTTACTTGAATTTTTCCCCATAATGTAGAGCCCACTATATTCTTATCCTCTCTTGATGTGCTACCTATTCCTCTTCCAATTGGAGAAGTTTTTTAAAAAGTTATTTCACGTAATTGCTTTTAATTTTCTTCCTAAAAATCAGACACTTTGACTTTTTTCTTCCATCAAATAAGAATATAAGGAATAGTTGGGGGGTTTTTTCTTTAATGAGAGTTGCTTGTTTATGCTCTATTGTGGGGACATTGTTGTGTCCCCTAGCACATTGAAATGACAGCTACTGCTAGGTATGTAAAAGATGGTAAACTATGCACTGGGTCATTAACTTGTCTGTAGATAAAACGATGATTTACAGACTTGGTATTTTGTAATTTAATATATATATTTACTCTGACTGCTGCCATATGGTAGTCAATAAGTCTACCCCAGCTTCTGCTTCTGCCCTTAACTGTTGGAGCTTCAATTTTATCTTTTGCATTTGTTTTGTTTTGTTTTGTTTTCTGCCACATCCCTAAAGCTGTCCTGGTCATATGCAAAAGGATTCCACGGTGCTAGCGGTCCAGCCTTCCTGCGTTCTCGTATCCCCGATTCATGGATAGGGCCACTGAACGCTCAGGCCGTCTATATTCCATTGCTTAGTGGACCAGCTCCTTTTGAGGTGACATCCATCAACCGAAAGCAGTTAATCCAAGCGCAGTAAAGAGAGAGTTGGAACCTACAAGAATATGACCCTTAGTCACCTTTCGTGCCTGCAGCTGAACTCACCCGATTGGCACAAATTTGAGCCAAACAGTAGACAAGTCTCTAAAGGGAACAGTGACTCCTGAGACTAATCATCCATTTAAATCTAAAAGCCAGTATGTACCCAAGGACAGAGTTCAGAAGGATTGAGACAGAAGGAAGACGGGAAACAGGAAGTACGATCAGTGAGCTTCATATTACGGAAATTGCAGTGAAAGATATGAAACCAAATGTGTATGAATTATTAGCTGTAGAGCTGTTGAACTTGTCTGTTGTAAGCATTTATCCAGTCCGCAATAAAAAGTTAAAAAGAAAAAAATTAACAATATTTTATATTCCAAGTATCACTTTGAGATAGAAAAACATACATTGGAAAAGTAAACAAGCTTAAAAAGATAAGCAAACATTAAAACAGACTGTTTAGGGACTGAATCTGGTGAGAGTGAGCAACTGTTTGTAGAATTGTCATCCAAGTGTAATAAGAGGCCCTAAGCCGGGCATCTTATCTCAAAGCCAGAAATAAAGGACATCTTGCTACTTGCCAGTATCTTAAAGATTCCTCTTTTCAAACTGTATCATTGAAAAGGCAAAGAAGTTACTGGGAGCCAATATATTATGCCAAAAGAACCAACCATCTGTCTACTAAAGTATCAGAGGGAAAAATATTCTTTTATATCAAATAGAGGTTTTTACTATTTCTCATTACTTTGGAGTTTATAAATGCATAGTAATTTTCAAAAGTTGAAATACAATGGCCGTTTCTGATCTACTTAGGATTCCTTTTTTTTTTTTCATGGCTAAAGAAATGGGGGGTATAATTTTAATTGTCACATCATAGTAGATGAGATTTTTGGTGGCAGGCCTCCCAAATCCTGAAAATAAATTTGAGTTATGACTGCCATTGCCATCTTTTTACTGTTGTAGAGAAGTAATAAATTTGATAATCCCAAAACCTAATTGGTATGAATCCCATTATGTAATTTGTTCTAGAAAGCTGATGGGTGAAATATTGTCTTCTTCAAAGCGCTCTTGACTTAGCTCGCCCCTCTCTTTTCCTTTTTCTAGGACATCGCAAGAAGTAAATTGTCAATCTGTAGGAAAAGCGAAATAGTAGATGAATAATTCAACTCAGTTTCAGTAAAAATGCATTGTTATTATTGAAAATTCAATGCTTGATAACTATTTTAAAATGAACCCTCTTCTGGTCTCTTGAAGACAAGTGGCCACCAGAGAGAATCGAAATGAATTTCAAATGAAGCACTTTTGTAATCCCAACTCAAATATCCCCTATCCTCTCCTGTATGCATGAGTTTCACTCTGCTCCAGGAACGCAGCGCAGATCACAGAAAGGCAAAATGTATACTGTGCTCCGCGCGGGTCTGTGAGCAGTGGGACTTTGGTGGGGTTCACTGCTACACCCCGCATGCTGAGAACAGGCTGTATCCAGTTTCTCCCGTTCCTGCTGCTGCTGCCTTCCCATGCCCCATTTTCGTCTTGTATGTTCATTGCATGTTTCTAAAGTATTATTGCCAACAGCAGCAAAGTAAATGTTTTAGTAAATATGACAAGTGGAGATACCCAAATTGAAACACACGTTATGCTGGAGTCTGCTAAAATCATTGTCCTCTAATAACAGTGAAACATTAAGTTCTTTGCTTGACCGCAGTGGTAAAATTACAGCATAGGCTCTCGGTCTTAGCATGTGCCTGTCAGACTGTTAATGGAATTACTCAAAGTTTAATAATTTTTCTGATTTTTGTTTGTTGTTGATTTTTTGGTTTTTTGCTTTTAAATGAGGAAAGTTTAAATACAGGAACAAAATATGGTTGTGGGTACCATCAATCAATAATGAAATCAATAGCACAGTTATATATTTTTACATCAGTACATAGTTTGTTTTTCCCTTCAAAAACTTGAGCAAGTTATTATTGAAGTCTTCTAAAGTAATATATTAATTCCACAGATGTTTTTAGGTTATGCTACCCTACCCTTAATTCTTGGTTTCATTTTTTTCTTTTTTAAGAGAGAGACTACTTATCTTTTAGGAGGTGTTTATTTCTGCTTTTTAAAAGAAGTAAGAATATGCAGATATTTTTACTTGTACTTTTTTCCAGAAAAGGACGCTAACTATAATTATAGTCTACCTTTATTATATGGCATTATACAAGATTCCTCAAATGGCTTTTAAAAGGAAAGTGGTTATCTGTATATAACTTTTGTGCTTTTATCTCTGCTTTAGGTCTTGTGATAATGGTCATTGTATCTTGAACGGAACACACGGTACCTCCTCAGAGATGAAGAAATCCACCATCCCTGAATTAGGCATATATTTAAAGAGTATGTATGAAATAAGTTGTTAATGCTTGCTGAATCTTAATGGTCAGACTTTAAAGGCAAAAGACCATCTCTTTGTTGTGCTGAAAATACATTAAGGTTTTGTGTTACCCTCTAGGAGGTGTTTGTGATTCAGCCTCTGATCCAGTGCCTTTGCCACCTGCCAGGCCTGCAACTCGGGACAATCCAAAGCATGGTTCTTCATTCAACAGGACGCCCTCTGATTATGACCTTCTCACCCCTTCACTAGGTTAAAATCTGTTTAAAACTTGAAACAAATCCACCTTAGCTCTCCATTAAGAACTGAATTGTCCAGACTCTGAGCAGTGCTAACTCACTGGGTGGAGAGCTCACCAGAGAGTAAACTGAGTTCTTCACATGATGACGGCTTTGAGGTTGATATGATCGTTAATGTTCGCATTTCGATGATTAAAACGATGGTGTAAGTAGTTGGACTTCAGCCAGAGTTGTACGTAGCTGTCACCTCACATAGTCTATAAAAACACACGTGATCGCTGTTTATTCCCTACGGTACTGGTAGTCTAGCGGTTTTCAAGTAGTGATGTTTACCTGAGATTATCTTTAAGTATAATTTTTAATAAATTTGAACTTACTTATATCTCAGTTCAAAAACTACCCACCCAGTTCCATGTATGATAACTAAACTTGGAAAATTGCAATGATTGTAACACACTAGTAATCTCTGTCTTATTCTAATCTTTTTAGCTACAATACATTGAAAGCATCTCATTTTTTTTTTATTTCAAATTATAATATAAAGAAATAGACTAAAAAAAAGAGAAAGAAATACACTAATGTGTGTGTGCGTGTGTATGCACATGAAGGCACATGCAGATGTGTACATATGTTGTTGGCTGATGCCCAATGTCAGTTTCAAATATCTGGAATCCTGTGTAGAAGACGTCTGACCTTTTTTTAGAAGAAAACAATTGGTTAGAAACATATTTCAGAACAATTCATAGTAATAATTCACAATCATGATGTTCGATGGAAACCTCTCTGAAAATCTGTCTAAATTGGTTATTACATCACCAGAAACATGGACTGAACCTTTCTGTTTCCCAGTATTGTTGGCTTGTATTTGAGTTAACACCATTTGCTCCAGTTCTCTAAGTCATAATTATTTAAAACTGCTTTTATTTACATCAGCTCCATTGAGCTTGTTAACACTTCTTTCACACTGCATGCTGGTTCTTGGCCTGTTATTCCAATCATCGTGATCTAGATCAGCACTGATCCATAAAATTTATACTGATGCTCTGAAAAACCAACTCATTGTCATCGTGACCCTATAGACTAGCGGTGCTCCACCAGTGGGTCATGACCCCTTTGAGGGTCGAACGACCCTTTCACAGGGGTCACCCAATTCATAACAGTAGCAAAATTACAGTGATGAAGTAGCAATGAAAATAATTTTATGGTTGGGGGGTCAGCACAACATGAGGCACTGTATGAGAGGGTCGCGGCATGAGGAAAGTTGAGAACCACTGCTCCAGACCAAGATAGAATGGCCCCTGTGGGTTCCTGACACAGTAAATCTTTATGGGAGTAAAAGCCTCATCTTTCTCCCTTGGGGTGACTGATGGTTTGAACTGATGACCTTACAGTTAACAACCCAACCCATAACCTACTTTGCCACCAGGGCTTCTATGATGATGTGAAGCATAGGTTCCCAAACGTATTTGGCTTACACCCTCACCCCTCTTTCTCAGGGTGGGGGAAAAACACCATTCATCCTTCTGGCAATTAAAAACTTACGTCGTGGCCCATAAACGGGGACAACGTGTAGGTGTCTGTTTTGCAGCCTCCTAGAATTTTCTGCTCCTGATCAACAGCTCACTGAATGTTGCTTTCTAATTCTCTTCTCCCTCATCTAATGTCTGTATCTTCCTCATGGGATGTACACTTTGGAACCCCACTTATATAGCAACTTGTCTTAGCCTCTCTTCTGAAATAAAACTTCCTGCTTGGCTCAGGGCATTGTGATTTGGATCTTTATATCTCCTCTCTGTGTTAGGGTGCTTGGCATTTAGGGGCTGAAGAAAGATTTGGATGAGTATAATTAATATAGCCAATAGAGGAAGATTAGAATTGATAGCAAAGCTCTGTCTCCTGTATCTTCAAATATTTTAAATTATGTAAATAATTATTTTCCAACTAGAAAATATTTTTCCCAAGGAATCTTGATGAATGGTAAGACTCCTTTTCTTTAAACTAATCCTATGTAATTAAGCCACTAAACTTAATTACAGGATATTATTTTTACTATTGGGATATGCAGATGTTTCTTTAAAAGTTTTGCTTCACGTATATTTTCTGCAGCTTGCAAAAAACGCACTGCCATTTTTTTAAAAGATTGATAATGATATTAATCTAAGGAAAACTATGAGCATAAGAATAAGAAGTGGTAGAGGGAAAAATAAATATACATAGAGCATAATGTAAAATTCTGTGCTTACTAAATCCTAGAAATATACAAATGTAACAATTAGCATTTGGAACTGCAAAATTGTTCTATATTTAATATTTCCTTTTAAGAAATATCAGAGACAAAATTAATATTCCAGAGATAAAGTAATATATGTAGCTTCTATATCATTTGATTGTAGATTGAAAGTAGGGAGGTTTAATTTAAAGTCCAGTAGAATTAACATTAAACTAATCTGGACTAGTGTGGGACATCAAACTATCTATGTAAAGTATGACTTGTAATTCGAGCTCTGAACTCTGTTATACTTAGGCTGTTGTTCTGATGGTGTGGCCGATACGGCGTTTTAGATGCAACTTCTATTGTCTTAATATCATAAAGGTCATAAATGAACCGTAAATTATTTCATAACCTGCTCAGCTGCTTTTCAGTAATCCTACAAAAGAAAAAGTCTGTATGTGTGTGTCCAGACACTCACAAAATAGTGAAATCCCATCGTGAAAGCAGCACATTGCTGTATACAGTTCTTTTGAAGCTGCAAGAGAACGGCAGCCATTACTCTCGTTGACAGCGTGCATTTTGGTGAATGAAGCTCTGCTTTGATATTGATGTTGGACATTGACATTTCTTTAAATGCAGGTGAAGATGCTTTTGATGCCATCCCTCCGTCTCTCCCACCTCCCCCGCCGCCTGCAAGGCACAGTCTCTTTGAACAGTCAAAGCCTTCTGGCTCCAGTAGCCGACCCTCCTCAGGACAAGACCTTTTCCTCCTCCCTGCAGGTAGGTGAGGAAAGCCCACCCAAATGTTTCCCTTAAAGAAGAAAGCGAAAACAAACACCTCTAATCTCTTATTTTCAAGTAAACACTATGCAGAAAAATACCTAGGTGGGGATCAGAGCCATGGAGTGTGTCCAGTGGTTGATTGGTATGATGCTTAAAAAGACTAAGAGCAATTAGAACCATAGATTAAAAAGGGGCCTATGAAGATTACTCAAGCCAACTGCACTCCCATGTTATAAAAGACATTCATATATATGTGTGTGTGTGTGTATACATTCATATATGTCTTCTTCCATAAAGATTTACAGCTTCAAAGCCCTCTGGAATATTTCTATTTAGAATTGCCTTGGCCACAATGAGTTTGGTGTTTTGGATTTAATCTGTCCTGTTAGTAATAATCTGATCTGTCCTCAGATCAGATATATATATATATAAAAACATTCTTGAGAACCAAAAGAGCCAAATATTTGAGCAAATAGCGAGAGCAGCAAACTTGGACTCCTCATTTTTTGGTTTTAATGTCTATGTTTACCTGTTAGGTATCTAAAATTTGACTGTCTCTTAAGATCCTATTTTTTTTTCAAAAGCTAAGATTTTAATAAATTATGTTGACAGAATACACATGAAAACAAGCTTTTCAGCCATAACTAGATTTTACTGGTTTTTCTATTTTTATTTGTAATGTTTAATAGATCCACTCACAAATACTGTTCTTCAAGGAACAATCGATGCAGACTTATAAAAACAAAAGAATAAGTTACTAGTTAGAGGAAATGCCGTAGGGACCACGTCTGACCTCCTCTAGCTACACAAGGAAGAAGGAGCATCCAATTCCATAATCTGCCCGAAGGTGAATCCCCTGGGGCAGAGGTCAGGCATCCCTCGGTTCTCCATCCTTCTGTACCCTATTCTGACAATAACCATATTTACACAACTTTCAGTTACTCTGCTGGGTTTAATAATCTGTTGGTGTGGCCATATAGAATGCACAAACAATACTCATGATTATGGAGTCTGTTCAGGCAATTAGTAGATTATAAATCAGTAGCGAAAAATTTAAAGATACAGTCATTGTATCTGTAGCACGCAGGCCTCTTTGCAGACATGCCAGCAACCATGAGTCTCACTGCTTCTTGCCCATACTATCTATTGGGTTCTACTCCACTTGGGTAAGTGTTAGGAAGCTCCATTCGTGCTGGTAGATTTCCCAAAGGGCAGCCCATTC
>NW_022103902.1:5588329-5592653 GCF_000313985.2 Echinops telfairi | reverse complement strand
AGGCCATATCAAGTAATTTCACTTCACCACAGTAGTATAAATAAAAGAAAGAGACTAGAAAAACCTATTTCATTAATTATGATTATGAGGAAATAAAATTAATTCTGTTTTGTTGAATCTCCCAATTTTCAATATTCTAATCTGCCCTGGTTAAGGTGCTCAACTCCAAACCAAACGTTGACAGATCAATCCACAAGCCACTCAGTGTAAGAAATATTTGGCAGTCTTCTTCCATAAAGATTTACAGCCTTGAAGCCCTCTGGAATATTTCTATTTAGAATTGGCCACAATGAGTTTGGTGTTTTGGATTTAATCTGTCCTGTTAGTAATAATCTGATCTGTCCTCTGTAATGTTTGCCTCCATGACTTGGCTTGATTAAATATAAGGGGCAGGTTTTCTTTCTAATCATCACTTTACATTTCAGAAGCAGATCTTTAGACCTGTCTTGCCAGGCACCTCTGAGAAGGTTTAATTGCCAACATTTTGTTGAACCATTGGCACTTCCCAACTCGATCATTTAGAAAGTCTTGAGAAAAAGTGTAGGTAAGACACAAAAGTGTTGGGACACAAACACAAACGTACGTTGGAGCATACAGTGATGCTTCTCAAAGATTCAATCCCACTGTCATATTTGGGGTTCTGTATTCTGGACAGTTGATTATATCTTAACAAATCCGAAAGAATCCTTTAATACATTTTAGCTTCCAAACCAAATTTTACGTAGCACTCAGTTGCTTTTGTCTGACTTGCAAAAGACACTTCATTTGTGACGGTAAATTGGAATGAGCACCACTCTCTCTAGTCTGTGGCAGGTTTAGTGGCTTGGTGAGCAAAGCAAATGCTGCATTTTGTGCAGTCTCATTCTCACCCCTAACTGGGGGTCTTTATGAAGTGGGCAGATTGCACAATACAGTTGGCAGCCAATCCACTTTTCTCTATAATTTTTTCTTGGCTTTTCTCTGAAATCTGTATTCATTTTCCAGTCATCATAGCACAGATCTACTCTTTAAGTGCAAGCAAAAGGGACTCTATTGAAGATAAAGATTTCCATTTTGGACCCAGAATTGCAGACATATGAGGAAAATGTGGATCCTTGACAAATGCTACTGAAAAAAATACTGGGAGTCGGTAGACTAGGGCCTTTGGTGACGCACTGTCCCGGTATGACTGCCAGCAGAGCTCTTGTCACACCGGGTGGTTGCACTCCCAGAAGTCTAATGAGAGAAGTGAGGGGAGGTCACAGCGTGATCAGCTACACGAGGACCACTCTTTTTTGGTCTTGTTCGTTAGAGAGATTACTGCAATAGATCTCAAAGTTCGATTTCTAGATCACAAGCATCCGTACTGAAGGATTTGTTATAAATGAGAATTCTTGGAACCCATCCAGGATGTCTTTATTCAGAAACTCTGGGAGTGAAATCTAGTAATGTGTGTTTTAACAAGTGTTCCAAGTGATTCTGATTGCACGCAAGTATGAGAGCTGCCGGACCAAGCTGTATTCTTCAAGCAGCGCAACCAGGGGGATAAGGAAAATTCACATGACGTCAAGTAGATGGAAGGAAAGAGCGAATGAGGAGAGAATACCGTGACCACATGAGCATGTGCGTGTTTGAGTACAGTGTTTATGAAAGCAGGATGAGCTCTATTCTATAGGATCCTTCCAAAGGATAGAGGCAAAACCAGTAAGAAGAAATACTAAAAGAGAGAACTTCATTCATTTGAAGGAAAAGCTTCCTAAATTATAAAGAATTGTTCAGAAGTAGAATAAAATAGCTCAGAGGTGTATGAATTCTCTAACATTGTGGGATTTTAACTACTAAACTTTCAAAGCCAGGGCAGCAAAGAGGGAGGAACTGCTTCCTCTAAGGAGCTTTGCAAACTGCTTCCAGCAATTAGACTCATCACTGATATTTTTTTCCAATTTTGGCAAAGTGTGATAAACCCTTCAGCTAGGTTTTAACACCCCTGAAGGGGAATGTGTCATATTCTGAACGAATCAATGCCACTCTTAACTGTTCCTTTTTATATGCTGCTTTTCTCCACCTGACTGAAAATTTTGGAGCATCTCAGATAGTGAGAAGGAACAAAAAGAAGTAAGAAAAAGGAATGCCATGCTACCTCTTATCACAAATAACCATCGATATTTTTTCTTCATCAATCAATATTGATGATGACGAAAAACCATCAATATTTTATGTATGTGTCCATTTTCATGTAAACTTTATTTTAATCCATACTGCTTTCAGCCTTTTTACAATTAAATGTATCGTTAACCTTTTGATTGCTTTATGGTTTTTTCCATTTATTTATAGTTAGCTAGCATTATTCAATCTTTTTCTGTTTTTTAAAAGTAATCACTAAAGTACTAAATTTTGCATTTTAAATCACTACTCTGTAAAACATAGGCAGTGGTAGCAAAAGAATGCCTTTCTAAATGGATTAATTACATTGTACTTATGCATCCATTTCTCAATTGTTTTCATTTTTTGTTTTAATGGTAAATGTGTCTAAATGCAAATTATATTAAAATTTATTGTAGTTTTTTTAAGACTAGTGGTTTTTGACAGTTCCCTATGAGGGGACAGTTGAAAATTCTATTATTTATTCTCTAATAATTATGTTGTACTTAATTTCTTCTCCTGATAAAATTTGAGTGCCTAGTTAAGCACCATTTTATTACTTGGTAACAAATTTCCTACCTTGGGTCTGAACAATAGCAAACTTAACATGAAGCAAGACAATATTAGTGACTCAGAACTAAAACAGAAATAAATTTTTATTGACGACAATATTTGTAGTATAATTTGTGAATTTTCAGTACAATAGATTAATCAAACAATGTAGTACACTTATATAGTTTCTAATATGTCCATGAATACCTCTGAAATATACATTTTAACCATCATTAAGTAAACAATTAGGAATAGAATGAGTGCGTGTATATTTTAAACTTATAAATTATCCAAAGGAAATCAAAAGATTATTATAAAAGACATTCTTTCCTCTGACCTAATATCTTATTGGAGACATTTCAGAGCACAGAGTAACTGAATATAATTCTTCACTGATTATTTGAATCTGGTTCTTGGGGAAATTCATAAAATGATAGGGAAGCCATGCTAATCTTTAGCTTCTCTGGGAGATGAACATTTGTATCATGGAATTTGATTTTTCTACTTATTTCCACTGAGCTCTACCCCCAGAGATGTTTCAGCAAAATTAACGAGGCTGAACAGTTGACACTTCAACGATTGGAAACTCGAGTCTCAAGCAGTCTTTTCATAGTGGCACGGTGAGACCAGGCCCCGTCTAAGGAGGCGATAATTCACGTACTCCGAAAGAAGGGAAGGGGGAGCGAAGAATGGCTCCGTTCTTTCCTCTGGACCTCGTGAAAAACTATCAGAAATATTAGGCAATTCCAGCGGTAATTTTTCTTTTTTACACAAGAAAATTTCCATGTATTCTTAATGCCAACCTCAAGTGGCCGCCAACTAAGTGAACTAAACTGAGGGCAGCTCTAGTATTTGCAAATTTGGCCTTATGTTAACATTTCAAAATTTTGATGATTTGCAATTTACTTAAAAAGCTGAGTGGTCCGAAGTTTAGTGTTAGTAGTAAAAAGTAAATCTTTATTTAGCACACATGCCGCCACACAGTGTGCTAGCCACTGTGTCTGTGTTAGGACACAGCATGCTAACATGCTGAGTAAGACAAGGTCCCTGCTCTCAGAAGAATTTACGGGCCCTTCTGAAACAGTGGCGACATACAAGAAAGCAATATCAGGGAGTAAAACAGGGGTTTGAGGGAGAAGTTGTAACTAAAATTATCAGTAAGAAATAGATTGTACTTGAAATCAAATCTAAGGATTTAAATATATAGGCTGCTGATATGGAGTTAGATTTAAGGTTTGCAATTTAATAACAGTGTTGCTGATATAATCTATTTTTCCCCATTAGTTCTAGTTAATACCTGTAACTGTTATGTGTTTTGGAATTGATTCTCACTTACAGTGACTCTATCTAACAGAGTGGGGCTGTCCCATAGGGCTTTCTAAGCTATAATTTTTATGGGAGCAGACTGCTCGGTAACTTTCCCCACCATAGCTGCTGGCGGATTCAAACTGCTAATCTTTCTATTAGCAGCCAGGGTTTAACCATTATTCTACTAGGACTACCTGCACCCATAACTGAAAATAGTAAAATATTTTTTAGTTTGTCTACAAGTCAAGTTTTCACCCTTTCAAATGCTTTCTTACTAGTTGCCAAAACCACTGCCGATGGATCGATTCTAATTCATAGTGACCCTTTACAGGGTTTCTAAAAT
>NW_022103902.1:5582663-5586853 GCF_000313985.2 Echinops telfairi | reverse complement strand
GGAAAAAAAGAGGAGCTGATACCAAGGGCTCAATAGAAAGTAAATGTCTAGAAAATAATGATGGAAACATATGTATGTATATGCTTGATACAATTAATATATGTATGTATTATGATAAGAGCTGTATGCCCCCCAATAAAATGATCTTTTAATTAAAAAGGTAAAAATAAAAATAAACTGAGGCTTTTAAACTTAAAAAAAAAAATCACATTTAACTAAGTTTAGACTTTAATGTTAATAATAGCACAATTGTTAGCAATTGTATTTACTGCTCATTGCATCAACTAGCAATAATTATATTTCCCATAAAATGTCAGATGTCAAAATTGTAACCACTTTATGCTTACGACCCTTTGCATACATTAATTAACTTAATCATCCCAAATCTCAACACTTTATAGATAAGCCTGCCTGGTGATGGAGTTTCTGGGTAATGCAAATGATTAAGCGTTCAACTATTGGCCATACATGGGTTAATGGTTTGAACCCACCTGTGGCCTCAGACCGCACCCCCCCACCCCCACCCCCCACCCCATGTGCCTGCTCGGTGCCTCTGAAAGGTCACCGCCTTGTTGTGAGCCTATGGGGCAGTCCTGCTCTGCACCCTGGGCACTGCTATGGGTCGCAGTTGACTCAGGGTCAACGAACAACAGTGTGTAGAGAGAGTGATTTGGTAATGGGAGGATCCTCAGTGGTACAGGGAAATGCCTCATATACTTTTAATTCCATTTTTCCAATCACTTTATGAACTCCCCTCGTTTTCTCATAGGGAGCGACAACATGCCAAGTTCCACTTTTTCACTTTTATTTTAAAACAGCTTTCTCCCATTGTACAGAATTGATCGGGACAGCAAATACCACTCAGAGACAAGTTTTATAATCAGTGATTAGCAATGAAATAACGTGAACAATGTAAGCGTGCCATCAAATATTATCTAAATAAGTAAAACCTATTTTGAGCAAGTGTTGCATGAATTAGAAAATAGATTGGACAATGTTTTTTATCAGTTATGAATTTAACATTCTAATTAGTTTCCAATAGCCGTGATCTTTATAGGAAATTTCAGGAGTGTTGCTCTTCAACCAATCAATGGTTTTCCTTTTAATTTGAAAATTATCTTTATTTTTCAGATCCCTTTTTTGATCCAGCAAGTGGCCAAGTGCCTCTGCCCCCTGCTAGGAGACTGCCAGGTGAAGATGTCAAGTCCAAGCGCACATCCCAGGACTACGGTCCGCTTCCTTCCGGTTCGGGTGAGCAGTCTAATAACAGCAATAATAATAGCTTAGGTTCTTGCGGTGCTCTTTTGCTTTTAAGGGTACCATTTCATTCTCTATATCATGTACGTGATTATCATTGCCAACCAAAGAAAGTATTTTTAACACTTTTCAATTTTACTTATAAAAATGTGCATTATAAGAGAAATGCCTACAAAATTGCCTCATGGGGAAAAAAAATCAGGTTTCCTACCACGGCTTCAGGATCGTACATTGTTTGATTTAAAATTCATTCATTCTCAAACTGTTGCCTTATCCGGTAAGGGGAAAGGAGGAAGTCCCTTTGTGCATGGAAATGCTGTATTCTCCTCTTTCTCCATTAAGGGAAGAAAGATCAGTGGCATTTATATAAACACCAGACTGTTCACTTTTGTTGCTTACTTGGTGCTAAGGCATATTCTTCCAGTTACCAGCCATTAAGTAAGAGGATAGGCCATTCGAATAAGCACACATTATACTGATCAATATCAATAATGAGATAGTGCTCCTTTACTTATTTGGAGAGGCTTACCTGGCTCACAGTAAAATATCTTTTCCTAATTTTTCAGTCACATTCTCTCTCTCCTTGTACTTTATTCTCCTGTACAGCACCTGTCGTGTCATTATTCAGTCATTGCTTATTTGATCATTGTTTACTTGTCTGCATTCCCCACCAGGGCGTTTGCTTGTTCGGTTTTATAAAAAAAAAATGTTGAAGACAAACGTCTTTGTTTGGTTCTCCCCCAAAGGGTCTCAAGACATGTTTCTTGGGTGGGTGGTGAATGGATGGGAAGAAAGCTGGGGGGAGAGAAGAGTAGCTGATGTGTGTGCTAGACCAAGCACACGTGGTTTTTGAATAAAAATGAGCAGTATTTTTGCCTCACACATTTTCGTCACATATATTTTTTTGCCTTAATTTAATATATTTTGCCTTTTGTTATGAAGTCCAAACCTCAGTTTATTTTGGTACTGGTAGAAAAGAAATACCACAAATGAGTGGCCACTTTTCTCTCTCTAGTTAGAAGGCTAGGAATCCACGTTCATGAAGCTTGATGCAGGAAACCCCTCTCGCTGCGGGAGTTCTGGAGGACGGTGCTCATCTGCTTTTCGTTTCTGATGCTTAGTGTCCTGTCGGTCTGCATGTGGCATCTGTCTCTCCCCATCTGTGCGCCCTGCTTCTGTGTGCGATGCGCTCTTTTTAAACTCAAACGAGATTGATTTAAGGCTGTGCCAACAGGGCTTCATTAACATAATAAAGAACATCCCGTTGCAAAACGAAATTGTAGCTACAAATGTAAGGATTAGTATTTCAATAGATAACGAGCCTAAAGCTACGGTGGGTTACGTGTTGGGTTGCTTTAACTGGGAAGTCAGCAGTTCAAACCCATCAGCCCCTTTTGGAGAAAAATTGAGACTGTTCTTCTGAAAAAAGATTTATAATCTCAGAAATGATATAGGACAGTCTATGCTGTCCTGTAGGGTAGCTGTGCGTAGAACTGGTTTCCTCTGCATTAGTCAGCCTACTCCTTGTTTTCAGTCCGTTCTTAGTCTGGAAGCCCGGCTACAACCTGTTCACTTTGGGTGCCGTTGCTGGTATTGGACCTCCCAGCGACACAGCCTTCAGCACCACCGTGCACATCCGCCTCCGTAGTGCAGCCTATAACGCAGCATAGAATGACAAACTGACAAAGGGGAAGGGCAGCGAAAAAGAGGAAGCTCCTTGACAAGATAGATAGAAACAGTGGCTGCAGCAATGGCTCCGACCTAAAAGCGATTGTGTGGACGGCGCGGGATGGGCGGTTCCGTCTGCTGCACCAGGGGTCGCTGTGAGTCAGACAACGCAGGAGCACCGGACCACAGCCTCGGGCCGCTCTGAGTCCGATCAGCTCGTGTCTGGTGTTTTATTTGGGCTTCCCAACACGTGTTTTAGGAGGACTCATTTCAACCCACAACACTTGTTCACAGATTTGTTAATAGTGATAGCCATCTACTCATTAACTTATGGTTGAGAATTATTGATAAGCTACTTGGAGCATAATCAACATAGTAATTTTACTACGTGCAGGGCCAGGCATAGGCAATATAGACAACTCTCTATGGTTTTTAGGTTTTAATACTTAGATGTACCGTAACCCAGGAAAGCACAGAACATTGTATTATGTAACTTTTTAAAATTTTGCTCCATATTCTTACCGGTTTACTTCTAGTCGTTGCATGGTTTCAAAGGCATCGATTTGTAGCCAATGATACTTTGTAGATCGGAGAGCAGAGGAATACCTGTGAAGATTCATGAAGAAGAGCCAATATATGGCAGTCTCTGTGTAGCAGAAGGGAGTAAATCCCTTAGGGAAATGAGATCAAGATCCAACTTGGAGAAAAGTACTATGAATGAATTAAAATAATAAATTCAGTACCACTAACTATGGATAAAAAGACAGGTATACTGAAGTTATCAGGAGATCTGTGCCCAGAACACTATTTACACAGCTTCTTTGCTGTTTGCTAAATAATATGTGGGTGTTTTAGAGTCCAAAGTACCATCATTCACATACATGATTTTAAACCATTGAATTCTGATTAGTATTCTCCCCGAGAAGTTTTAAGGAGGAACTTTAAGTCACGAGCCACGTTGAAATATCCTCATATAGGCATTTACCAGAAGCCCGGACTGGCTTTTTACCTAAGTGATAAAATAGTCCCGATTATTACTCTGAGGGCCATATCTCTCTACTCTATCCACTCTATAAAAGCGTCCAGCCACAGGAAATAGATACGGTTCTTTGCAATAGAATATTTATGCACATGCAGCTCTCTGGGCTCCAACCGATCTTCAGAGGAAACTGCTTGCCTTCTAGTTTAGTGTCTCCATCCAAGACCTTGAGACTGAATGTTCACCTACTTTCAGTTTTCATAGTGACGGATGTGTTTTGTGAGAC
>NW_022103902.1:5580103-5582230 GCF_000313985.2 Echinops telfairi | reverse complement strand
CTTCTCATTCCTTTTATATATAGAAGATGCATTTAAGTGCATGTATGCCTGTATATACAAAATGCCTTCCAAATGCTTATTTCCCTGAAAGAATTTATTTTATAATTCTCTAAAGGAGTTTAAAAAGTAACAGTTGATACTCAATGCCAAGCATATGTCATGGCATTATGCTGTAGGCGCCATCGATTCAGAATGACCCTGTATACAGCAGAATGAGACACTGCCCAGCCCTCGGCCAACTTTCACAGCCTTTGCTCATTTTCCTTTGCTGCATGGGAGCCCACTACTCTAGGCATCTCAATGAAAATAGTCCCCCAGTCGAGCTGAGCCTATCCTATACCAAGCATGCTGCTCTTCTCCAAGGAGAGTGCTTCCTGATAACATGTCCAAGTGTATGAGTTCAAGCCTCGCCATGCTCACTTCTAAGCAGCATGCTGGCTGTAGTTTTTCAGACCCATATTTGTTCATAGTTTGTAGTTTATTCAATATTCTTTGCCAACGCCATAATTCAAAGGCATCAATTGTTGTTTCATCTTCCTTATTGATTGTCTAGTGTTTGCATACATTTGAGACAATTAAAAGTAACCATAGCTTGGACCTGGCTCACCTTATTCCTCAGAGTGATGTCTTTGTTCTTAAACACTTTAAAAGTTCTTTTGTAGCAGGTTTGCCCAATATGTCGTTGTACTTTTTTTATTATTAAATCCTTTCATTGAAGGCTCTTACAGTTCTCATCCCAACACAGCCGGCAGCACCATAGACAGGAGAACAACTAGGGTACTGACAAGGTGCCAAGCACACTGGTACATTTGTTGCCATCATCATTTTCAAAGTATTTTCTTTTTACGTGAGCCCTTGGTATCAGCTCCTCATTTTCCCCGCCCTCCCCTATGCTCCCTCCTTCATGAACCCTTGATAAATTATACATTATTCTTCCCCCTCCATAGCCCCTTAATAGATTATAAGTTATTATTATTGTCATCTCTCATGCTGACTGCTGTCTCCATTCCCTTGTGTTTTCTGTTGTTCTTCCCCCTGGAGGGGGCTGTATGGATATGTATCAGTCATTACAACCAGTTCCCCCTTTCTCCCTTCCTCTCCCCCTCTTCCCCCTACCCTTCTGGTCTCACTATCCCACTCCTGTTGCTGGATTCTGTGTGTCATGAGCTCCCATCCCTTTCTATACCCGTGTCCATGTTCTGGTCTAGTCTGAATCGAGAAGCCGCACTGGGGTCATGGTTGTGGGGGTCATGGTAGTGGGGGGTGATCAGACCTACTGCGGGTTAGGCCCGGGGGCCCTGGGTAGCTGCCAGGAGGGATCAGAGCCTATAGGTAGACTTGCCGAACCCTCTCACTTGACCTCTGGGACACCAGACTCCCGGAGCTCCCGGATGGCTGCTTACCTGGGCACCATCTGGAAGCTCTTTCTGTCAGCACACTTTTTGACTGTTGTTTCCATCATTGTTGATTGCAGACCCAAGTGAGACAGAATCGTTAACTTCGGTCTTTTCTCTCTTTGTCATGATGTGGCTCCTGAATGTGTTAGAAACGTGGTTAAATCAGAAATAACTTCAGAGGATTTTACTAGGCTGTGTTAAACTCACGTATATGTACATAACGGGTAAATAATCTGTTAATAATTTACCCATTTCTTTAAGTTCCTGTGTGTATTATCACCTATATGTGTATGACCTCTCGTTGTATGATGCGTTTACTATGGTTGACGTACAACTTTTCAGTAGCTCAGTAAAGCTGTATATTGCCTATGCAAGGGACGCTTTACAGAATGCAGCTTTCCTAGTCTTAGTGTTTTAATGTGATTCTCAAGGTAATGCTTATATTCTTTCCAAATACATAGACAAAACCATAAAAGAGATCTCACTATAAAAGCAACAGATTGAAATAGTCCTTTCCTTCAAGAGAGACTTGAAGGGGTGTTGAATATATTAACATCCAATACCCTATCACTGTCCCTGTTAAAGTCATAATTAGATCATAGCTTTACTTCATGCAAGGTTTATCCTGCATATTGTCATTACTGGCAAGTAATTTTCATGTAAATGATGTTTTTTTAAGATTTTGTTTTGTTTTGTGTTTTGAGCAAGGAGTTTGCATTGTTGTTTGAGA
>NW_022103902.1:5577568-5579620 GCF_000313985.2 Echinops telfairi | reverse complement strand
TTTTGAAAATGATGATGGCAGCAAATGTACAAATTTACTTGACACCATGGATGTATGTATGAATTATGATAAAAGCTGTACGAGCCCCCAATAAAATGATTTTTAAAAATTCATACCCTTCCATAATTGGACAATTGTATGAATTGCAGCAGTAATTCAAGCTTATAGCATAAATGTATCCAGAATTAACAGATCCAACTCATTATAAGTCATAATGAAGATGTGTTGGACATTTCTTTTATGTTTTAATCAGTAGAAATCATGGTTATTTTTTTTCATCCCATTCTCAGATATTGCTATGGTGAAAATCAGTTATTTAAGATCTTTGATATTTGCCCCAAATATTTTAAACAAGCTACTTAATAACTTTGGAGAACATCCCAGATTGTACATAATTTTAATGTCTGAAGTTTGTTTGTACTTCCTATAACTCAGATGCTATCCTAATTATTTTAGATATAAATATATAGATAAATTTTTATATATATAAAATTTGTAATATTTTACATCCACTTATACATGTAAATATAGGTCTAGCCATCACAAATCTGAATAAGTATTACTAGTGGGTTATGCATTGGATTGCAAACCCACCATCTGCTTTAGAGGGAAAAATGAGAAATGTTAATCCCATAACTATTTACAACCTTGGAAGGGACGAACCAGCCAGGGTACAATATATCACCGATGAAACGTACAACATTCCTCTAATTCTTTAGTGCTTCCTGCCTCCCCACTGTCATGTCCCCTGTTATACCTTGCAAATTTGCTAGACCAGAGCATGTATACAGGTATGGACAAGAGCTCTCGTCACACAGAATCCAGGACAGATAAAACCCTCAGGACCAGTAATGAGAGTAGCAAGACCATGAGGGTAGGGAGAAGATGGGGAGAGAAAGGGGGAACCAATCCTAGTGATCGATGTACACCCCCACCAGCAGCCCCGCCCCAGGGGACGAACTGTGGAAACGTGAGTGAAAGGAGACAGTGGAAGGTTCAAAATATGAAAATAAAAGTAATGTATAAATTATCAAGGGTTCATGAGGGTGGGAGGGGAGAGGAGGGAGGGAAAGAGAAGCTGATACCAAGGGCTCAGGTAGACAGAAAATGTTTTAGAAATGATGATGGCAACATAGGTACAAAGGAGCTTGACACGATGGATTGTGGTAAGAGCTATAAAAGCCCTCAACAAAAATTATTTATTAAAATTAAATAAATAAAATAGATTTACAACCTTGGAAACCCAAATGAGGTATTCCATTTTTTTATTGGGTTTCTATGAATCATAATTGACTCCATGGTAATGGGTTTGGTTTGATTTGCAATATGATTTTATAGAAAAAGTAGGGCACAGTAATGTTTAATACCTGGTATCCTACAGCCAGTACCAGTGTGCTAGTATTTGAAGCAGCTCTGGCTTAACAGTAAGCTGTGCATACATTTGTTCATTCTTGATTTACTTCTTAACAAATGTTATGCTGTTTTTCCACCTGTATCCAAGCCAAAATTAAGTGTTAAAACAAACAGACAGAAAATACATAGGTAGATAACAATGGTTGTGACATAGCAATAAAGTTGGCTAGATAGGAAACATAAGAAAATTAGTGATGATCAATGTATGGAGGACATTCAAAATAGTGAAGCAATGCCAAAATTTCCTGAATGTGGATTCTGATCATTTCTTGCATGGCCTTAAGCAACCCATTCATCCTGTGCTTTCCAGGATCAAAATATTTGGCTCAACACCAAACCAAATGATCATCTTATTTTAAAACTTTCTTTTTTACAGAATAATGTCTCATCTTTAAAACTATTGTATTTGGAGATGTAGCATATTAAAATAGGCTCATCTTCAAGAACATACATTAATTTCTGGTTGTAGCTAAAATCTGTAATGTATCTTGCATCTATAACTAAACGTCCCATATTAATATGGTTTTCTAAATTGTATTTCCTTCTATTTGGAAGTTTCATTCATTTTTTTATTTAGTATCTCCATTATATCATTCAGAGATAGGTAATAAATTATACTTTGATGATCATCATTTTCAG
>NW_022103902.1:5574989-5576940 GCF_000313985.2 Echinops telfairi | reverse complement strand
TCTAACCCATTATGGCTAAGAAACTCTACGGAGGGCTCCACTCTGTGCTGTAGGGTTCGTGTGAGTGGCAGTCCGCTGGATGGCAGTGTTACAGGAGAGAATGGGAGTTTGTTTGTTTTCCTTGGAAAGGATAAATAGTAAGTGTAGTTCCTGAAACCTACGTGTGGAGCAGAGAAACACAGCACACATGATTAAAACAAAGCTTTTTAGTGTCCTAAGGGCATCTATGATCTGGAAGCATTATTTTTTGATGAACAAAATATATTTGGAGTCTCAACTAGAGAAAAAGATTGCAGATAACCTCAGGGAAGAATCCTGACAGATTTTGAAGATATTTTCATTTTTTATAAGTAAGAGAAGACCCTCTTGCGGCAAAGATTTCCCAGTGGAAATACAAAATTAATGCAAAATTAAATACAAAATTCATACATTCCAGCCCACTTAATCCTAGCTGTCTCTGCCTTAACTCAAAACAGTGCTGACATCTCTTCAGAATCTCACAGATGCTCAGATGTTGAGCTGTAACATGTACCAGAGCCTACAGTATGAAATAAAATGGGGCATAAATAGCTCCGTGCCCTCTCAGAGGTAGTTTGATTTATTAACGTATTTCATTTTATCACTTTATGAATCTCTACCCACTGCTGAAATTATCGGCTGGGAATTTTTATTTTGTGTTTGGCTGTTTTAATTGGAGAGGGTGGCTATGACCAGTGTAACTGACACCGTCCTCAGGTAGAGAAGAGGCACCTCACCCAAGGACTTGCGAATGGTCAGGTGCACTTCAATCTGGCCACGAAGATTTCAAGGGAGGCTGGGCTTTGGCACTTCTCACTGCCCACGTCTACTTTTGTAGAAGCGTCAGAAGGTATTCTTCACCCCTTCAGTCAGGTGGTATGAGAATCCACTCATGTAATGCACAGTGTGTGTGCCAAGGAGACCAGTGAATTCACATCTCTAATGATCACTGCTACATACAAATGCTGTAAAACAGCAAGTGTGGTAAATTAGCAGAAATATCAGAAAAGTGTGGAAGAGGGGGAAAAAACAGAATGTGAGTGTCTAGGTCCACAAAAAGCCTTTAAGCAATGCATTAGCAAAACGGAACTGCTAAGCCCTCAACAAATAGTGGAACCCGATTGTTAAAGCAGCTGGCAGGTCATCTTCATGCTGGTCACCAGCGTGCACCATCTCAAACCAATGCCCTTTGCTCGAAGCCCCAAGAAAGTCTTCCCTTCCTCATTTGTGGCTTTTCAATTTTCAATTTATAACAACTAAAAACAGGAGGCAGCAGGTCCTCATTCACAATAGAACGTGTCAGTACTGGAAGGGAGCCATGACACCGGAAATGAAAAGCTACTTCATAGTTCAGAGGGGAAAAGACCGCATCGCAGCTCTGTAGTACATTTACGAACCTATAGGAGCGCCTGTACCTGAAGGAACGTCGCCCTTAAAAAAGTTACTCGTGCTGGATGCTTGCTGCTTCTAGGGCAGCTTTCTGTGTCCTGTTATATTTGACGTCCTGTGAGCAATGGCACAATTATCCGAATAAATGTGAGAATGTGGTTCTACAGGATATGAAATGGGACATCTTCCTGGGGTACCAATTTTTCTCAAAGATATGAGGAAAACAGTGCTTTTAAATATTAAAATAAATATGGATTAAACAGAAGAAACTTCTGCATGTACTCACGCACTTTTAACTGAAGACCCAGTAATACAGAGATAACTTCTTGGAGAAAAATGATTTGAATATTTAAATCGTGGTGGTGTAGGTCCAGTTGTAGCTCAGTTTTCATTTTCTGATGAGGTGACTGTGCAACGTAACAAACAAAAGTCACAGAGGAAAGACAGCCGGATGACGATGTGGCGGGAGCGCATCTTGAGTGACCGGCTGCTTGTTGTCGCACATTCTAACTGAGCGCAATTCTTTCCTAAGAGGGCAAAAAGT
>NW_022103902.1:5559221-5573857 GCF_000313985.2 Echinops telfairi | reverse complement strand
ACCTAAACTCCATGAAGATGTGCACAAGAAGACTCTAGAAGAAGTGCTCAATACGGCAGGGGTCTTCCTCATGGACAACAGTTAAAATGGTGACTTGCCTTACTGGTTTTTAAATGTAATTCTGTTTTTCATCTGAGTATAGGTATGACATACATAATTAGGAAATACACACAGAACACAGCCTGGTGTTTGGGGATCTAAAACTGAGATCCAAAGACTGATTCTACAACTGAATGAAAGTAGGAAAGCCCATTGGCTAAGGCCATGCAGAAACTCGTTGGACTCCAGGTTTAGAAATATTTAGTACAATTTAATTATTTTGAATGCCCTCCAAGCATTGATCTTCTCTTGAGTTTGCTAGAATTCTGAATAAGATTTTATTTCTTATAAGTTAATTTCTCACAGAAATCTCATCTTTAAGTATAAAACGTGTTGGATGATTTTTTTATTATTTAACTTTGCTGTTTAAAGTTTGCCACATGTGCCAATCTAATCAATCTAGTGGGTAACTCTCCCGTGCACATTGGGAAGTTGGTGAGGCAGCAGAGACCTGGCTACACTCACGCTACCATGTTCTTGCATGTGCCATTTGTCAATTGTGTGTAAGAAAGATAATAAATAAATGGTGATTTATATATGCTTTTAAATGCATGTCATAAGTACATTTGAATACACACACAGGAAGGAACAGCCTAATTTCCCTCCCAAGGAGTGGCTTGTGGCTTTGAACCACTGACCTTATGGTTAGGATCCCAATGCCTAACCCAAAATGACACCAGGGCCGTGTGTGTGTGTGTGTGTGTGTGTGTGAAGAACGTGTACCTGTGTGTGTGTCTTGGCACATATGTCTATATTGGCACTATTTCAAAATTATACATACACATATATGAATGTGCGTGTATAAATATATATGTGTGTGTGTGTGTGTGTGTGTGTGTATGTGTGTGTGTGAAGAACGTGTACCTGTGTGTGTGTCTTGGCACATATGTCTACATTGGCACTTATTTCAAAATTATATACACACATATATGAATGTGTGTGTATAATTATATATGTTTGTGTGTGTGTATATCTACACTTTAGAAATAAGTGCCAACATAGACATATGGAAATCCCTTATAAAAACTCCCTTTCAAGTTAGCCTGTGCCTTAGGGTTCCATATGGAACTATAGTCTATAATTAATTTTTTTCCTTAATATAATTGCTCTCTGAGTTATTGTCCTCAGGGTACTTAGTCTGGAACCTAAACACATTATTCCATACTTCTAATGTTTCTGATGGATTTGACTTTTCTCTAGTAAAACTTCTACATTGGGACTTTAATAGATTAGCACCAGGTTCACTTCTGTCGTGAGGAGTCAAAGTATGTCCTATAGTCTTTTGTCATTTTTTTCATAGTATCAGCAAATTCCTTCAGAAGAATATTTACTTAAAAACAGACGAGACCCTGCAAGCATACATCTCAGCGTATGTCTGTTGTGACCTGAGTGATTGGCAGTTGTTATTCTATGAGTTTTATTGAGTTTTAACAGTTGGATTTCTTCTAGGTAGAAAACTTGAGTTTTTCCAGGAAACAACCAGCCAAGTGTTATGGGAAAGTACATATAAAATACGTATAATGCATATACTACAGTGCCTTCTTCTTAGACAGTTCCTTTTTTTCCTTCTATATATATCTTCTATTACATATAACAGTCTATAAAATTTGGAATTAGGAAATAAGAGGTATATAATACAAGGAGGCTTCAAAAGGTTCATGGGAAAAATGGAATTTAAATGTCTTGGAACTTTTCCATGAAATTTGTGAAACCCACTAGTATTCTCAATGGAGCTGCCAATACAGCCTACCTCAATGTTGTGATGCTCAAAGTGGGGGTGGTACTATCTACCCCACAATGGTAGGTAAATAGGGAAGAAAGTTAATTTATAAAAGATAATGAAAAGGTCATTTGTAGTGATGATGTAGTGTTATGTAAGAATGCCTTATTCCAGTGGCTTGACAATGGGCTTTGGGTCTCTACTCCGTGACCAGAGGATGTACACTGGTACAGATAGGAACTGGAAACACAGGAAATCCAGGGCGGATGATCCCTTCAGGATCAGTGGTGTGAGTGGCGATACTAGGAGTGTAGCGGGAGAGTGGGTTGGAAAGGGGGAACCTATTACAAGGATCTACATGTGACCTCTTCCCTGGGGAACGGACAACAGGAAAGTGGGTGAATGGAGACGTCGGACAGGGCAAGATATGGCAAAATAATAATTTATAAATTATCAAGGGCTCAGGAGGGAGGGGGGAGCACAGATGGAGGGAAAAAAAGGACCTGATGCCAGGGGCTTAATTGGAGAGCAAATGTTTTGCGAATGATGAGGGCAATTAATGTACAAATATGCTTTACACAATTGATGTATGTATGGGTTGTGTTAAGAGTTGTATGAGCCCCTAATAAAACTATTAAAAATAAACAAATAAACTAAACTAAAAAAAAAAATGCCTTATTCGTTATTCTGTATCTCACCACTTCACCCTCTCTCTTTAAAATTCTACACAGATGGTTCACAAGCACCAGCGAGACCCCCTAAACCACGACCCCGTAGGACTGCACCGGAAATTCACCACAGAAAACCCCATGGGTCGGAGGCAGCAATGGAAAATGTAGATGCAAAAATTGCAAAACTCATGGGAGAGGGTTATGCCTTTGAAGAAGTAAAGAGAGCCTTAGAGATCGCCCAGAATAACGTCGAAGTGGCCCGCAGCATCCTCCGAGAATTTGCCTTCCCTCCTCCCGTCTCTCCGCGTCTCAATCTATAGCAGCCGAGATGGTCATGCGTCAGAGCGGCAAGCAGTGGGTGACCAGTCCCGCAGTGTGGGATGGAGAGCAGTGGGCGTTGTGATTCCCACTCACCTGGCATCTTGAGAAGAGAGTGTGGTTCCTCGGACGAAGACGGCTGCTTGCTCAGGATGTCTATACTTGCAGCTTCCTTATTTTTGCTAGCCATATTTTAAATCAGGGTTGAACTGATGAAAATAATTTAAAGACGTTTACTCCCCTTGAACTTTGAATCTGTGAAATGCTTTTCCTTGTTTACATGTTGGTGAAGTTGCAGTTTGCTTCTGTTTTTGTTTGGCTTTTGAATACCTGTACTGTGCTCCTGACAGGCCCTGTGAGTGGTCAGGTCTGCTGTACAATTACCCCCAGGTCCCTTGCTGTCCATCGCAACAGCTAAATCAGGCATTCCTTTGGATCTCACCTTTCCACCCCACACCCCAGAGGTCCAATTCCATTTCTGCTATTTACGGATGCTTCAGACGTTCTGATTTTCAATGATCAAACTAATGCAAAAACAAAAAATATATGTGGCCTTCACTACTGAGTCTTTTCTTTAGAAACCATTGCTGTTAAGAGATGAAGAAAATCTGAATGTACAAAGCATTATTTTTGTTCAACAAGCTACCTTTCAGAGGGCTTTCCACAGTAATATAGAGAGCACATCCCTTGATTTTGGTATAAGTTTTGTTACTTTTAATTCTCCATATTCTCATCTCTACCATCCTAAGGGATCACAACTCTGTAAAAATCTAATGGATTAGAAAGCAACTACTGTATATATGGAGAGATAACATTTGCATATGCCAGTGCTATACGGAAGTTATGTAATGAGTTCACCTGCTATCTACACCTGCATAACTTTGAGGCATGCTGAATAAGAGGGCTGTCTCCTTAATGTATATTAATAATTAAAAGATTTAATTATGGTCAGACATTTCCCAAAGTGGAACAGAGTCCATTTTCTATTGGAGTGACTGTATTCTGGTTCCTGACAGCTGCAGGAGCCAGGCCACATTGCAGTGGGCACGTTAACCCTTTGATGCGCTGTGAAGTGCTAATGCTGCTGTGGCAATGCTTTTATGCAGAGGTCTTTGAGATTTTCTCTCCGCAGTCAAATTATACTTCATGTCTAATTTCTATATTCTCTCCTTCGTTGTTCTCATTCAGTCTTGTGGGGAAAATGAATATGGTTCTGCTGTTTCTCGCAAAATGGTGGTTGGTTCTTCCGAAACCATGTTATCACTTTGCATCAATACTCACATCTTCGTTGAGTCTCTATGACGTGCTCAGCTCCGGTAGGTGTGTTCCAAAGCACAAACCCTCACAAGCAGACTCCATTGGCCTGCTGTGCTTTTCTGTACGTGCCAGTTTGGTGGCCAGCGGCCAAAGGAGAAAGCCTGGGGGGGTTCAGGTAGCGCTCCTAGACTCTCAGGCAACTTGCTGTTTTCTTCTTTCCTGAGGAGAAGTTAGTGGGAAAAGGAGACCGAATCATTTACCTTTAAAACGCGTGAACCCATAGATTTTCTAAATATGGACGCATCTGTGCATGTTTCTGCCACTTTACACAGAGTCTGATATAAAAAGATACAGCCTCGCCCCTCGGCAGGACTTGAAAGGACATGACCAGAGAAATGGATGCCCTGCAAACCCCGTGTAGACACGCCACTCTGACCTGGGAGGACCGGCCACGGTTCCTTCACAGAGTGGCATGTGCCCTTTGCAAAACGTCGCTTTCGTGGTGTGATGCTTGAGGAGTCACGGGCCTTCGTATAGTTTGTGCTCTTATCTGAATGCCTTCAGGTGATTCTGAGCGTATGCTGTCCCTAGGGGGGATTTTGGTTTTTTTGCCCTAGATATTTTTCCTATGAGTAGGTGTATAAATGAAGATTTTTAGACTTAAAAAATTCCTTTGACTGATTTTTTGTTTTTATATGAACCCCATGTTCCGTATCCTGATATATATATATATTTAACTTGTTTTCTCAGTCTATGTAATCCCATTGGAATAGCCCTGTGGACTTTAGTCTTTGAATGTCTTGCTGGTCCACAGGCATACTCTAAAAGCCAAAAGTCGCCCACTTCATTGTGCTGGCATGATGATGCTACAATTGACAAGGAGAGGCTGCTAATTAGGAATATTGAAAAAGCAGCAGTAAAATCTCATCCAAAAAATTCAGATAATATGTGGAAATTTTTGTTAAAAACTAAAAAAGATTGGTGAAGATATAGTGAATGTGAACCTGAAGTTTTCTGTTTTGTTTTTTAATTCATTTAAAACAATTTTTCTACTAACTTCCATCAAACTCTCTGAATCCTGTACTTAAGTAGCAACCTCTAATTTTGTCACTAGAAATGAGTGCATCAAAACATGCAGGTCATGGAAAGAGGAAAGCTTTCTAGCAAGCACACTCACGCATAATCCATCAGCTGCAGTGGCACTCCGCCCCACACAACGCACGGCCCGGACCTGACGGGACAGCCCCGCCACATCCAGAGTAACGTGTTGAGGAATGACCTAGCCCTTGTGTCATGTGCCCCAAGACGTCAAACATTCCTCTTATCTCTCAACACTCACTAATATGATTATTTTGTGAATCAGCCCTCCATATAATTAAATCATGGCTAACACAAAACAGCCTTCTCCCCTGTCCCCGACCCCAACCAAAACATATTTGGAGACAGAAGGATTTATTCTAAATGCTATTCGTGTAAGTTGATCTTCAGAACCTGTTTCTGTTTTTCTTTCATGTCTGATATATTCCGACCAAAAATCAAACTCAATCAGGCAGTATTAGTGTTGAACTTGAGCTTCCTTCTATGTAAGACGACCCCTTAGCTCTTCCTTTTCCTGTCTTTTTACCCACAGTGCAAATAGTCATATTAATAGAGCCCTAATTGCAACTTCAAAAGGTCCATGTGTTCATTCAGTATTTCACATACCAACAACACTTGCAAAGATTTCTTTATAATGTGAATTTTTTGTTCACTTCCAGAAGCATTTCCTACAGTTTCAACATTATTTCTCTCCCAGATTTTCAACTTGAAGCTTTAATTTGCACTGACTCATCTAACCTGATTAAAATTTTAATTTCTCAAACTGACAGATTTGGAAGCAAAGTACAGTATAGTATGTTTTAACAGTACAGGTACTGCCTGTTGATCTTGAATTTTAGTGCTGAGAAAAGTTTCCATAAAAAATCGATTGAGTGAAGGGTTACTATTTTTCCCAGTTACTATTTTATTGTTTTAAAAAATGCCTTTAAAAAAGTGTTTAATGTGGCAGATAGTTATGTGTTCAATTAATTTATATTTTATTCATTCTTTTTCAATTCTGGTTATTATGTAACATCAAGTACTTTATTCTTTTAAGGTATTTTATAAAATTAATGTTAACAAAATGCTACGTTGGTGCTTTATTTTTTCACATGAGCGCAAACATTTCAGAGCATTTCCATGTTCGTTAATCATTCTTCACATTCAACAGATTACCTATAATTAAGAACCTGTTGGAAAAAGTGGTGCCAAGTTCTCATCATTGAGTTTTGTTATTAAATATCAAAACCATATCATTTTAAAAGAAAGTTAATAAGCTACTCCCAAGTCACAAGGAAAAGTCTGTGTTAAGGTCCCTGATAAGAAAGACTATGTCTATCCGAAGGAAGGTCCCAGCATGAGCTGTCACAAAGGTGACAGTTCCTGCTCAGTAAGCACATGTGTTCTTTACATTCTTGGGTTTTCCTAATAATTTATAAGGCTCGATGGCATTTGTCAAGCTGAAAGCAGGGCTGGGGGGGGGGGCTGTTCAAGATCGTGTGGTTCAGCTTTCATTCCTGTTTATGTTTTTAAAGAAAATTGTTCCAGCGAAGAACAGCGCACGTCACATTTAGATGAAGGCTTGAGTTCACTAGGACCTGAAGAAGAGAGGACACTGTCCTGCTGCAAACGTGGCACCATACTAGCCACGCTACAATTATGGGGACTCTCGGCTTCAGAGTCACTAGCGGTCAGAGAAGAGAGCCCTGGTTTTGCAGCGGTTATGAGTTGGGCTGCGAGTCCCATGGTCAGCAGTTCAAAACCACCAGGGAGACGGACTGTGCTTGCTTCTGCAGTAAACCCACAGGGCGTCGCTATGAGTCAGCAATGACTCGGTGCAGTTGCTTACGGTTAGAGGTCAGAGAGGAGCCCTGGTAGCGTCCTGGTTACTCCTTGGGCTGTTAACTGCAAGATCAGCAAACCATGGCCGCTCGGTGGGAGAGAGCATTCGGTTCCTGTAGAGATTTAGTCTGGGAAGCTCACAGGGGCAGTTCTGCCCTGGCCTGTAGGGTCACTGTGAGTTGGCGTTGACTCGGTGGCAGGAAATTGAGTTGAGTGGTCAGTGATGCTCTACCATGACGTTGGTCAACTCTGGGCCCAAAGTTTACCAGGGAGTGCCAGCAGGAATGGCCCCTACAAGTCCCACCCAGCCAGCAGGTGGAAATTCGTTCTGCTGCTGCTGCTATCTCTGTGTCTCCTTCCTCCCTCGCATGGTTTTCTTTTTCCGGGTTCTCAGGGCAAATTTGGAAATGACTTGTAATTATTATTTTATCCCTTCTGCCACTACCCTCAAGTCTAAGTTATACCTCCTATATTGTAAATCGTTCTTAGTTGGGGCCCCTCAGTGAAGTGGAATGATTCTATAACATGGACTTCTAACAATGGACTTACAGTAACTATGAAGATGATTCAGGGAAAAGAAAGTTTTCTTCTATCGTCCATCGTGTCTCCATGAGCCCGGAGGTCCCACCCCAGGGCAGCCAGCAACAACGACTGCGCTCCTCGCCTCACTGAAAGAATGGACTTGCTGAAATCCAAACTCAATAAACTCCTCTATTTAAAACCCTTTGGCTTTCTAGAACAGACGCCCCATATCTGTGTACCTTTTCCCACTTCTCTACTACCACAGCCTTTTCCCCTTTTGCTGTCCTTGCACTTACCGAAATGTGCTTCACATCTCTCGGCACTTGATCCTCATAAAGACCCATTTCCTTTTGCACAACCTGGATAATTTTATTTGCTCTTTAAAATCTAACTCAAGAACTGCTGCACTGAAAGAAAACTTCCCTCCACATTCAGCTGAGCGTGCTGTACTGCATGCTCCACACAGCATCCATGTTATAAGCATATGTAGTGTTGCAATTACCGTTTTTTCACTTGTCGCCCCACCTAGACTGAACTTTCAGAGAAGTCTGGCTTTTAGTTTCTGTGTCCCAATACAGAGCCCAATATAGGATTTACAATAGTAATCCAAATAAATGAAAAATTGCACCCTTGAATACCAATTAGCAAAAACAGTGTCTAGTTCATATCCTAGGTCTACCACTAGTTCTGGCATGGATTCTGTTTCCTCTGGTCCTATGAGCTCCAGTTATGGCAATCATAGACTATAAGACCACTCACCAATGTGATTACAGTGCCAAATTTATAAAACAAAAATTCCCAAAATTTGAGGACATTTAAATTTTATTTTGGTAAAGCTCAATTTTTTTTTTTAGTAACTTGGCAAGATGAGGGAATGCCTTTTCTCTCTTAAAGGGGCTAAGCTATTCACAACATTAACAGCTGCAAACTCCAGTGAAAATAGTCTATTTGTTAGGAATGCAGACCCTACAGTCAGACGGTCTTTTGGTTCCTTTCTGTCGGTTCTGATCCAGAGCTACACCCTGTACAACCAAGGAGGACACTGCTTGGTCCTGCCCCATTCAGCGTTTTTGCTCTGTTGTATCTTCTATTGTAAACACCATGTCCACACCCATTCCATTGAATGTTCCCTTCCCACGCCCCCACTGGCCCAGGGCTAAATAATGATGTCCTTCTCCAGAGACTGTCTCCTGATCACATGTCCAAAGCACGTAAGACAAAAGTCTCACGGCCATCACTACTGACAGCCATCCCCGAGGGCGTCTTCCTTGATAGATGAGTCTGGTCAGTTCTTCAGACTTCCCTGCTCATTGTCCACCTTTCCCATTCCTAGGAGGCGGTGGAAAATGCCGTGGCTTGAGTCAGGAAACTAGTCTTTAAAGTGACATCTTTGGTTTTTCACACTCTAACAAGATCTTTTACAAAATATTTGCCGGCTGAAATCTATTGTTTGACTTCTTGTCTGCTGTGTCCTCTTGACTGTGGTTCTGAATAAAAGGCAATCCTTGACAACTTCAACTGTTTTCCATTTATCATGCTATTACCTACAGGTCCAGTAGGGAGAATATTTGCTGCCTTTATGTTCAGGTCTAATACAAAAATGAGTCTTTGATCTTCTGCACTGAGGACTTCAAGCCCTCCTGGCTTCCAGCAAGCAGGGTCGTGTCATCAGAATGTGGTATAAGTTGCTGATGAGTCTCTCTCCAATCCTGATGCCAGTTTCTTCCTTCATACTGTCCAGCTTCTTGCATTATTTACTCAGCATACAGAGCGAATACATATGTTGAAAGGATGCAGTCCTCACACAAACCTTGCCTGGTTTTCAACCCTATAGTTTTCATTCTGTTCCAATGACTGCTCGTGGCCAATATACACTCGTAAAATATACAGTCTGGACTTCCCATTATTCACAATATGATTCACGACATTATAATCCACATAGTTGAATGCCTTTCCATAACCAGTCAAATATAGTAAACATCTTTCTGGAAATCTCTCCTCCAACATCCACCTATCATTAGCAATGAGATCCCACATTCTATGTCCTTTTTTGAATTTGGATTGCCTTTCTGGAAGTTCCCTGTCAATATAATATTGCAACCATTTATAAATTATCTTTAGCTAAAATTTACTTGTGTTTGATAGTAATCGTATGTTTTCATCATTTCTACTTTCTGCTGGATTCCCATTCTCTGCAATGGGCATATATAAATAGTCCTTCCAGTCAGCTGGCCAAGTAGCTGTCTTCTAAATTGTCTGGTATAGATGAGTGAGTGCTCCCAGGACTACATCTGTGCGTTGAAACGTCTCAGTTGGGTTTCTAGCAATACCTTCAGTGCAGCTGGGGCTTCTGACTTCAATACCATTGCTTCTTGACTATATGCAACCTCCTGAAATGGTTGACTAGCCATCAATATTTTTGTACAGGGATTCTATATTCCTTCCATTGTCTTCTGATGCTACCTGTATCACTGCTATAGAATCAATTCCCAACTCGTCGTGAAAGCCTCATCTTCTTCTAGAGAAGCAGCTGGTGGGTTTGAACAAGAGAACTTGTGGTTTGCAGTCCAACACTTACCTAACAGCAGGACCACCAGTGCTCTTAAGATCAAAAATTGAGATAATTTTTGTTTGTTTTAAGCTCAGGAAATTCTGAGGAGCATGATCATCCCTTTCTGTTTTCTAGCTCTGGATCTCTGTGCATTTTGTCATGTTTTACTTGGTCTTCTCAGGTGCTGTTTGAACCCTTTGAAATGTCTTCACTGGGTCCTTGCCCTTGTGCTTTAGCTACCCCACGCCACGTGTCAGAGTCTCTGCGAACAGCCCTTTCCATCTTTCTTTTTGCTTGATATTGTGCTCTCTTCATGGATGACATCCTGGATATCCCCCTACAGCTCCTCTGGCACGTGGTCCCTTGTGTTCAGTGTATCAAACGTATTCTTGAGAGGATCTCTAGATTCAGGGGGGATATGCTCACGATTGTATTTGGCTCGGATGCACCTGTTTTAATTCCCTTCGCGTCACCTCAGTTTGCATCTGAGCAAGTGATTGTTGCAGTCTGCCTCTTTTACTCTTCTGGCTCTGGATACTGAGCTTCTCTGCCATCTCTTTCACACATGTGATTGGTTTCATTCCTGTATAGTGACTGTTTCTGTACTTTAAATAAGATAATTTAGTTTTAGTGGTTAGTGAGTAAATTTGAATGATTGTCTTTGTGTTAGGCAGGGTTCTCGAGAGAAACAAAACCAGGATTTTTATTTATGATTATGATAACATATATGTGAGGATAGATTTATACTGCACGAAGGAATATAACAGCTAATTAGCCCACACAGCAGTATAGAGGGCTCAGTTCAACTCACTTCTGTGGAAGTCCTTCAGCTCATGAGGGTTGCTGGGTCCAAGGTCAAGGAGGCAGGCAGCTAAGTCTTCCTTGGGTAATGCAGGCAGAGTCCACCCACAAGGAGCAAACAGCAAGGCGGGTCACCAATAGTCAGAGTTCAAGAGCTTAGCGAAGCAGGCCTGGAAGGGATATCAAACTCAAGCAACGCAAGACAACAGGATTCATCAGCCTCAAGCTCAAGTGATGTACACACCAGCTGTGTGGCCAAGCAGGTCTTGAGGGAACCTCAAGCTCTAGCGACATGATCCATGGGTTGGGGGTCCCACCGGTAGCGTAGCTCACAAGTTGAGGCAGGTCTGATCACCAGAGAGCAAGAGGGGGGGGGGGGGGGGGGGCGGCTTCCGATCAATTTATCTCTGCCCTTCAATTAAACTAAGACCTTATTAATCCCCCATGTTCCTATTGGCCAGGTTGGCACAATAAACCTACCTACCACAGTCTTATTAACTGGTCTCCCTTTCAGGCTTATGTATATTATCATATGGCTATTCAGGATAGGTCTTGAAATATTCTTTTTGACCATGCATTCCCTGCTAATCTTCAATTTGTTATTACCATTTTCTTTTTCAATTTGAATTGAACAATGTCCCCATCAGCCCCCAAATGCCTATGATACTGATATTATTTATTACATTTCATTTTTTTACAACCTCCAATTTTCTTAGATTCATAATTTGTACACTTGATAGTATGATCATTTATAAATGTACATAGCCTTTTTTCCTCATTTTCATTTGAAGGTCCTGGAAGTTTTATTCCATTTATATCATTAGGACCAACTGTACTTTGAGGGGTCAGCCCCCACCAAATGTATTGCATGCTTTCCCACCTGAAAGGCTCATGTTCGGGCACCACATCAGATGATGTGCCACTGCTACACACAGGGTTTTCACTGGCCGCATTTTTAGAAATATGCTCAAAACTTGTAAAGTGACTAAAAAAGCTCTACATAAGGCAGTTGTGGTGAAGAATTTGTTGTAAATAGGGGTTGGTTCAGTCATTTTACAGGAAAAATTTATAAATATTGAATGGAATTTTAATCAAAACAGCACTGCTCTGATAAAAGATACACCCTTCTCAAATATAGCAGCTCACCAAGCTGTTTGAATGGTTGGGTTCTCCAAGGTCCTGCCAATAATGCAGTCACATATCAGGCTCCTGAAAGATTCGCTCGATCCAGTGCTTCACATCCTAATTATTTCTGGTCCTGTTACCATGATGAATCACCCCAATTCTAAAATTTCAGATCTCTTCTTGTTTCACTTTGTCAGGACAAAACTAGTTTGACTCTTTCTGAAGTCCTGTTTCAAGGGCAAGTAGGAGTTTCCTGTACGTCATGCACACATAATCTGGGAACTGTCTGCATTCAGAGAGTGCGCACAATGGTGTGTTGCACTTAAAGAATGCTCAATAAAGTCTGCATTCCCATCGAGCTTCCCCAAGTAACTGCACTCCCTGAAGCGCAGAGTAGACGGCACAGGGAGGCATGCTGGATGTGTTGGGTTTTTTAAATCAATTCATTGGGGCTCATACAATTCATCACAATACATAGATCAATTGTGTAAAGCACATCTATACATTTGTTGCCCTCATTATTCCCAAATTTCACTTTCCTCTTGGGTTCCCGGAATCAGCTCGTTTTCCTTTTTTCACCTTCCCTTCCTCCTCCCCTCTCCCCCATGCACCCTTGATAATTTATAAATTATTATTGTATCTTATATTACACTGTCCGGCGTCTCCCTTCACCCACCCCTCTGCTGCCCGTCCCCCAGAGAAGAGGTTATATGTAACTCCCTGTGATCCATTCCCCCTTTCTTCAAACAGTTCCTGTTTAGACAACAGTGGAGAAAAGATGGTTCAACTTAAATGGCAAGAACTTAAAACCATGAAACAAAATGAATTATACATCCTGCCAGCCAATTGCAAGGTTGAATTTTGAACATAAACCTTTTTACCATCTTGGACTTTTCCTTCCTGTTACTCAGAACCCAGTGTCATGAAGGCCATGGTTGGAGAGTATGAAAAGGCACCAAGCTGACTTCCTAAAGGGCTGTTTTCTCCTCCATTGAAAACCATCTAGACCAGCGGTTCTCAACCTGTGCATCGCGACCCCTTTGGGGGCCGAACGACCCTTTCACAGGGGTCGCCCGATTCATACCAGTAGCAAAATTACTATTATGAAGTAGGAGCGAAAATAATTTTATGGTTGGGGATCATCACAACATGAACTGTATTAAAGGGTCATGGCATTAAGAAGGTTGAGAACCACTGAGCTAGACCAAAAATTTAGAAACTCTCTATTTTGAATAATTGATGGAGACCCCTTCCCCACTTTTTCTTGATAGGTTGAAATCTAGTTCTTGAAAGAAGGGAATCTTGGAGTATGGGAAAAAAGCTGTCAACATTTTTGTTCTCTTATTCCAAATGTAGCAAGTTATTGATTATTTTCATTTATTCTTAGAATCGAGTCTAAAGCCCCAAAGCTGAAAACAACAAATGCTAAGTGCCTTCATATTCTGAAAACTCACCTAATAAACCTAATAAGCCATTAAGAGTCAGGTGGTGGAAACATCTCTCCTAGTCTCCAGTTACATAGGCAGAAGATGATGCATTTGAGAATTTACAGTAGGAGAAGTGTGTGATGAATTAGAATGGATGAACTGGGTCTACCTTCCCCAATCCAAATAATTATAGCTCCTGGCAAAAAAACAATTATGGAGACTTGAGAATAGGGGTTTTATTTGCTTGCTTGTCTATTTACCAGAGCACTTATTGATCTTCCATCTTTGTGTACGTGAGCAAAGTAGAAAACAAAAACTAAAAACAATGTATAAAGAGAGCAGCAGTCAATCAGCTAATGAATACTCCACCATTAGGATGGGAAGGACACATCACACTGCTATAGGACTAGCAGATTCATCAAGGAGCCCAAGTTTGAGCCCTTGTGATGGGAGGAAATCTTCGTGCGAGGTAAAATTACCCAGGCAGGAAAGGCTATTGGGGCGTGTGCCACTGCAGCAGTGATGGAGTAGAGTAGGAGACATCCCCTGTGCTGGTCAGTAACCTAGGAGGTAGTCTTGTGGTCTCTTGAAGAATGCATCATCAATTCTATGACAAAGTCTACATTGACTCTTGTACCATACACATGAAACCCAGAAACAAATAAAATCTACTCTAACACCTGTACTTAAAAAGAGGGTGAAGCAACATTCCTTTCTTGTCATTCTTCCTCCGTCTCAGCCCTGAAAACCCAGAAACCAGAGTGAAGATAGCTGGTAGGACAGTAAGAGACCTTGTTCCACTCTAACTCTGGTTCCCTAGGGCTAGACTGGACTGGAATCAGCAGCTGAAAGCAAGGCATTGGGGAAAAAATCACATCTTATCATGATTGTGGTAGTGCACCTTTTAAAAAGTGTTCTGAAAATGGGTTACTAAACCAAAACCAACCTAGAACAACAACAGCAAAATGAAAAACCTTGTTCATTTCCATTACTTTCGGTGACTTCTTTAGATTAAACAAAAAAAGTACTCAAACCCATCCAGGCATCACTAGAGTTCTGCGAAAATGCAGAGATGGACTGACCGTTTTTGTTGTCTAGAAACACTGAACAATTCCTGCCTAGAAAGCTTAGTGCTGCCAGGTCCCCTAGCTGTGAACTCCGGTCAACATTTCCCACCAACACTTCAGCAGGGACCTTGTTTCTCTCTCTCTCCTCTCCTCTCCTCT
>NW_022103902.1:5554895-5559084 GCF_000313985.2 Echinops telfairi | reverse complement strand
GTCAACAGTGCTCTGCCTCCACTGCAGGCAATTTTCACCAGTCACAGTTGTCAGACCTCACAAACATGGGGATAGAATAAGACATGGCGGCATCTTACCTACAATTTCAGAAATGTAGCTTTACAAAAGACAAAGAAATGGAACTTAGTTAAACTGCACTCAAAAGGAAATACTGCCTTTCAACAAGAAACTTTCCCATGTAAGATGCAAATTATCTTTGCAGTAAATTAAACTTAACCATAAGTGCCTAGGCCTAGACTACTCAGTCATGAATCAAAACCAGCACTTGTCTATATGAATGTTTAATCAAGGGTACCGCACAATGTCTGTTTATCTGGAATTTCTTGCAAAATAAGGGAGAATAGACGCCCTAAAGCAAGACAAATGTATCTCTACTGGGCATTTTAATCACTGCTAATGTAATTAAACATTTATATAGTGCTTTGGGTTAGAGAAAGTTTTATATTTCATTTTCAAAGTTGTATTTCATAGAACTGTGAAATGTGTGCATTAAAGTTGCTATCTTCTCTTTGCACAAAGAGAATTTATACACCAGAGAACATAAATAAATTTCCCTGGATCGCTCAGCAGTTCACAATAAGAGCTACAATTTCATCCATCAATTAGTCTCACCCCGCACATTATTGTTCAAGTCTGTTGAAACTCAACGGCAACCCATGCGTGTGGAGTGGAACTGTTCTCTCAGGTTCTCAAGGCTCTGATCTCGTGGAAGCAAGTAGCAAGCCCTCTCTGCAGAGGAACTTTTGGGTGTGTCTGAGCCACCATTCCTGGGTCTCGTTGTCCAGGGCTGAACTCTGTGCTGCCTGGGATGTCCTCACTCCTTAATAATAAAGTAAATCGCATGGAAGTAATCCATTTGTGGGCAAGGAAGAGATTTTCAAATCAAGAGGGGACATAAGAACACACTCAAACACAATGATTTTATGGGTAGTACAGGACTAGACAGTTTTGTTTTGTTTTTTAATAATTTTATTGAGGGCTCTTAAAATATTCCATACATCAATTATATGAAACATGCTTATACATATGTTGCCATCATCATTTCCAAAACATTTTCTTTTTACTTGAACCCTTGGTATAAGTTCCTCTTTTGTCCCCTCCTCCTCTACCCTCCCACCCTCATGAATCCTGGATCAATTATATATTGTTATTATTTCACATCTGACACTGTCCATTGTCTCCCTTCACCCACATTTCTGTTGTTCATCCCCTTGGGTGATGGGAGCTATATATCCAACCTTGGGTTCCCCCTTTCTCCCCCTCTTCCCCCTGCCCAACCATCCCCCTACCCTTGTGATTTTGCTACTCCCACTACTGTTCCTGAGGGGTTTATCTGTCCTGAATTCCATGTGTCAAGATGTCTTATCTGTACCAATGTGTGTTCTCCAGTCTAGCCAGATTCGTAAGGTAGACGGGGTCATGGTAGTGGGGAGGTGGGTAGGGGAGCATTCAGAAACTAGGGAAATTTGTGTTCCATCAGTGCTATACTGCACCTTGGTTGAATCATCTCTCCCTTATCACCCTTCTGTGAGGGCATATCCAATTGTCTACAGATGGGCTTTGGGTCACCACTCCAAACCCCCTCATTCGCTTTGAAATAGTTGTTTGTTTTGGATCTTTTGATACCTGTTAGCGGATCCTGTCAACACCTCATGATCACACAGGCTGGAGTGCTTCTTCCATGCGGGCTTATTTGCTTCCCTGCTAGATGGCTACTTGGTTAACTTCAAGCCTTTAAGACCAGGCACTCTATCTTTTGATAGCCTGGCATCATCCACTCTCTTCACATTTGCTTATGCACCCATTTTGTCTTCAGCAAGCATGAGTATCGAAGAGTGCCAGGTTATTAGAACAAAGTGCTCTTATGTTAAGGGGGGTTTAAGTTAGAGGTCCAAAGTCCATCTGCTATCTGAATACTTAACATATAAATAAATATATGTGCATTGGTCTCCACCTTTTCATTATAAATTAGTGTATTTACATGTATACATTCCTATAGCTATACTTCTATAAATAGCTTTTGCCTCCTATTTCTTTCCTCTATTTCCTTTCCCCTTCCTCCTATCACACTATCATGCTCACCTTCCATTAGGCTCTTAGTAATTCCTCTCAGGATACATTGCACTTGATTACACCCCACCAGGCATGGTACACCCTCCTCACCATCAGTTTTAGATCTCTTGTAGACAATATGTTTTGTTGTATGTAGGGATGCTATAAATTGGAAGTTATTCAGCTCTACTGAAGAACAAAATATTTTATATATGAAGAGGTTTTAAAAAGTTTGTAGATGTATAAGCCCCTAATAAACTGATTTTTTTAAGTTTGTAGAAAAATTCCATTTTATATTGATTCCATTTGTTCACAAACCTTTTGAAGCCCCTACGTATTAATGTTATTGCAAGAGGTATAATCCAGAAAGATAACACATTTCTATTGTCCTGTTTTGCTGTGTTTTGTTTGTTTTAGGAATGCCTTGTTAGTTATTGTTTTGTTAGATGCCATTGAATCAGTTATGATTTTAAATCATGCGTACTAACTTGCTAGTTAGTCTGCATCGTCATGTAGTTGAAGCCGATCCACTTGCCCCCAAATGTAAAAGAATAAATACACTATCCCAAGCAGGGTTAGAAGTGTCAGTCACTTTAGCAAGTCATGTTTGATCTGTATAAATACCTCTTATTGATTTGCTTTGATGATGAAATAGAAGAATGAGCATATTCTGTGAAAGTCTGCCATTTCTTAACAAAAGAAAGTACTGCTAGATCTCATGAAAAACCATTGACTAAGGAAAGGGAGCGCCTAAGTGTTCTGGCGGTTACATCAAAGGGCATCAGCTTCATCTGTGGAGCTTAGAGGGGGGCCACAGGGGCACTTTGGGCAGTTGTACGATCCACCTCTAAGAGCGGGTCGACTTGCCAGGGTGGGGACACTGCAAAGTCAGCTGCAGCATCCTCTGCTTTTCACGTTAATGACATGCAGGGATACTTATGCCTCGCATCATCACTTCAGTACCGGGAGAAGGAGAAACTCTGGTTCTCTTCTCAAAGGACCACAACTGCTTCAGTGCATGACTTGACAATATTCTGTGATATTAACCCCTTGAATTAAACTCACTTGGATTTGAAGATGTCAAGGGAACCCTTGTTGGCTTTTAAAAGTCACAGAATTTCATCCCACCTGATTCAAACAGATGTACTAAGACTCTTCACTGCTGATTAACTTCAATTCAAATGTCAATAAAGACATTCAAGATTCACTTTTCTGAGAATAGCCAGCATATTTGATTAACACATTACAGAGAAACTGCTAAACAACAGAATAGATTTCACAGCATTCAACACTATCTTTAATTTCAGTTATTTAGATAATCTAAATCTAGTACCCTTTAATTTAATATATGTACATTTTTAATCTACAAAGAGGAGTAAATATATACCTTGGAATATTATAAAAATTTATAGGTAAATAGATACGGTTTTACATAGCTCCAGTGAAATGTAGTATTTGCACTCTACATTACAAAAAAAATCTTAAATGCATTGTGTATATGTTTTATTATTTACAAAGATCGGGGACTGTGACCTGTCAGGGCTAGATGACAGGCTGACCACACACACAAACAGGTAGCTCTCTCTACAACAATGAGGAGAAAATCAACATGAACGAAAGACCAGGTGGCCTGTGGTCTCAGAGGAAGACTTGACAGCTAAGTACATCAAAGCGACCACACCCACAGACTGTGGGACTACACGAAGAAAGCGGAGGAAGGGCCAAGCCCACTTCAGAGGCACCCATCACCTGCCCCACAGCTCTAGGTGCGCCTTTGGCACTGCCCAGGTGGACAGCCCCACTCCTCACTGCAGCAAGGCTCCAGGTAATGCGGCATCCCTGCAAAGCAGGCCCTGTGCCTAGCCAAAGAAAGCCATGTACGTTCTTGTACCAGACCCCAAATCACAACATATCACAGTCAAACCTCCGATTTCAAGGAAAAGGAAAGAATCCTGGGGGCAACCAAAAAGGGTAAGCTCAGACTTCTCCACACACACTATGTAAGACCGAAGAAAAGGGAGTAACATATAAAATTCTGAAGAAAAACACCTTGTTGATGAAGAATTCTATATTCAGCAAAATTATCTCTTAAATATGTTAGAGAATTTATTTATCA
>NW_022103902.1:5552290-5554195 GCF_000313985.2 Echinops telfairi | reverse complement strand
CAGTAAGCTCAGAGCGCTCCTTAGGGGCAAGGATGGCAAGACTTCGTCTCAC
Source organism: Echinops telfairi (assembly GCF_000313985.2). NCBI lineage: Eukaryota > Metazoa > Chordata > Mammalia > Afrosoricida > Tenrecidae > Echinops > Echinops telfairi. The sequence continues at coordinate 5,554,143 of NW_022103902.1, read as the reverse complement.
ATACTTTGGATATATTAGCTAGATAGACTAAGGATGATGCAGGACCATGCAAGGCTTCATTCTGTTGTGCAGAGGGCTGCTATGGGTTGGAGCTGACTTGTTGGCACCTAACAACAAGCAGGATAAAGATTGACATACAAAAATCAGTCAGATTCCTGAATACTAATTTTAAAAGCTCTGAAAAATAGATCAAGAAAACAATGTCATTCACACACACACACACACACAAATCAATACTTAGAAATAAACCTAACCAGAGAAACAACCACTTGTATATAGAAAGCTACAGAACACTACTACAGGAAACCAAAAGAGACCTCCATAAATGAAAGACGATGTTGCGTTTATGGATTGTAGTTCATTGTTAAATGTCCATACCACCCAAAGAAATTTATAAATAGAATGACATCCTGATCCAGGTCCCAACATCATCCTTTTTTAAAAATGGAGAAACTAATTACTGTTAGACCAGGTTGACTAGAGAAACAAATCCAGTGACATTCATATGTGTGTAGGAGAGAGCTTTATATCAAAGAGAAATCGTATATTGAGAAAACATCCCATCCAAATCAAGTCTATAAGTCTGATATTAGCCCAGATGTCCGATACTGGTTCATAAATTCCTCTTCAGACTCACATAGCACATGCAATGATATCTAATGCAGAAAGACCACAGGCTGGTGGGGGGGAAGTCTTGTGGATCCAATGTTGGTGGAAGCATCTCAGCATTGGCTCCTCCAGCTCACCGTGTGTGGCTGCTCAACAGGAAGGTGGAGCAGAGAGAGTGTGGCCCTCCTCCAGAGAGGAAGAGAGGAAGTTCCCAGAATCCTCATGGGAAGGTCACACCCAGCAGGAGGCTAAACACTACCCCTTCACTCTATCAACTTGACATGAAATTATGTAACCACCACAGACCACCCCTTGTCAGCTTGACATTTTCCCACAACTCTTTAGCCATAGATAATTTTTAAACAGAACAAATAATAAAGTCATATTTGTGCTTAACAGAGTAAAACTAAAATGCATATAACTCAAAATGTATCAGCCTCATTTAAACATAATATTCTTTTTTTGGGGGGGGGCAAAGAGTGATATTATTTAATTATGTTATAGTCATAATTGCCACATTATTATACAGACCATAAATAAAAAAATGTTTTAAAAAGCCAATCATATCTGGCTCAGGATTAAATGAAACATTAGGCTACAAAACTACAAACAACCATATTCATATTACATATCACTAGTTACATATGTTAAATATGCAAGTTATGTAACAATTGCAATTGCAGTGTCTGGTCTATTGTAAAGATAAATTAAGTGAGATAGTTAAGGTTTATTGAGACAACCTGGCCGATAAACACATGTGGAATTAATTAAGAGCGGAGCGAGAAATGACGCAGTGAGCCTCACCTTCCTAGTTCTCAGGTCTGATGCAGTTGGCGCCATTGTGTGTGTTTTGTGAGATTGATGGGGACTTTGTAGATGGGTGTCAGACATATGGGCTAATGTTGGACTGATGGGCTTGGGCAGCACTGGGTTGGGATGCTTTCTTAATATACACTTACCCTTTATATAAAATTCTCTCTTAAACATATGGGTTTCTGTGGATTTATTTCCCTAGTTTACCCAGACTAACACATTAAGTTATTGATTGAAAATATAATTTAACCACAACAAAATTTGAATAGTGGCTACTTGGGGGAGATGCATTTAGGATTAATTTTTAAACTTTTTTTTTCTATTTAAAAAAAATTTTTTTAATCAATTTATTGGGGCTCATACAATTCATCACAATACATAGATCAATTGTGTAAAGCACATCTATACATTTGTTGCCCTCATTATTCCCA
>NW_022103902.1:5542336-5550508 GCF_000313985.2 Echinops telfairi | reverse complement strand
TCTATACTGCCCACTTATATCCACCCAGTTCTCTGAGGAGACACGCATATTCTTTGATGTGAGGAATCTTCATTCCATTTGGAACCTTGTGAGTCTGCATCCATTAGCAAAGTCAAATCAGGACAGGACATCCATAAAGTCAGCAGCAATATGCACCAATTCACTGGCTCAAAAATCTTCTCTTCTGGTTGGGTTCTAGTGAACTCAGTGTGGGCCACCTCAATTAGCCTCATCAGGATGACCATTGGTTGCCTCGCCTTTAGACCATGGGCCCCATCACAAATTCTCAACAGCCCTAGCCCCCTTGTGCTAGGTCATGAACTTCAGACCAGTCAACCCTCTCTCATCTTCTCCTCTGGTCCTTGTGAACCAGGTCCATGGGTGTCAGTAGCCCAACTAACTCGTCTCTTTATTGTTGTATTTCTCCCACTTCTTCTAGACAAGTGGATCCAGGCAGTCACCTAGCAAGCCTTTCAGCCTGCCCACAGGCTCCCTTTAATGTTTTCCTAGAAAGGAGAGTTTCTGCATGGCTCCAAATTTTTGTAGCTTCTGACACAAGCTACTAGCTCAAAATTCAAAAAACCAAAGGATTCTCTATTTTTTCTTCAATCTGTCAACAGCCACAGAGACAAGTCACCTTAAAATTCGAATGTGTTCAACACTCAAAGCACCGGGTGGGGCTTATCTTTTCAGAGCCTTCTTTCCAGGAGTGTCCTTCACGCATTTAAAGATCCAATTTAATGAGTGAACGCAAGTAGGCTTACAAACCCTCTATTTTTACTTTTCAATAATTATTTCTATCACACATTATATCAATCACAACAGAAAGAAGAAAACAGTATTATTTCGCAAAGCTAGATCCTAAACTCAATTCATAAAACAGTCAAGTTCAATCCTTATCTATCTGATCTTACTACTTATCTAAACTAGTCCATTGAGACAAAATATGCCCGTAGGTCTCTGATTGCATCAAGTCAGGGCAGGCTTTCTGTCAGCCATTTTAACTAAGCAGCATGGTCTCTGAGGAGAAGTTCAAGGAATGATTTCATCCCCCGAGCTCAAAATTTACGTTTATCACATTCATTTTTGCCATTTTAAGCAGGAACAACCAAAGACAACAATCAAGGAAAAGAATCAAAACTTTAACTTCCCATGTCCTTTCCAGAAAACAACCCAGTAAACTGTATGGCCATATCTGACCTCTGGCTAGTCAAAGAAAAATTACCATGAGGCAGAAATCCGACAAGCCTCCCCTCTCCATCTTCAAGATTTGTTTCTCTAGTATCCCACTCCCAAGGTGTTAGATCGGGTTGACTAGAGAAGACTATCCAGTGACACTCAAAAATTGTTTTGGAAATGATGATGACAACATATATATAAATGCGCTTGATACAATTTATGTATAGCTTGTTATAAGAGCTGTTAAAGCCCCCAGTAAAAATGATTTATTACAATTAACTTTTAAAAAAGAAAGAAACTTTGGTACATACACACAATGGAATAATATTCATCAGTAGAAACTGACTTAACAACGAAGCACCTCATGACACGAAAGGAATTGGAGAACATTATGTCGAGTGAAAGTAACCAACCCTAAAAGGGCAAGTCTTTTCAGACCGATCACTGCAATAAGACAAAACAAAGCACAACACCAAGATAAAGGCTCTCATATCAGTGGGAGTTTGGAGTTTGCCAAAGAGTGGGGGAGGGCAAGGATGGGCAGATAAAGCAATGGGCTAAATGGTTGATGCTTGTTGACTTTGATGAAGTGGAAGGTGTTGATTCATAGGGATAGGAGTGAAATTAAGGAGCCAGGCAGGGGTAAACTGGTGTAAGGCTTAATTCAAAGTTAGTCTGTGGAATATAAGAACGCAAAGTTATCCATCTAAAATGTAACCATCCACGTGCGTTACAATAATAATAATAATAAATTAGGTACTTAATTCTCTTCCTTGACTATTTCTAGGCTCATTAACTTTTACTTATTTAATAACATTACTTCCACACACCATTCTTAGAAGTTCTAAGGAATTGAATGTCTTATGGAGAAAAGCCCCCTTGGTTTCTGGCCTCTGACGCTGTCTACCTATAGCTTCAGAATCACTTTTCTATTTTCTCCTTGTACTGTTATCTTCCTTTCCGTACAAGGACATAAGAGAAAGATTATATGCTCACTGAAATCAGATCGCTGACTGATTTCTAGTTTTAAATTAGCTGAAAAGTTGGTGATTCAAAACCACTCAGAGACACCTCAGAGGACAAACATGGATAATCTGCTTTCAAACCTAACAGCCGTGAACATCCCAGGGAGTCTTTCTATTCTACACACCATGAGTCAGAATCGATTTGATAGCAACCAATGGGAACAACCACTTAAGTCATGTCGTTTTCCCAGGCCTGTTTCCTTAGCTAAAACATCCAATTGAGATGAACTTTTTTCTAAAGACTTAATCTAAGAAGCCCTACAAGAGTCCTCCCTGGTAGCATAGTGGGCTGCCAATTGGGCTGCTAGCCGTAAGGTCAGCAGTTAGAAACCCCTAGGAGCTCTGCTGGAGAGAGATGAAACTTTCTCCTCCATATAGTGTCAGAAACCCACAGTGGCAATTCTACTTTGTCCTATAGGATTGCCTTAAAAATCTAACCTCGTGGGAGAATACTTTATGTAACCTAGGTAGCTGCTTGATCAAGACTGAAGAAAATTAAACCATATGCTTCTTTTAGGCTAAAAATTCATATTTCCTTACCAATCAGAAGACTAACATGGACAAAATGATACAAAACCAAAAAAACCAATTGATACCACACTGATTCCAATTCAGGGAGACCCATGTAGGTCATGGTATAACTGTACATCTTAGGGCTTTCGATGAATGATTTTCCAGAAGTAGATCACCAGGTATTTCTTTCAAGGTGCCTCTGTGGGGACTTGAACCTCTAAGCTTTTAGCTAGTATAATAATTGCTTGCAGTGGCCAAGAGACTCACCCTGAGTCACCTCCCAAAAAAACCTGTCAAGTCTTTTTCCAAAAATCAGGCATTGAAAACCGTCTGGGGCACACTTTGAACGTGACATACACAGATCCTCTAGGAGTCTAAGTGGACCCAAGGGTGGTTTAGCCTAATGATACATGAGGTGCAAGGGTCTCCATCTAACTGTTGCTGTCCCCATGAGCACTAATCTAGAAGGTCTACGTGTGATGCCGTTTCGAGTGTACTCTCCACGGCAATTCAGCCATGCAGCAACACGGAAGCCAACACACTGAAGGCACAATTCCTGGGAGATTCTTGCACCAGCTTTCTGTTTGCTGTCCTAACCTCGGTATGCTATTAGGGACACTGAAGCACTTTAACCGACTTGATTCTGAGCAAGGTGATGACCTTTTGCTTCCACCAGGGAAGTCAGTGGGTTTCCCCTCTTTGAGTGCTAAATTGCGGGGAACCAGAGATAAGCAGCTGCTGAGGGCTGTACCTACTCTTCTGTTATCTAAAGACAGCCAGAGCATCTACCACAAAACCTGTCCACTTTTGAAGAAACCTTTTAAAGCCTGTGTGCTTTAAAGCCTGTGGGGATTTATTTGGGACACTACTGATTAGCTATTTTTATAGGCAGATAAACCTGGAAAGACCCTCAAGAGGTCAAACCGTTCAATTTTCCCAGCGCATTGCTTTGTCCCTACTATCTTAAGAGATATGTGCTATCTAGCTCCAAGCTTGCCTGGATTTCAAACTGCAAGCTATTTCCTATTCTTAGTCATTTCATAACAGGCCTTCAAACTGCAAAGTGGGGTCCAAAGCTCAAATATTTTTAGTAATGTAAGCCTAGAGCAAAAAACATATTCTCGACGTTTTGTAAGACTATTCAACATTATAGTCTTGTTTTAATTTTGTACATTTAAACACAATTCCATTTCCCTTAGGCTAAAATACATAATCAGGATACCAGAAATTCAAATGATATCTGTGAGTGTTCCAAATTTAGAGAAAACCAGCTACGCGCATCCGAGTTGAAATTGTCACTTCCACCACTATCAAGCCTCCAGACAATTGCTACACCTGAAAATGGCTACTTTAGGAATTCTCAGTTCCATTGGATGGAGTATACGCACACCCACAAAATCCTACACTAAGACTCTTCATTGACAAATGTTAATGCTATAATTAGAAATAAATTACTGCAAATTACCTTGAACACTTCGTTAAAGGGTCCTGGTGGGACATTGGGTTAAGAATTGGGCTGGTAACCTTCAAGCTCACCAGCTAGCTAGCTGCCCAGGGGGAGAAAGACGCGGCCGTCTTCTCCTGCAATGATTCATAGGCTCAGAAACCTTCAGAAGCAGTGCTTTGGATAGGGTTGTTTTGAATCAGAACCAACGTGATGACAGTGGGTGCCATCATATAGCTCTATCTTTCATTAAGTTTATATTAATTTACTGTGTATATATGTCCATATTGGCTGTCTATGTATGTTGGGGGAGATGTGCATGCTGAAATTAATGCTGTCTTTATTAATGACTCCTCATTGCATTATGTGAAACATAGTATTCTTAACTATAAAGCGGAATGGTAGAACCACCTCTCATTCATTTAATGGAATTTGGGAAAAATTAAATAAGTACTATCATGAAACCCCACCCCCTGAAAAGGTTGTACCCTAACAACTAAGACTATATTGAATGATAGATTGCTTTGACCATTCTGAATGGGTGCTGATGTACAGTTAGTTAGTAACTGGTTTTAAGAGGAGAGGAAGTGTTTGGGGAGAGAGTCACAGCCTCCTTTAATCCCCACTCCTCACAATTCATCACTGCAAAGCAAATGTGCTCTTTAGTCAGTGTGATGATTGTGGCAACCTGCTGCGCCTGCTGTCTTGGCACAGCAGTCACAGTGCTGGAAGAAGACATTGTGATCAATCTCTGCATGCTCAGCCAGTGACAGGCCCCCAAGAAGGATGTCAATCACAGGGAAGGGAAGGGAAGCGCAGCAGAGCAACTGCACAGAGAAGAAGCAGCAAGAAAAGTCAAGAAGATAAAACAAAGGCTCTAAAGAGGAATACTGGCAACAGCAGGACAGAGAAAATATGGCACCGACGAGCCACTGGCAGGCTGCATTTTATTATCAACAGGAATCTCTGGCAGATTTAGCATATTTGACTAGCAATCATAAATAAAACCCACAGAATCCGCGAAGCAAGATGTGAGTCCATGAGTTGCTTTATTTCCCCCCATTGCAGCTGTGAGGCAGGTGAGCTTCAAGTAAAAACGACAACAGCAACAACAATAGTAGAGCAGGACAAGGTCATGTAAGATCTTGCCGTCTGACAACAGAGAAGTGGGTGAAGGGAGACGTCCGACAGTGTAAGATATGACAAAATAATAATTTATAAGTCATCAAGGGTTCATGAGGGAAAGGGGAGCGGGGAGGGAGGGGGATAAATGAGGAGCTGATGCCAGGGGCTTAAGTGGAGAGCAAATGTTTCGAGCATGGTGAGGGCAACGAATGTACAAATGTGCTTAACACAATTGATGGATGGATGGATTGTGATAAGAGTTGTATGAGCCCCAATAAAATGATTTAAAAAAAAAGATCTTCCTGTCTTTCCTTAAAACAGATCCCAGTCATTGACTGCCTGCTTCTCTCCTCCATCAAATGGACCCCCTTACCATTCCCTGGATTTTGACCTTGCATGAGCCCATGTGTGTCAAAGCAGAACGATGTTCCACAGGGATTTCAGTAACTGATCTTTTGGAAGTAGAATTGTTGTTGCTACTTTGCCTCCCCGCCAACCCCAAAAGTTCATCCAATGAATTCAAAGATCAAGACAATGCTCATTTGTTTTTTGATGTGAGGGAGATAGTACATTTGGAGTTCCTGCCACCAGGTCACACTGCTAATCAAGCTTTCTATGTAGAGGTTGTTAAAAGATCGAGTAACAGTGTCTGACAAAAAACAGTCCCATTTTGTGGCAGATGGGGGGCTGGTTTTTCCACCACCACAATGAACCTGCTCACACAGCCGTCTCAGTGAGCCAGTTTTGGCAAAACACAGCATGTCTCTCTTGTACCATGCACCTTACTCACCTAACCTCGCTCCTTGAGACTAGTTTTTGTTTCCTCGAATGAAGAAGTATGTTAAAAGGACAGCAATTTGACGACATAGAAGAGGTGAAGAATAAAAAAGAGAGGCGCTGTCAGTCATCCAAACAGATGATTTGAATTTTTTTCCCCCAAGAATGGAATTGCAGATTTGACAAATATATTCAGTGTAATGAAGAATACTTTGAAGGTAATGAGGCTGTTTTGTTAAAAAATTTTTTTTTAAATACATAGGTTTAAACAAAATTCTGGTTTTTTTTTGTGTGTGTGTGGGGGGGGCAGGTAACCTCTCATACAATGGTTAAGACCTTGGTTGCTAACTGAAAGGTCAGTGGTTTGAACCCACCCTCACTGTGGTAGAGAGCAGGCCTGGCCATCTCCTCCTGTAATTACCTCCATATAGGAAACCTTCTCACACAGGTTTACATCGTTCCGTAGGGTTGCTATAAAACCAAACTTGACTCTTAGCAAACAGCAGTCCTAACAATGATGCATGCTGTTCTGGTACTCTTTAGCCACTTAGAGATCCTATTTTGGGGAAGTGCCCTTTCAAGTTATTTATTTTTTTAATTGGATAGTTTCATTATTTTATCATGTGTAACAGTTATTTATTTTTTCTGGCCAAGGCTTTTGTTGGCTATATGAATTGCAAATAATTATCACAGCGTGTAACCTGAATTTCAATCATTTATCGGTGCATGTCAATGTTTAGTATGATTAATTTTCACGAAATCCAATTTTCCAATCTTGGCCTTCATGGTCGGGGTGTTTTGGATTTCATGAAACAATATTTTCTCTTCCTAGGCTCTGAGGACCTTCTCTTTCTTTCTTTCTTTCACATATAGTTCTGTTATGAATTTGAATTAATATTTCTGTCTGATGAAATTAAGGATCATTTTTTCTTTTAAATACATCATTCTGCTCAATACTGCACTATCTAAAATTTTCCTTTACCCACTGAATTACCCTGGTATCTCAAAATGTATTTATCATGGGCTCTTTCACGAATCTCGATTTATCTGTTTTTGTGCCTAGATCAAATGATCATTTGAACATTTTTGGTGTCTGGCTCTGAGCCCTGACTTTGCTTGCCTCTGTCAGACTGTCAGATTTTGGACTTAACAGCCCTCACCACCACATGAGACATTTGAAAGTTATGAGTTTTTGTGGGATCTTACAGTGAGCTGCAGAACCCAGGGATGTGATGGAATATCCTCGAGGGAAGTGGGGTGGGGATGGAGCAAAGCAGTATCTTGGAAAACTTTGGCACTTGGGACATCTTCAGTCTCCAACTACTTGGAGTTAGTCTGGCATTAATTTTTATAAAAGAAATTATTACCACAATTTTCTATTAGATATATCCTCGGGAACTTGGTCTTATCAGTTAATATTTTATGGTTTACTTGTTTGATTATGTCTATTGTCCTATAATTATATTGACCTTTTATAAACCTACATTGTAGATTCTTTTAGAGTTTCTACATAAAGTATTCTATATGTAGAGGTAAACTTTCTAAATTGCTATGTTTACAAGTTTCCAAAAGAAAGGGGAAGTTCTACAAAATTTTTCATAAATAATCATTTCTTATTTGAGGAGTTATTCATGCTTGATACTTTATACTTCATTGCTGTCCCCCTTCCCTTCAGATTGCTCTGCAGTAAAACAAGTTTTTAGTGTAATGCAAGGTACTTTGAGGTTAGGGCTTACAAGAAGATGTTTTTGTTTTATTCAAAATTCCCAACTCCATGATTTAAAAGCATTAATCTTTTCTGCAGTGGCAGGATAGATAGATAGATAGATAGATAGATCAATACATAGATCAATAGATAGAAGATAGATGGATGAGGGAGAGGGAGAGAAAGCAAGCATGCTTTTTTATTTTGAAAGTATGACACATTAAATAAACATGGTCTCTCTTCTTTAAGGGATAATAACTTAATGTTCAAAGAAAGATAGTAGAAATATGGTGACCCTTACACTGTCTGTAGCTCTACTGTATTTGTGTATGGTTCTATGACTATATCTGTATATGGTTCTATGACTCTGAGCAAATCACATCAGCATTATAGACACTTTCTTT
>NW_022103902.1:5540446-5541646 GCF_000313985.2 Echinops telfairi | reverse complement strand
TGAATAATCAGGTATCTTTATGAAACATTAGGGTGGTGTCTTAGGTTTGGTTTTCCGGAGAAGAAATGGCTCACACCGTTGTAGAAGTGGGCGATTTCCAAACCCATGGGCCAGCTGTCAGGCTGGAGGCTCCTTTTGGTTCACATAACTGCAGAGGGGAATGAATCCAAGATGAACAGGTCAGCTGGTAGACTTTGGGCTGAAGAGGTGAATGGATGAGAGATTGGCAGGTAAAATATCAGACTGCTGATAATGCCCAGGGTTGGTGGGCAATATTGCAGTCCAAAGAACTGGATGATGGAAGACAAGCCAAATTCAGGCTCCAAACACAGCAAAATGCAGCCAACCTCTTTCAGTGTCCACTTATAAGAGAAACAGGCCACACCTTGGAGGATGCTTCCTTTCAACTGAATGGCCGATTATAGCTAATCTCATCATGGATGAAAACTCAGCGGAACAGAACCCAAATCCTCACACCTGGCGACATCATGAAAAACAGGGGTGGGGTGGGGGGCGGGGAGAAAGATCGAAGGTGTCCAATATTTTATCGTGCTTGTATCCACCATCAATGCTTGTGGGAGCAGCAACCGAGAAGTCTAATAGCATATCGCATTGGCTAGATCTGCACAAGACCTCTTAAAAGTATTAAAGAGCAAGGATGCCACTTTGAGGACTAAGGCTCCCCTGAGGCAAGCCATGGTCTTGTCCATCGCATGTGAAAGGTGGGCATTGGCTAAGGAAGCCCACAGAGTAATTGATACCGTTGAAAAGTGTTGAAACTACTACAGGATGCCAGAAGAACAGACAGACCTATCTTGGACTAAGTATAGCCGGAATGCCCCTTAGAAGTGAGGATGGTGGGACTTTGTCTCCTGTGCTTTGAGCATGTTATCAGGAGAGACCAGTCCTTGGAAAAGGACATCTTGGTGAAGTAGCAGGGCAACAAAAAAATGAAGACCCTTGATGAGACAGATTTACACAGTGGCCCAACAATGGGTCTCAATACAACCATTGTGAGGGTAGCAAAAGAATGGATGATGTCTCACATATATTACCCAGTCTTTTGCTATGTATATATATAACAAAATACTTAGTCTTTTCATATATATATATTTTTTTCATATATATATATATATATCTTTTATATTTCTTTTTATTCAACTTTTAATTTTCTTTTTGTATTGTCTACATTATTGTTGG
>NW_022103902.1:5519877-5538145 GCF_000313985.2 Echinops telfairi | reverse complement strand
ACATCATGCTTGTTAAAGCAGAGGGCCATGGACAAAGTGGGAGGTCCTCAATGAGATGAATTGACACCCTGACTGTAACCTAGGAACAGTCTTGAGGATGAAAGAGGATCAGGAAGTGGTTTGTTCTGTTTGCATGGGGTTGCTATGACTTGGAATTGAATCAATGTCACTTAACAACTACGTCAAAGGACACTGTTGGCACTCTGGCTTCGATGTTAGCTGCGTGTCACGAGGTTGGCTGTTCAGACTGATCAACTGCTTTATGGGAGAAAGATAAACCTGTCTGCTTCCATACAAGGTTACAGTCTCAGAAACACTAGTAGAGTTACCGTGAGTCAGAATAGATCCAATCAATGCCAGTTAATTTGTTTGCTTTTTGGTGATCAAGATAAAGATCAGCCATGTAAAACCTATTAGAAATTTTAGTGTTTTAACAACATTAACTTTTCTTAGTGCATGGAGGGTACAGTCCTTAGTAAAAAAACTTCTGAATGAATGTTTCTACTGCACAGAGAAATTTTCTCTCTATATATATTGTGATTAATATTATGAAAGTGCTTTTTCAACACCCATTGATGAGATTAGAAAGCTAAAGTCTCCATTTCCAGGAATCTCTTGCAATTCAGATTTTTTTATGTGGACTTGATTTTGCCTATTAGATGACTGGAATAAGATTTTCAAATCTGGAGAGGCATGCAGTTATGGAAAAATGAGATTTTCCTGCAGTAATGTTTCAGTATCCACTTTGATTCTCCCTGAGTGTTAAAGGGCATGGAAGCTCCCCCTTTCTAGTTATTTGAAGTTTGAGTCAGAGTTCCAGGGTTGTTTCTGAACTCATAACCTTAATATTCATCTCAGGTGAAATAATGTTCCTGTGAGTCAGCCCTGTATGTTTCTGGAAAACATTCCTATGCAACAACATAGACTAAGCTCCTTACATCCTCCCAGTGATTTTCTAACAACCTATCTTTCATTATTAATTTTTTCTTTCTAAATATAGCCAGCAGGATACCTGTTTCCAACACTAATAAAATATTTGAGGCCCCAAATTAACACATAAGAGTGTGCATCTGGGGTTGTGGAGTTTAAATTAAAGTTAGTAATAATGAAATACCATAGGGAACTGGAATACCCAAAGTAGATGGCATGAAATGGTAAAGAAGTTACCTAAATTATTACCCATCAACTGGAATAAAGACTAGACTTGATAGAAGAAAAATGTCTATAATTGACCTTTATGCAGATACAAAGAAGACACAGAATACAAATTGGAGTGGCTGTTTGTCATTCTATCAGATGCAGAGGAGCAAAAGGAACAAGACAGGAATAAAATACTGAAGGAAAAAATAGATGTTGGGAAAGGGACTGGAAAGAGGAAGAAAGGAAATGGTGGCAAGTTTCCGTCCACAGGGCATACCTGAGAATGCATTAAAGCCAAACTCACAGTCATCCGGTCCATTCTGGTTCACACCAACCTTATATACAGTTTCCACACAGATGCATGTGCCTTTCTCCAGTGTAGTGGCTGGTGGATTTGAACCTCCCATCTTACAGTCAGCAGGCCAAAATTTACCCAACAGCACTACTAGGGCTCCATTGAGAATGCATTAGTGGCCCTACTGGCTGGCCCTGTTGGGTAAGCTTGGACTGCTAATGGCAAGGTCGACGGTTCGGACCTAACAGCCTCCCTGTGGGAAGAGATGAGACTGTTTGCTTCCATTAAAATTCACAGCTTATAAAGTCACTATAAGTTGGAATGAACTTGATGGCAGTCGGTTTGGTTTTGTGGTTTATACTGGGAATTAAGTAGCCTCCGCGGTGCAGTAAAGGACTCTGGTGGCGCTGTAGGACAAGCACTGGATTGCTAACCACAAGATCAGCAGTTCAAACCCATCAAATGCTCTGAGGGAGAAATGTGAGGCTTTCTGCTCCTGTAAATGATTTACAGCCGGAGAAACTCTAAGACGCTGTTCTGTGTGTGCTGCAGGGTCACTATGCGTCAGAATTGACTCAATGGCACTGGGTTTCGTTTGAGAGAACAGGAAGGAAGCCAGTGTCTCAATAGTAAAAGTGCTCTGCTGCTCATGAAAAGATCAGGAAGTCAAACCCACAACATGAGCTACACTTGAACGACCTGGCAATGTGGTTCCTGGGAGATTCACAGCCTTGGGAACCTTATGTGGGGGGTTCTAGTCTGTCCTGTGAGTTGGAATTGACTCTGGAAAATAGACCTGGATTTGGGATGGTACAATTATTAAGCTTTCTGCTGCTAATGAAAAGATCAATGGTTGACACCCACCAGCATTTTCATGGGCGCGGGCGGTGGCAGTCTGTTTCCATAAAGATTACAAACTTAGAAAGCGGATGGGCGTAGTTCTACTCAGTCCTGCAGATTTCATATGAGTTAAAATCTGCCCAAGGGCATCTGACTTATGTCAAGGAGTTGATGGGATCGAAAAATTCAGATCATTTGACTAATAGAATCAAGCAAACATGGATGCAGAAGTAGAAAGCAGAAAAAAGTTCAGAATGCCAATCAAAATACTGTGATGCTGTGGAATCATGTGGAGTGGTAAGAAATATTTAATCAGATCATGTTTGTCCTACAGATTTGTGGGAAAAGTTTTTTTAAAGGTATGGTCTCTGTGGACCTAACGAATCACTATGATGAAGACTTATTTTCCTTTTCAGACCTTTTTGAATTCCATATTGGTTTATACTTTGTATACTCTCCCAAGCAGCTCATTTGGTCTACTGTAGGCTTCGCAGGGAAAACAAAAACGATACCAAAAAACCTCATCCTCCTCCATCCCTCAAGGCCCAGCAATTAAAAAACATTGTACTATAGACCATAATCTAGGATAAAGTGAAGGTATCTGCTTTCTCAGCCCCACCGGATTGTCCCAGTGCCTCCAGGGGAATAGTATCACCCACACTGGGAAACACAGGAGACTTTTGAATACAGAGAAATGCATCTCTTTGAGACAGCCACCAGCAATACCGTGACTTTCCTGCAGGCCTTCCCCAAACATTCCTATCCCTGTATAGCAGGGCCCTTTCCCAAACATTCCCATCCCTGTATAGCAGGGCCCTTTCATCTTGGAAAGAGCAATCCTCGGGCCCTGTCTGCCGAGACAGAAGGCACTGTGAGGCCAGAATGGGTATTTATGGGAGATCAGGAGATAAATGGAATTCCAGCTTGAGTCAATATCAAAATTGACATAGTGAATCTGCAAATATACCCTGAGATGATCTTTTTATTTGTTTCTTAGTGTATGCTTAGTCTATCTAAACAGCAGCTAGAGAAATTCCAATATTAACTCTGGGACCATTGGAGTCATAGCTATTAAAATAGAAAAACACAAACAAACATGCAAATGACAAGAACAAAAACAATGAACATGAAGTCCCTGAAGCAGTGATTTTCTGCTACACATGATGCTCTGAAGAATTTGTAGAAATGCAGACTGATATCAAAGTCTTTAAAAGATGTCTTTTTTAAAAGTTGCCGTGGAATTCTTTCTGACTCATGGCAACCCCACGTAGTGCAAACTAGAACGGTGCTCCCTGTGGCTTTTCATGATCATGAAAAATAGATCACTAGGTGCCTGTCGGAGGGTTGAATCTGCTAACTTCTTATCAGCAGCTGTTGGCTTCTTGAAAAAACAAAGGGTTGTATAAACCAGCTGCATTACCTTGAGCAACTTGTATTAGGTCATTGAAATTGAAAATAAATATCAGTTACCAAATACTATTAGAATCAATCTTCTTTCACCTGGTAGAGCCGGTAAAATTTCTTCGTGATTTTACTTCACCTCTGGATGATTGATATACACTGTATACTTCAGCCTGATGCAGACCAGACAAGTGTTTGAAAGTTTGGGTTAGGTTGAATATTAAAGCTGTTTCCTCCCCAGATAAATGGGAGCATAGATGCTCTGGTGGAATGAATGAAAGGTGGAAGTCAAGCGCTCTTTGTCTTGACCTCTTTGTTCCCCTTCAACTGCCACTGTATCAAAAATTGGTGATGTTCATCCAGCTTTTAATTAAGACCCAAATCATGGTTGCATTTTAAAATATACGGTTGATTTCAAATGGAGGACAATAATAGTTTCCTCAAAACTTATCTCAAAGCTGTAAAAGCGCGTGGTTACAAATTCTTCCCTATAGCTGTTAGACTCTTATTAACTTTACGACCTTTGACTCATTTTTGTTGTCTTATTACGATTCTAAAAGCAGAGAACAATACAAATGCTTTAAGTCAGAGGGAAAATATCTGCTTATCAATCGTACCTGGGCTATGTGATGCCTAGGATTCTCATGCTACACCTACTTTGGAGCAAGACTTAACATTTCAATAAATTCATTTCTGTTTCTAAGGCTTTGTGGATTTAGATTTGCTTTGTGGATGCAGTGAGGATTTTGTGAGGGGGGGAAAGGGCGAAAGTTGCATGTGCTTGTCATACAGAATACTTAATATAATTCCCCATATAGACATCTCAGTTCTATTTCCAGTGTTCGAAACATCTATAATCACACCATTTCCCTCTACTGTCTTCCTGTATGCAAGTTTTCGGCTTTATTGGCTTCTGTTTTTCCCACCAGTTCTGCCTTCTCCTACCAGCTCTTCTTCTTAAGTACAAGGTGCAGAGCAATTTAATAGTCATTCCCAGTCTCAGCCTTTTCTCTGCTAAGAATACAGGCTCCTTGTCAAAACCAAACACTCCCTACCTGGTGTCTGTCTAGTTGATTCTGACTCGTGGTGACCATGTATAAGAGAGAAGAACTGCTTCACGGGGTGTCCGAGACTGTGATAGCTATGGAACCAATGGCCATATCTTCTTCCCTCAAAGTGCTGCTGAGTATGAACTGTTGACCCTCAGTCTGGAAGCTGAAAGCTTAACCATGACAACATAATCTTCTTAGATTTCCTAAGAAACAAACGTGAACAACGGATTCTTTTCCGTGTCATATTCTTTTATCATATTTTTAATGTACGTCGCTTCATACAGGGAGCCTTGGTGGTGTAGCGGGCTCTGTGTTGAGCTGCTAACTCTGTGATCAGCAGCTTGAACCCACTCGCTGCTCTCAGTTAGAAACAGGAGATTTTCTGCTTCCATAAAGATTTCCAGCCTCAGCAGCAGTTCCTCTCTGTCCTTCAGGGTTTCTGCGAATCAGGATGACTTCAGTGCAGTGGATAGTTGGTTTCGTTTTTTTTTGGTAGCTTCACATAATTAGTGGGGGAAATTCCATGGGCACCAGTTATAGATTTTCTATCTCCTTCATTAATTACGTAGTTTCTAATACTCATTCCCAACTCTAGCCTCTCCATGGCAGAATGCCACACACTTTCTAATGTCAGATAAATCAGTTGGGTGACATTAGATTATTTTGCAATAACAAGAAATACAAAATCTCAGTGTTAGGCAGGGTTCTCTAGAGAAACAAAACCAGGACACTTATGATTAAATATACACAAAAGGATAGGTTTTACAGCAAGAAGGAATGTAACAGCTGATCAGTTCACACAGCAGTACAAAGAACCCAGTTCAACTCAGTTTTGTGGGACAGTTAATATACTGAAAGTCCTTCAATTCACAGAGGGGCCTTCAATCCAAGGTCAAGGAAGCAGACGGTGGAGTCTCCTCAGGCAAAACCGGCAGAGTCTGCCCATAGGCAGCAGACAACAGGGTGGGTCAGCCACATCAACAACAGTCAGTAGCACAAGAGCTTAGCGAAGCAGGCCCTGATGGGCTATCCAAGTCAAGCAATGCAAGGCGAAAGGATGCACCAGCCTCAAGCTCAAGCACTGTATGCACCAGCAGCACAGGAAGCAAAAATGCTGCAAGTGGATCACTAGGAGTAATAGTGAGTGGTGCCACACCAGCTTCCATCCCTTGTTTCCTGGACCATGAATCCTGGCTTTTGGAGACACAGCACCATATATTGACCACTGGTTTAGAGCATATACAGCCTCCTGGGGAACACTATCCCAGCACTGCCAGGTGTTGCCACCTAGTTGGCACCATAATTGTGACTTTAGGAGCCCATTCCATCGTTCTATCAAGCCAGCTGTTTCAGGTTGATGAGGAGCATGATATGACCAGTGGGTTCCATGGGAATGGGCCCATTGCCGCACTGCATTTGCTGTGAAGTGAGTTCCTTGCTCTGAAGCAATGCTGTGTGGGATGCCATGCTGGTGGATGAGGCCTTCTGTAAGTCCACGAATGGTAGTTTTAGCAGAAGCATTGCGTGCAGGGAAGGCAAATCCATATCCAGAGTAGGTGTCTATCCAATAAGAACAAAACGCTACTCCCTCCATGATGGAAGTGGTCCTATATAATCAACCTGCCACCAAGTTACTGGTTGATCTCCCCGAGGAATGGTCCCATGTCTTGGACTTAATGTTGGTTTCTGCTGCTGGCAAATGGGGCACTCAGCAGTGGCAGTGGCCAAGTCAGCCTTGGTGAGTTGAAGTCCATGTTGCTGTGCTCATGCATAACCTCAATCCCTACCACTATACCCATTTTGTTCATGTTCTCATTGGGCCAGGACAGGGGTGTTGGAGGAAAAAGGAGGACTAGTCTCCACAGCATGTGTCATCTTATGTACATGATTATTAAAATCCTCCTCTTCAGAGGTAACCCTTTGTTGAGTATTCACATGAGACATGATTATCTTTACTTTCTTGGCCCATTCAGAGAGGTCTATCCACATACCTCTTCCCCATACCTCCTTGTCACCAATTTTGCAGTCATGTTCCTTCCAATTCCCTGACCCAGCCAAGCTATTAGCCATAGCCCACGAATCAGTATACAATCTCACATTTGGCCATTTCTTCTTCCAGACAAATTGTACGGCACATGCACTGCTCCAAGTTCTGCCCATTAGGGGATTTCCCTTCACCACTGTCCTTTAGGGAGATCCCAGAAAGAGGTTGTAGTGCTGCTGCTGTCCACTTACGAGTGGCATCTGCATATCGTGCAGAGCAATCAGTAAACCAAGCATGAATTTTCTATTCCTCAGTCAACTTTTCATAAGGAACGCCCCAGGAGGTCATAGGTTCAGACTGGGGAAAGGAAGGTACTGTGACAAGAGTGGAGACTATGGGTGTTTGGGCCATTTCTTCATGCAGTTTACTTGTACCTTCAGGTTCTGCTCTAGCCTGATCTCCTATATATCACTTCCATTTAATGATGGAGTATTGCTGTGCACATCCAACTATGACTCTGCACATCAGACAATACCGAGATCATGATGGGCAGCCGGCCTCATGGTGACCTGGTAGCTGTGATTGGTAGGTTTATCGTGCCAACCTGGCCAATGAACACATATGGGATTAATTTAGTGGTTCTCAACCTTCCTAATGCCGTGACCCTTTAATACAGTTTCTCATGTTGTGGTGACCCCCCAACCATAAAATTATTCTCGTTGCTTCTTCAGGGGTTGAGAACCACTGGATTAATTGAAGGGCGGAGAGATGAATGTCTCGACGAGCCTCCCCTTTCTTGTCTCTTGCACTTTGATGATCAGACCAGTATGCGGCAGGCTGCCTTAGCCTGTTCTCTGCATCAACTTGTGAGCTACACTACCTGTGGGACACCCAACCTGTGGACTGTGTCGCTGTAGTTTGAGGTTCCTTCAAGTCCTGCTTCACTATGCTACTGGAGTATACATTGTTTGAACTGGGATCTGTCAGACCCTGTCATCTGGCTGACTGTTAGTGACCTGCCTTGCTGTTTGCAAGTGGTGGCCAGATTGTCTGAATTGCTCTACAGAGGCCTCAGCTGTCTGCTTCCTTGACTTACACCCGATGGCCCTCGAGACTTGAAGGAATACCAGTGTATTAGCCGTCTCACGGAAGTGAGTTGCACTGAGCCATTTGTACTGCTCTATAGACTGATTAGCTGTTTATTTCTTATGTTGTATATCTCTATATAAATATATATAAAATCATAAGTTTCCTGTTTTGTTTCTCTAGAGCAGTGGTTCTTAACCTGTGTGCTGTGATCCCTTTGGGAGTCGAATGACCCTTTCACAGGGGTCGCCTAAGACCATCAGAAAACATAAATATTTCACATATATAATTACATATTGTTTTGTGATTATTATGCTATAATTGTGTTTAATTATATTCAATTTGTAACAATAAAAATATATCCTGCATATCAGATATTTACATTACAATTCATAACAGTAGCACAATTACAGTTATAATGTACAAATGAAAGTAATTTTATGGTTGGGGGTCACCGCAACATGAGGAACTGGATGAAATGGTTGCGGCATTAGAAAGGTTGAGAACCACTGTCTAACATCGTGGCCCATGGGGAGGTGTTCAGTCTCCACTAAGACCCAGTATCAGACCAACAGCTGTGTTTCAAAAGGGGAGTAGTAATTTGCAGAGGATGGCAGAACTTTACTCCAAAATCCCAAGGTTCTACACTGTGATTCGCCAATAGGAGTCTGCCAAAGACTCCACACTGCATCTCTATGACTGACATCTCTAGCACCTTTGAGTCCACTGGGTCATATGGGCCCAGTGGCAAAGCAGCTTGCACAGCAGCCTGAGCTTGTTGCAGAGCCTTTTCTTGTTCTGGGCCCCACTCAAAGTTGGCTGTCTTTCGTATCACTTGATAAATAGGTCAGCGTAGCACATCTAAATGAGGGCTATGTTGCCTCCAAAATCCGAAGAGGCCCACTAGGTGTGGTGCCTCCTGTTAGTTGTTGCGATCGGGGGGACAAACACAATAGCTTATTCTTCACTTTGGTAGGAATGTCTTGACATTCCCCATACCACTCGACCCCCCTGTGAGGTGTATCTGAGCTAAATATCCATTAATAACTTGACCTCCATATTTCAGGGACAGTGTCCAGTAATTCCCGAAAAGTTTGTTTATTTCCTTTCCTTCAATGAACAGTTAGTTACTCTTGTGAAAGGCCTCAGGTCCCTTTGGGAATGACTAGAAGAAAGACTAACTAAACCTTCAGCCACGTAGCAGGATCCTTCTTCAAAGAGACCCGACCTTCCTCTCATTCAAGGGGTTGTGGTCTGTAAACATGCTCAAGTCTGGGAACTGGTTGAGGGGTTGTGAATCTGTTCTGGTGATTTGAGATGAACTGCTCTTTACCTGATCTATCATTCTTCTGCCTGTATAGATCATGTCAATATTTAGTAGGTTTCCCATGTATTTCACTCCGAGGGACACCATGGCTAAGTAGCCAATGCTGTAAATCCACATGAGACAGGTTGCCTTGATCACTACAGAACCCTTGCTCTCCATTCTAATAACCACGCCCATAAAAATGTATTTCTTGCTCATCTGACATGTTTTCCATAGGCAGGTGGGGTTCTGTTCTCTGTCACATCACTGCAGAACCTAGTCTGACAAAAAGGGCTATCGTCTCAGTACTATTGGT
This sequence comes from Echinops telfairi, assembly GCF_000313985.2. Lineage (NCBI taxonomy): Eukaryota > Metazoa > Chordata > Mammalia > Afrosoricida > Tenrecidae > Echinops > Echinops telfairi. The sequence goes on along the minus strand of NW_022103902.1, from coordinate 5,528,725 downwards.
CACATTGGCAGAGTTCATGCAAGCTTTCAGGGATCTGGCAGCAATAATTAAATGCTTAAACTCAGGAAAGCTAGGTATTTTCTTCTCATATCGCATTGTCCCACCACGTTTTGTTAAGTGCCACCGAGTTGTCTCTGATTGATATCGACTCATGCGTAGTAGAATGAAACACTGCACGGTCCTGCACCATCTCCACGATTGCTCCCATGTTTGAGCCCTTTGTTGCAGCCACAGGGTCAACTGATCTTGTGGAGGGCCTTCTTCTTTGCCACTTCTCCTCTAATTTAGCAAGCATGGTTTTCTTCTTCAAGGACTGCTCTCTCCTGACAATATGTCCAAAGTATGTAAGACAGAGTGCTCTAAGGAACACTCAGGCCATTTTCTTCTAAAATAGATTGTTTGCCCTTTCAGTAATCCACAGTACTTTCGATATTCTTCTCCAGCACCACAATTCAAATGCACCGGTTCTTCCCCCGTCTTCCTTATTCAATGTCCAAGTTTCACATGTATATGAAGCAATTGAAAATACCCTGTCTTGGGTTAGATGCACCTTCATCATCAAAGTAACATCCTTGTTTTTCAACACTTAAGAGAGCCAATTTACCTAACGTATTATCTCTTTTGATCTCCTAATTGCTGTTTCTGTGAGCATTGATTGTGGATCCAAGCAAGACAAAATCCTTGACAACTTAAACCTTCTCTCCATCATGATGTTATGTATTGGTCCAGTTGTGAGGATATTGGTACAGTTGTGAAGATTTTGGTCTTTCATCCACAAGGAGGTAAAAAAGAAAAGACAGTATTCCATGTGCCCGGAAAAAGGAATATCAGAAATACTTTTAAGCAGAAGTAGTAATGACTACACTTCTCAACCCACCCCTCATCTTTTCTATTACAATATGCAGAAATCGAGTCAACATTTTCACAGTATCTGTGTCCATTTCCTTATTTTATTTCTTGCAAAGATTTGCCATGTTTTTCTATTCTTAGCCATGCCCTTTTCTTAAGAAGTATCAAAACATATTTTAACCATGCTATAAAGTAGTCTGAGATTGAAATGTTGAATTTTGTCAAATCCACTCCAAAATGTAATTTGAAGACTTTCCTGAATGAGAATTACCTTGAAATTGTCATTTTACATACCCTCAGTCATTTCCACTCCAGTGTTCCAATCAGCAGCATTCACCAGATACAACGGCAAAACATATTTGTAGTGAGTAGAAACCAAAAAAGAAATGTTGTCTAGTGCTTCATATAGCTTTTTGAGATGGAAGCAGTAGTAATTTATTATAGGGTTATAGATGATTTAAAAATGTTTCTATCTACTGTTAGATTATTGAATGGTAGTTGGTAGCTATGTATTCATATCAAAGAAGTTTTACACATTTTAGGTGATCTATAATTATCAGGCAAATTGTAAGCTGGGTCACTGTTACTCTGGGTACTTTAGAGAAACAAATCCACAGAAAGTCATATATAAGAGAGAGTTTTATATAAAGGTTAAGTGCATATCAAGAAAACATCCCAACCCAGTGCTGCCCAAGCCCACTAGTCCGTTAAACCATATGCCCAACACCAATCCACAAAGTCCTCCTCCATCTCACAAAACACATACTATGATGCCGACTGCAGGAGGAAAGCCAAATCAGTAAATGTGTAAGCATCTCAGCACTGGCAGGGGTCTCCACACGGCTGCTCCAGCACCCAGGGCTACATCAGGGTAGGCCCATGTGGCTTTTCCTTGGGGATGTCTTGCAGGAAGTGAACCTTGCCAGCTGAAGCAGGGAACCGGCTAAGGCAGCTGTACCCTGGTCCAACCATCACAAAGAAAGAGACCTGAGAACTAAAAAGGTGAGGCTCACTGAGCCATTTATCCATCCACCCTTCAATTAATCTCACATGTGTTTATCGGCCAGGTTGGCACAATAAACTATCTACTTCAGTCACTGATTAATTTCTTATTAGGAACATTTTCATTGGCTATTCTTGAAGGTACAAGAATATATATATATATTTGCAAACTACCCGGCCCTCCTGACTTATTGTCAATGTTCTAAAGCATGTAAGGCACTTTCATGTACATTTTCACACTTAAATCTCACAGCAATTTTACAAGCATGCATTGTTTTCTCCAATTTTAAAATAACAGAAAAATGACATTAATTTTCCATTTAGAAGTGACAGCACTTCAGGGAAATTTAAAAGAGGACCTTGGAATACAAATACAACTTTCCCCACCCCTCACTAACAGCATGCTGGCTAGACTATGGAAGCCAGATACCGTAGTCAGCACTGGGCTCAGCTGCATATGGCGACGACAATGGCAAAGCCACAGGTGTCATATCCCTTTTATGTATGCCTCGATCTGGAAGTGGGCAGTCTCAGCTCAACCGAAATGACTCTAAGGAGTCAATAGAGATGAGACATCTAGCTGTACGCCTATTCATCTCATCTTCGTACATGACTCCTGTCTTCAGAAACACTATTTGGCCCAACAGGCCTGCTGGATTCCCAGGACTTCTAACCATAGCTTCCTGGTTACATGGTTGCATGGGGGAGAGTCAGAAGGGATAAAGATGAGCCCTCACAATGAAGCAGTGTTCTCTGAAATCCCGGAGGGACACACAACACGTCAATTTATAGCTTATTGATTAGAACCTACTCATATGGTCACTGTATGTACAATGGGATTTGTAAATATGGGAAATGTACTATTTTTTTTTTTGAAAGGCAATATGCTCAAGGTAAAATACTGGAGTTTGTCATTCAAGAAGAAGGGAAAATGAATATTGCATGATAAAATGACAGTCTTCATTGTGTACATGCTTTTAAACCAAATTCTTTTCCTCTATCTTCAGCTTCAGGTCAATAATAATTAACTAACAAGTAATGTGAAACTATATAAAGCCAACTTTTATAAATTCTGACATGTTCTCGGAATTTTAGAATTATATATACGTACACATATTTTTTAATCATTTTATTGGGAGCTCTTACAGATATTATAGCAATCCCTAATTCAATTATATCAAACATAATAGTACAATTGCTGCCACCATCTGTTTCAAACCATTTTCTTTTTCTTGAACACTTTGATATCAGCTCCCCATTATCCCCTCCCTCTCCCACCCTACCCTTATTATTATATTATATAGTATTATTATATATAACCCTTATTATTATATTATATATTATTATTTTATACATTTACTTACACACATATATAGACAAATACATATATCTTGATATATTTATATATTTACAATAATACATAGCTATATTTATACCTGTCTATAATTTTTACTTTCTTGTTCTTTCCTCCTGCCCCACCATCCTGTTTACCCATCGTTCACCTCTCAGTAATTCCTCTCAGATACATTTCAATTGATAAAACACAACCAGGAACTCTACATCCTCCTCAGATCCCTGTCGCTTCGCTACTGGCTCATTGCTCCTCTCCCCCACGTGCTCTTCTCCAGTGCTCCCCGCACTCCCACCCACCCAACTGTCCTTCTGTTGCCATCTTCTTAGAATCACGTATCCTGCTTATCTTATATAGATAGACACAAAAAGAAAAAGAGAAACAGTGAGAGAGGGACCAAATAGTTCCAAGCCTAACGGTTGTCCTGAGCCAGAGTAGATGAGTATCGCTTTGTTAAATCGCGAGCTGGCCTGGTTGTAAGCCATCACCCAATCCCCTTTTCTTTCAGGAATCCATATGCAAAGACCCGCTTACCTAACAGCATTTATGCCTTTTTGTCCTCAGCATTTGTGACTGAGAGGCATGCCCTCTATAAGACCCATTGGTCTTCATGCATCAAGGATGGAGCAGTCTAATGCCCCACCCACACCCCATTCCAACTTTAGACTTTCAGTGTGGCTCCTTGTGAATATCCCCCAACCAGTTCAGGTGAGGTGCCAAGCGCTGCCCCCCACCCCTACCCCGAGTCAGAAGTCTACCATCAGGATTCCTCAGGGACTTCTTGGCTTTGCTCCCATTGCTGATCTGTTGCACTCCCTTCTCGGTTTGCCCCCATGTGGGAGGGTCACACGGGCAACACTCCCCAAACTATCTTCAGTGCTGTCCTATGTAGTTCTGTCATTGAGTGAGGGGATGTTATGTCTCCAGTCCTCTCTGTGAGTGAGCTGCTCTGAGCAGGAATATTGCCCTCATAGCTTGGTGCACTGGAATGAGTTCCTCTCTCTCCCTTTCCTGTAGAGATAGAAACAAAACCCTCCCCTGGGGTGGATTAGTGCTCTGTTCCCCCACTGCTGTCTTTTTTCTTCCCCCACCCCTCTGTGGGCAGTAAAGGAATATGAGGGGTGTTAGGGGGGTGGGGATGGGATGTCTTTCAGCATCACTTTTTTTTTTTTTTTGATGACTGTCTTGTCGCTTCCTTGTGACCCTTCTGTAAGGGGATGCCCAATTATCTACAGATGGGCTTTGGAGCTCCAATCTGCACCTCCCCCTCTTTCACAATGATAAGATTTTTTGTTCTTTGATGCCTGATACCTGATCCTATAGAAAACTCATGATCACACAGGCTGGTGTGCTTCTTCCATGTGGGCTTTGTTGTTTCTCAGCTAGATGGCCACTTGTTTATCTTCAAGCCTTTAAGATCAGTGCTGGGTTTTTTTTTGTTTGTTCGTTTTTATTGTGTTCTCTAAATTTTTTCTGATCTGGGGAAACCCTTACCTCTCTGTCTATTTTGATGGGGAGTTTGGCAGGATAGAGGACTCTTGGTTACCATTATTCTCCTTCAACTTTTGGGAGATGCTACTCCATGTTCTCCTCCTCCTCGTGGTAAATTGCTGCTACGTCTGAGCCTATTCTTTCCTGATTACCCTTATAGGTAACTGCACTTTTTCTCTCTAGCTTCTGTTCCACTTTTCTCCTTTTCCTCAAAGTTGCATAATTTGACTACTGTATGCCTTTGTTCTTCTTGGGGTTCAGTCTGATTGGCGTCCTCTCTGCTTCCTGGATGATTATCTGATTCTCCTTCTTTAAATTGGGGACGTTTTCTTCCAGGAATTCCCTTGCTGTCTCGGCTGTTGATTTTTCATTATGTCTTACTCTAATATCCCAATTTTTCAAACAGTTTTCTTTTCATTGCATTGTTCATTGTTCTCAGGTTTTCTTCAGCTTCTTTAACTATCTTTCACATTTGTTGAATTCTGCTTGGGTATGTTCAAGGTAGCCCGTCGGCAAGGTCTTTTACCATTTGCTTTGCTTCTGCTGCGTTCCCCTTAATTCTTGTATTTCTTTTCAATAAGTGGACTCTCTTCTCTCTATTTTTTATCCTTTTCTATATTGATTCCCTCATATCCTGTCTGACTCTAAGCAACATGCCAAAGATTTCTTCGGCGGCAGTTCAGTCTCCTTCTGTTTACCTTGCTGGGTTCAGGTCCTCCCCAGACATTGCGTTTTGTTTCTCTTGCTTTCTTGTAGTAGCTGCTGGTGTGGATAGTTGTCTGTGAGGTGTTTTAGCAGAGCTTTGGCATCATTTTCCTGGGAGTCCAGGAGCCCCAGGATATCTTTCTCAGGGGCTAATTGGAATGATTCTAAGGACTACCTTGAGCCAGCTTTGTTGTGAGTTCAAGCTGCATTTCTATCTCACTGGGGTTAATTCTCTCCCTAGATAGCCAGAACCAGCTATTTGGAGAGTGACATGGGTGGCTCTCTCAGGCAGGGGGCAGACAATCTCGGGCAGCCAGGGTGGTGCTGGGAAAGCTGATAGCATCGCTAGTAACAGCGCCAGGTCTGTCACAAATAGCAAGGGTGGCACTGGGTAGGCAAATCATGTGCAGGTAGACCAGCATTCATGGGGACCTGGGTGCAGAGAGTTGTGGGGGATACATATTTAGTTGGTAAATTGGTGGGAATAGGTATTGTCGAGGTATAGGAAGCAGATTCTAGATGTTATGATGGTTTGGATGCATGATGGGTATGTTAAATCTACCAGGGTCCCTTATCAACCCCGTGAATTGTGAAAAGGAGAGTGCAGACCTTTGATTATCTGTGTCTGTTACAAAAGGGCTCTCTTGTAGTAGGTTGCTGCGCAAGTCTGAGTTCTGTTCTCCTTACGTACAATCCTAGGGTAGATCTAGGATATTATTGCATGAACCCCAGAGTCTTATGTTCAGAAACTGGAATGGGTAGGGTCAGTGCGACCTCGTTTGCGGGCTACCATGCCAGTGGCAGTTTGGAAGGCCACTAAGAACCCCTGAGGTGATGAGTCCCATTTTCTGTGGTGGGGAAAGGAGCCCTCTGGCTTCTTTCTCAGAAGCTATCAGGAGCTACTATGCCGTGTATCTACGTTATGTCTCTGTCTCCCCGGGAGCTGGCTCCCTCCTTGTACAGCTGCAATTTTACTTGGTAAATTTAAGGGAGGTTGTGTGTTGCTGACATGAAGGGAACAGGTTCCAGAGGTGATTGTGGTTGGGGTAAAGGAGGAGTATAGTGAATCCACCAAGGTCCCTTGTCGACCCTGTGTATTTTGTAGGGACAGTGTTTGATGGTGTGATGTTTTACTGCCTTGTGGTCGTATAGAGTGTCAGATGGGGGTGAGATTCAGGTTAGGGGGATGATTTGGTGTCTGGTATGGCTATGAGAGCTATCTTCTTTTGATTGATTTCATTATGTTGTGAGAATGTACCTCTGGCCAATCAGGTCAGAGGAGATGGTGATGGGTGGCCAAGTGGGGGTGGGGGGATGGGGTCTATTCCTGTCGCCTAACTAAGTAACTTAGGGGGGTTAGAGTATAGCAGTGTCTTACTCAGCACGCTGGTGTCGAATGTGGAAGGCTGTGTTTGCTGACTTACTATTGTGTGGTCTTTGAACAATCTTTCAAAGACTGTTTGTAAAGAGTAAAACCAGTTTTTGGCTGAGGCCTTTGAGTTTAGCTCCTGGTGGTTTTTCCTGCGTTGTTATGTTAAAGCTTTGTCAATGAACAGATGTGTGGTAGCTTAGATTCAAAGTTAAGAAAAGGAACACAGCCTCAAATGTGTGTGTGTGTGTGTGTGTGTGTGTGTTCGTGTTAGTGGCTTATAGGGTGTCCTAGTATCGGAGCTGTGCAGCTCTGTCCCCCAGTAATGGTGGATTAGATTGGCTGAGTGGGTTTGGGGCCCACTGGGTCTGAGTTCTCCCAGCTGCCCTACTGCCTCATCCCTGGCTTACTCCTGTGTGGCTCCTTAGGCTGTGCCACAGGGATCTGTGATCTGCTAGGGTACATAGCACAGGAGCTTTCTGATTGTAGTAAATACGTGTTTACTTATCCTTCATTACCCACACTGGCAGGCTGCAAATGGAGCTGGGGAGAAGGGGAATGGGGGTAGCCAATGCAGTCACTCTGCTCCTGGGGCAGGAATGGGTGGTGCAAAGTCTGCAAATGCACGACTGGAGGCAGAAGCAGAGAGAAGAATGGTGGAGTGAGCTCTTGTGGCTAATTTTCGGAGGCTCTCCATGGGCTTGGGATTATGACCACACTTAGCAGTCTGGGAAAATTACTGTATGCTAGTGGGTCTCAGATCCCGGGTGTAGGAAGGGGTGGCCACACTGTCCTTCTGGACATGGCGAGGGATGTGGAGAGCCCATGGGCTGAGGTGCTGCACTTAGAGCATTGCAGCAAACCTGTGCATCACTCCGCGGGTGAAAATTGTGAGGGGAGATCTGAACCACAAATCCTAGTACACTGGGATTCTATTTCTAGCACCTGGCCTCCAATATTAGTCTTCTTACCTCTTAGTTTTCTGAGCTAACAATGGGAGCGCTGGGCGGGAGATTCTACCTGGATGCCATCTCGATAGCCTCCCTCAGCATGATATACCTTACAATCCATAGAGTCAATAAAGTTCCTGAGTGGAATTTGGGTTATTGTTAGTTGTCAACTATCATAGCAAACTGACAGCCTCAGTTATACTCGCCTTATTTCATCATGGACCACTTACTTCAGAGAGACGCCTACTGGTAGGTTTACAAGACCTCCTGAACCTGAGTGGCTCTTCCTGAGGCGTGGCAGTGCTCTGTTCCCTACTTTAATTCCAACCCAACAGATTCATTCATTACTATACTGATCTCTTGTGTCCCCGTAAAAATGACATGGCATAGTGTCTACTGTCCTTACACTTCATGGGTGTGTGTGTGTGGGGGTGTAAATCGAACACATCAGCCCAAGGCCAGTCCTCATGAATTTGAAGTCAGACAAACTTCACCCTTCAAACTTCCTTACTGATTCTGACATCAAACATGTATCAGTTGGGTTCAACAATTCATTGCAACAGCCACACAAAAATCAGAGATAATACTCACAATGACGGGATTCATTAAGTTAGTTACCCAGTTGTAATTCAGGATCAAAATTCCTCAGGGCATAGATATTTCAGTCAGACTGCCTCTTTCCAACTTTACCTGCTGGTACCCCTCTCCCTGATCCTCGGCCTCTGCCTTGATTGGAGAATATTACAGAGTTTCTTTAAAAATATAGTTTTATTGGCATATAATTCAGATATCATACAATTTAATAGTTTGATTCTGTGAAGAATGGTTGTGCAATCATCACCTCAATCAAAATCTGAACATTTTCTCCTTTGCCATATTCATCGTTTTAGCTCCCCAGTTACCCCCAACCTCCCCTGCCAATGCCCTTAGGTCATGACTAATTAATAAAGTCACTATTGCTGTAGATTCACCACTGGGTTTCACATAGGATCCCTGGTGGTCAGCAATTCGAGACCACCAATTTCTCTGTGGGAGAAATATGAGGCTTTCTACTCCTGTAAAGAGTCGCAGTCTCAGAAACCCACACAGGAAAATCTACTTCGATCTATCTTACAGCGTCATGGAGAGTCG
>NW_022103902.1:5516362-5519777 GCF_000313985.2 Echinops telfairi | reverse complement strand
AACAAAACAAAACAGAGAAAAATCTCAATTGAAAAGAAAGCAAAAGAATTTAAAACAGACACAACCTTAAAATAGGTCAAAGGGGAGATTAAATGATCGATTATTACATTTTAGCCTAACTACATCTGCCATAATTGACTTTACAGTGTTCTCTGTCGAATAGCAAGGCTCCTTACATTTCTGGAGGGGATTCACTGGACGCTTATCCAAGGGGACCTTGCAAATAGATCTTGGATGTCCACTGTCACCTCTAGTCTTCTGCAAACCCGCTGTTTACAATTCAAGCTGAGACCTTTCCCTCTTCTGGATTTGGATTTTATTATTTATAAACCTTGGATCATACAAGCTGGCATGCTTCTTCCATGTGGATTTATTTGACCCCTCAATTAATGGCTGTTTGTTCTAAGACAATCCTTTTAAGACCCAAGACATCAATCGGGTGCCATCTGATTTCTTCTCCACATTTTGTGTTAGCAGTCATATCGTCAGTGATCTCTTTGTGAGTGTGTTGAGTGGGATCATGTACAGAACTCTTTTAGTACTGCTGATAAATGCCCAAAGGGCATGCAGTTCTGCTCTAGCTTGGGGCCACAGCGAACCTAACTCCTCAATTAAGGGCTGGACGTATCCCACTCTGCAAGCAAGTCTTCTGCCAGAAGAAACTCAGCTGCATTCGTCCATGGGCCAGGATGCCCATCAGTCTGTCTCGAATTCTGACCCTGCTCTTGCTGCTTTTCTGCCCATTTTCTTTCTGCCTTTGGGATCTAAGAGGTTCAACACTCAGGAATCTAAGGGCCCGAAGCACTCACTCCACTCCTGCCTCTTCCTTCTCAGTGGTAGGGAGGTCTTCCATCATGCTTTTGAGATTGTTCATTTTAAATCAGCAGAATCCCAAACTAGCCAATTCACTTGTTACACGTCTAAGTTTCTACAATCACAATCTAACCTTTTGATAATCGCTCATGACACCAACCTTCTGTTACCCACACCCATGAGTATATAATTCTTTGGTGGGAGTTACAAAGACTGTTGCCAAAAGAGACATATTGTACAATTCATGTAACTGCACTACCCAATACTTCAAATGTTTTCTCATTGCCTAACACGCAGCAGATCTCAAAGTGAAAGAACTGAAGAAAAATCTCAAGGCTCGTGTTGAAATCCTGAAGAATTCTGTGGGCAAACTATTGAACATTGTAGGAAGCATCAAGCACTGAGAGAAGGACAATGTACAGTCACTGTATTAAACATAATCTGTCCAGGTTCAACTATTTCAAAAGGCAGTATATGAACAAGAGCCAATGGTACTGAAGGAAGAGTCCAAGAGATTGACAAAAAACAACGCTGCTGGACTTGATGGAATATTAATTGAATCATTTCAACAAGCTCATGGAAGCACTAGAGGCACTCACTCGTCAGTGCCAAGACATTTGAAAGACAGCTACGTGTAAAACAAACTGGAAGATATCCACATTTGTCCTCATCCCAGAAAACAACATAACCCAGCAGATGCACAATTTATTGAATAATACCGTTAGTATCCCATGCAGGTTACATAACTTAAAAACACTTGCAACAGTACTTCATCAGGATTGGTTAGAAATTCAAGCTGATTCAGAAGAAGATGCATCGTGAATACCATAGCTAATGTCAAATGAACCTTGACTGAGAGCAGAGACTGCCTGACGGATGTTTATTTGTGTTTTATTGATTAGGCAACGGCATTTGACTATGTAGATCATAACCAACTTTGTATATCATTGTGAAGAATGAGAATTCCAGGACACTACATTGTTCCCATGGAGAGCCTGTATGAAGCCCAAGAAGCAGTTCTTTGGACAGAATAAGGGGATCCTGCGTGGTTTAAAATCAGGACAAGTGTCTATCAGGAGTCTGTTCTTTCCCAATAATCATTCCTTCTGTACGCTGAGCAGATAGTCTGAGAAGCCAGACTACATGACGAAGAAAGGGCTTTTACTGGGGCCCCAGTACATAGAATTGACTCAACGGCACCCAACAACAACAACAACAACAACAACATTTTTTATTTGTCCATCCCCTACCAAGTCCATATTTCTTGAACTCTGTGTGGGTCCCACCCTCAATTTTTCTCTGTTAGTGTTTAACTCACTGATTTTTCATTCCTCAGAGATTCAGGTCTTAAGAGGTTTCTGCTGTATCTATTTGCTCTACACCTTTGTTAAGGGGATCTTGTACTATAGCTGTCTAAGGAGCCCCCCCCCCCTTCTTTGACCAGCCGTCACTATACCCATATGTAACGTTTCATTTATATCCTTTTTGAAACTATAAAACTGTTGTCATAAGTCTAGCATTTTCCTGGTTTTGTGGGTCATTCTAGCAAGTGATCAAACCTAAGAGAGCAATGAAAACCAGCAGGTCAGAAGTAAGAAAGACCTGGAATTCCTGAGTTTGTAGCTGATATCTTGGACCTAATGTGTAAGGGAAATTTCAAAATTTTAATCAGCATATCAGAAGAGATAGTGTCACTTTGGCTACTGGTGTCTAAAGTCTTGAGTAGACATGGCAACCTAGCGAATGGTGGCCTTTGATTTGTGAGACCTGGCCTGGAAAGATCAGAGGAAGAAGTACCGCCTTTGCAATTAGGAACACATTGATTATTTTTCATTTGTAATTGAATTCAAGCTATAAAGTTGTTAAAGAGTGGGATGTATACAGAGATGAGAATAAGTTATGATGATTTTGCAATAGAACCACAGCATTTAAGAAACATTCAAAATCTACAAAACATAACTCTCTTAGTTCCCCATGCCACCTGGGCCAGAAGTTACAAAATTTCCAATTCATTTCCTAAACCCAACCATAATTTATGACCCTGTGCATCTCATAAGCTCTTCATTTGGCTGGGAGACTCCCGGTTTCTCTGCCCTGTATACTAAAGTTATTTTTATTTTTAAGGCAGAATTTATAACTCTCTCCATGAATTTTTAAAATATCTTTCAGCCAAAACAATTAGTTCTCCTGTATTCCCAAAATTCAAGTACCTTATCCTGGTTGGCCTTTCATTAAACTGATATTTCACTCTGTTCTTCTTGAGAACTAGTCCTTTGTCTTTATTTTTTCTGTAGTGTTCTAGTACACCTTGTATTATATCTAAGCACTAGGCACATAATTAAGCTGAGTGTGAGATAGTTAAAGTTTATTGTGCCAACCTGGCCAATAACACATGTGGGGTTATTTGAAGGGCGGAAGGATAAATGACTCAGTGAGCCTCGCCTTTCTACTTCTTGGGTCTCTTGCTTTGTGATGGTCGGACCAGGATGCAGCTACTTTAGCCAGTACCCTGCTTCAGCTTCAAGGCTCACTTCCTGTAAGACATCCCTGAGGAGAAGCCACATGGACCTACCCCGATGCAGCCCTAGGTGCTGGAGCAGCC
>NW_022103902.1:5513088-5516262 GCF_000313985.2 Echinops telfairi | reverse complement strand
GTGTCGGACATATAGGTTAATGTTGGACTTGTGGGCTTGGGCAGCAGTGGGTTGGGATATTTTCTTGATGTGCACTTACCCTTTATATAAAACTCTCTCTTACACAGGTGAGTTTCTGTGGATTTGTTTCTCTAAAATACCCAGACTAACACAGAGTGAATATTGATTAAAAATAGCAATTAAACATATGTGATGTGGGAATCCAATCATGAAAGTCCCGTTCACATGCTTTTTCTTCTGAGTAATTAGTATGTCACAGTCTTATTTGACCACTAAGGCTCAGCTCCACTTCTTTTGTAGAACAAACAGTATGGGAATATTATACAATTTTACCTATGATAAAATCAATAAATAATTTCATGGAAATTGTATGTGGAAAAGAAAGTCCTATCTATTGCATATAAAGAATGTCATATTTAACTTGCAGTGTGTGGTAAGAGGAAAAATGTATAAATTATTAGCTATTAGACAAAGCAAATTTCTACTGTAATTGATGATGATAATATCATAAACGTTGAATTAGGCATAGTTCCATAAGAATGAATTTAGTAGTCAATATTATACCATATGTGGGTACATTTTTCTTTATTACCATGAAAATTGGAACCATTGGGAATTTCAGTTTCTAATTTTAATTGATAAGCAGATCTCTTCCTGCCAAATATTGAGCTCTAATGGTCCAAGGTTGTTCAGTTTTTTCAATATCATTTTGATGCAATTGAAATAAAATGATCAATTAGTCTTTTAAGCACAGTATCTGTGCTTCGGGGGCAAGTTGAGAACATAAGTGAAAATCAATTTGGTGGATGAGTCCCAGAGGGGTGCTGGCTCTCTTCCATCAGGGAATTTCCCATCTCTGAGCAGAGGGCAGCTGCTAGAGTCAGGGGCGAAGTGACCGATATACAAAAGTTTAGTACATGACCTTGTAGTACACAACCTGGTACCAGTTTAAATAAGTGAGGGCAATTCTAGTGCTAAATTAGTTGAGATATAGACTGGAAGCAACTATTCAGTGTTACATACCTGGAAGAGGACAAAAGCTAAACCCAAACCAACCCATTGCCATCGAATTAATTCAAGTTCATGATGACCCCATGTGCTACAGAGTCACACTGCTTCATTGTCTTCTATTAACCGTGATTTCTGGTGGTGCAATGGTTAAGTGCTCCAATGCTAACGGAAAGACTGGCAGTTGCTTTGTGGGATAACAATTTGGCCATCTGTTTCTGTAGAGATCACAGCCAAGAAAGCCCTTTAGAGAAGTTCCATTTGGTTACACGGACTCACTGTGAGCCAGAGTCAGTTTGAAGGCAACCAGCAAGGATAGACTGAGCGATGTCCTTCCAAAAATCTATAGATAACTTTGAGAAGAAGGGCAATGTCAGACCACTTCATTGTGTTCCCGTGGAACTGTTGTATAGATGAAGAGGCAGTTGTGCAAAGAGAACAAGGGAACACTGCAAAGTTGAAAATCAGGGAAGGGTTAGGGTTAGGGTTAGGGTTGTATCCTGTTACCATACTTGTTCAGTCTGTATGCTGAGCAAATCTTCAGAGAAACTGGCTTTTCTAAAGAAGAATGTGGCATCAGGGTAGAAGGAAGGATTATGAACAACCTGTGATAGGCTTGCTGAAAGTGAGGAGGATTGCACTCGCTGATGAAGATCAGGGACTGCAGCCTTCAGTATGAATTGCAACTCAATGTCAAGAAGACCAAACTCTTCACACCTGGGCCAGTAGGTAACAATGGAGAAAAGATTGAAGTTGTCTAGAATTTTGTCTTGCTTGGATCCACAATCAACGCTCTTGGAAGCAGCAGTCAAGTAATCAAAACATGAGTTGCATTAGGTACATCTGCTGCACAAGACTTCTTTATGGTACTGAAAAACAAGGGCACTGTTTGAAGACTAACGTGCGCCTGACCCAGGCCATGAGTCTGGCCTCATATGCACATGACAGTTGGATATTGAATAAGGAAGACTGAGGTAGAATAGAGAATTTTCGTGCTGGGAAGAATATTGAAAGTACCATGGACTGCTAAAAAGACAAATGAATCTGTCTTGGAAGAAGTATACATGGAGTGTTTCTTAGAAGCAAGGAAGGTGAGACTTCATCTTACATACTTACATGCTTTGGACATGTTATCGGGAAAGACCAGTTCCTGGAGAGTAGTATCGTGGTTGGTAAAGTAGAGGGCAGTGAAAAAGAGAAAGCCCCTCCACAAGATGGATTGACACAGTGGCTGCAGCAATGGGCTCAAACACTGGAACAATTGTGAGGCTGGTGCATCACCGGGCAGTGTTTCCTTCTATTGGGCATAGGACCACTGTGGGTCCAAACTCACTTGATGGCACCTAACAAAAACAACAAATAGAGGTGTTAAACAATGAGCAGGCTTGACAACTGTTAAGAAGTTTTATTTTGTTACTTATTACATTCAGTCAGCTTTTCGGGAGCTCCTTTTTTGTGCTGATCGGCAGTTTGAACTCACTAACTCCCTTCAGGGATAGAAGATGAGGATTTCTTTTCCATAAAGACTGACAGTCTTGGAAACCCACAGAGGCAGAAGCCAGCCCCTGGGGGGGAGGGCAGGGATGAGAGATCATCATGCTTGGTAGAGTAGAGAGACAGCCTTATAGAGAGAAACCCTCCATGAGATGGACGGACACAGCGGCTGCAGCCATGGGCTCAGACATAAGGACAATGGTGAGGTAGCCACAGGACTGGGCAGGGTTTCGTTTGCTGTACAAGGGATCGCTGTGAGTCAGAACGCAACAGCCCAACGATGATGGCAGTGATCTTGGGGCTGGAGGCTTGGTGGAGGTTGTGAGTCCTGGTCAGCATTTAGGTTAGCAGTCAAGTGCAAGGCGTTTGTGCCACCCCTGCAAGCAGGCCAGGCTCCTAAGTAGACATAGGATGAAGATGATAGTTATGCAGGACGAGACAGCCTGTGATAGGAGCAGAGGGGACTCTCCATTGGTGAACATCTTTATCTTCGTCATTCTGTAACAACTTCACATGCCATGCACGTTTTCGTGGGCATATCCTTAAAGAATATTGTTTATTCTCCTCCCTGGGGGACAGACAGCCGAAAGGTGGGTGAGGGGAGACGTCGGACAGGGCAAGATATGACAAAATACCCATTTATAAACTATCGAGGGCTCATGAGGGAGGGGG
>NW_022103902.1:5506562-5512487 GCF_000313985.2 Echinops telfairi | reverse complement strand
CCCCCCCGCCCCCATACACTCCTGCTTCGGGAGAAGAAAAGAAATTGATTACTTATGTCTCAAATAACAATAATTCAATAATTTGGTCATTTCAATTACTTTGTGTGTACTCTTTTTGAAAGGGCAAGCCTGTGGAAATGTCATAAAAAAATATATATGTTGGAGGCTGCAGGCCCTCCACAGGAATGGGAGGAGCACCTCTCTGGAAAATCAAGTTCAGACCAGGAGAGAGGAGCATGTACATTTCAGAGGAGGCACTGATATTTCTGTGGGTGGGTAGGGTGGGTAAATGGGGAGGAGCCGCCTCATATTGGGAAGGGATGCTAAATCATATCTGTAGGGAACCTAAGGGGAGAATAGACCAGGTTCCATGGTCCTGGGTAGACACTTTGAATATGTTTCTAGCCAACCCTCAGGGAACCACACCATGGACTAAGCACTATGATGATCTTGGATGCTGGCCTTACAGTGAACACGGCATCTCCCAAGGGCACATCAGAAGGGCTTGGCTTGGAAGCTCAACTGAACAAATTGGGTCCTACTTCAAAACTCCCTGTAGCCCTAGGATATAGGGCTGATGGGAGAGGAAGCAAATTATGGCCGCCCAAGGCTGTGGAAATTATGGTCATTGGGCTTTGGGTGGGTTCCCCGGCTTTGCATGATATGCGAATATTGTATCAAGACCAATACTACTAAAAAGGAAATAAATAAACTACATGACGTATGGTTACCACAGGTGAGGGAGGAAGAAATTTTGCCTTTGCTTAGGTGGCATCACGTTCATTTCAATAGTGGAGGAACAATTTGGAGAGGGATATCAACAATGGTTGTTGTGTTAGTCTGGGTAAATTAGAGAAACAAATCCACAGAAATCCATATATGGATAAGAGAGAGTTTTATATGAAGGGTAAGTGTACATTCAGAAAGCATCCCAATCCCATCCACTCCAAGCCCTTAAGTCTGACTTAGCCTATATGTCAAACAGCAATCTACAAAATCCTCCTCAAACTCACAAAACACACACAATGATGCCGAATGCAGGAGGATCACAGGTCAGTGGGTAGAAAGTCTTTGAATCCAGTGGCAGTGTAAGCATCTCAGTGCTGGCAGGGGTCTCCATACGGTGCTCCAGCACCCAGGGCTGCATTGGGGAGGTCCATGTGGCTTCTCCTCAGGGATGTCTTGCAGGAAGTGAGCCCTGACAGCTGAAGCAGGGAACTAGCTAAGGCAGCTGCACCCTGGTCTGACCATCAGAAAGCAAGAGACCCGAGAACTCACAAGGCGAGGCTCACTGAGACATTTATCTCTCTGCCCTTCAATTAACCCTACATGTGTTTATCGGCCAGGTTGGCACAATAAACCTTATCTATCTCAGTTGTACCACAAGAAGAGTATAATCAATGGCAATGAATTATACGCGTAGAAGCTGTTGAATTGGAGAATGCTTTGTTATGATATTTTTGCTCAAATTGAAAAAAATTACTTGAATAAAAACGAGTATGGAGAAAAATAAAATGTTCTAAAATTGATTGT
Source organism: Echinops telfairi (assembly GCF_000313985.2). Lineage (NCBI taxonomy): Eukaryota > Metazoa > Chordata > Mammalia > Afrosoricida > Tenrecidae > Echinops > Echinops telfairi. The sequence continues at coordinate 5,510,954 of NW_022103902.1, read as the reverse complement.
GGTGAAGACTGTACAACTCTTCTTGATCCGGGTGAACTGCTGAACTGTGTGGTATGGGCATGAAGTGCCAGTAAAAGTGTTTTTAAAAGTGTGTGACGGTGCTGTTGCTTGTACTAGTTTCAAAGCAATGTGATCCACCCTCTGCGGTTGAGTTGGTCCCCTCGTAGTGAGTCCGCAGGACAGTGTAAAACTGTCCCTTTGGGGTTTCTGGGGGTGTCAATCTGCGTGGGGGCAGAAAGCGTGATGTTTCTCCACTGACCCTGGAATTAGCAGCCTAACCAATAGCCCACTTCACCACTAGGGGTTCTTCAAGTTACTCTATTTTCTAGGAATTAACAATGACTTATAATAAGTAAGACGTGGTATAATGAAAAAGCTCATTTTGGAATTAGATTAGTGTGAGTTTGAAAGCCACTTTGCAGCATACAAATTTGGCTCATTTACTTCTCCTTCTGGGATCTCTGTGTTTTTATAGTCAATTCTATTATGTGTCTCCTAGGATCTCTATCAGTAACTCATGTAAATTGCTGAGATTCAGTTCGCAAATTATCTCTCACTCATTGCTGACTCACAGAGACCTCTTGTGTGTTTCCAAGAGTGTAACTGTTACGGGAGTAGAAAGCCCAGTCTTTCTCCTGTGAAGCTGCTGGTGGTTACGAACTGCCGACCATGTAGGTCCCAGCCCAACCTGTAATCACGACGCCACCAGGGCTCCACATTAGTCACCAAATTTCTCCTTGGAGATTTGCTTGCTGCTCTGCTGCTGAACAAGTTTCACTACACTTCTCAGACGTCAAGTAGGAAGAAGGGCTTGATGATTTACTTCCAAAAGAAACACACACACACACACAGCCAATGAAAGTGCTACCTATCATGAGGGTCCAATTCCTTTGTACATGAGGTCCCCATGGATCAGAGTTTGACTCGCTGGCAGTTGAAAACAGCAACAACATCTAGGAAACAGTCGATGATTGAAAAAGGGCAGTGTCTTTTCCAATTCTCTCCTAAAATTCTCCTCTGAGAGCCTCCACTCAAGACAAGAGGATGTCACACTTGAAAAAGTAAGCCATAGCCCCAGACATCACTTTTCATGCTGAGTGATGGATGGAAACCTTTTATCTGTTCCAAAGCAGCAGTTGCGACTGCCTGCCACACAAGTGTTCCCTAGAACATGCTGTTAGCAGATAGTGATGCTTTATTGCCCACAGACAGCTAGCCATTTCTCTGAAGCGCGAGAAAGCTCCCTGGAAAAGCCTTTAGCCAACACTGTCAGCTGATTCAGAATGAAATTCTGGAAGAACACAGAGGTGATTGCATTTATGAATGCATGATCTCAGGGAATGCTTGTGGCTTGCACAGCACCGATGATCTCGCTCATGATGATGGCACACCTAAGTGTCCCATTTTGGGGTGTTTGTCTTTAAAGCCAATTATGTTCTCAATTTGTTTTGCAAGTTTTTTTCTAAGAAATTTCCAGTCATTCTGTAGTTTTATGCTGTGGTAGGAATTTTCTCTGCTGCAACCATCTTGGTGTTACCTATGACATTGTAAGTGAATCCTAGGCTACTACAGAGGCAAAGCGCGTGTGAAAGGGAAGGCTTGTTGACGTTTAAGTGGCGCAGTGGCGTAAGCATTGGATTTCTCCCTGTAAAGTCAGCAGTTCGAGTTCACCAGCTGCTCTCAGCAAGAAAGATGAGGTTATTTCCTCCCTTAAAGATTGACAGCCTCAAAAACCATCAGGGTTGTTAGGAATCAGAATGGACTCAGTGGCAGTAGTTTTGTTTGCTTGTTTGTTTGTTTTTAAGTGACTACATGAGTGTATATTATCTAGCACATTGTTGGTAATCAAAACTAAATAGGTTTTCTCTTTCACACAGACTTCCTCAGTCTATTTTTTTGCCCTCCCTTTTGCACTGATTACCCATTTTCCTTATGTCTCTACAAGCTGAGTGTATGTTTTTCATAACTTGGAATGCATGTAAGGATGTTTTCTACCACTCATTTCTAAGTTTGGCGTGCTGTGATGGCTTGTGTGTTATTGGAAGCCATGCTACGAGTATCTCAAATACTAGCAGGGTCACCCATGGTGAAACTCGTGTTCTCAGTGGAACTTTGGATAAAGATAGACTAGGAAGAAGGACTTGGAGAAGACTTTTCTTTAAAATTGGCCAGTGAAAAGCTTACGACTAGAAGCAGCATATTGTCTGACATAGCAGCAGAGAATGAGCTCCTAAGGTGAATAATCCAAACTCACTCTTGCTGAGTTAATTTCAACTTACAGTGAGACTATGGAACAGAGTAGAACTGCTCTGTAGGATTTATGAAGTTATAAATTTTTACAGTTTAAGAACAGACAACTAAGAGGAATAGGCTAAACATTTTGGAAGAGGTAGCTACTGAAAACCTTATGCATAGAATTGACACATTGTCAGATATTAAAGGTCTGATGAATGAAAGCAAAACATTGTCGGAGCTACTCTTTGAGGATGGGGCTCTTGGTTAAGAAGACCTGAAAATGTGACTGATTAGAAACTGCTGTCGACATGGTGACAAGAATAGACCAACTCCTGTGGGAGTGGAGCCCCTGTGGTCTTCCTTTATTGATGGAGCACCAATCAAGGTAAGCAGGAACAAGTGTATAAACTACTACTAACTGTAACTTGGAATATATGAAGTATGAATCTAGGAAAATTGGAAGTTATTAAAAATAAAATGGAACACACAAATGTTGATATTCTGTAAGTGAGCTGAAATGGAATGGTATTGGCCATTTCCAATCAGACCATCACATGACTACCTATGCCAAATGATATAGCCAAGAGGAATGGCATTGTATTCAATCAAAAAAACCCATAAATATCTATCATGATGTATAACACTGTCAGTGATAGGATTGTTTATCCACACCTTAGGAAATCCAGTCACTACAATTATTATTCAAACGTATGCACCAACCACTAAAGCTTCGAACCAAACGTGCTGCCCTTGAGTCAATGCTTACTCATAGCAAACCCCTGTGGGTTTCTGAGACTGCAACTGTTTCCTGGAGTAGGAAGCCCAGACTTTCTTCCGTAGAGCTTCTGATGGTTTTGAACAGCCAACCTGGGGATCTCAGCCCAGCTCTTAACCACTGCACCACCAGGGTCCTAAACCACTAAAGCTAGTGATGAAGAATTCTATGAATGTCTTCAGTTTGAAATTGACCAAACTTGCAATCAAAATGCATTGATAATTATTGTTCGTCGGAATGCAAAAGTTAGAAAAGAAGATGAAGGAACAGTACATAGTTGGAAAATATGGTCTCGGTGATAGAAACTAAGCTGGAGATCATATGACCAAATTTTGTAAAACCAATGACTTGTTAGTAGACTTTTTCAACAACACCAAAGGTGGACTATACACATGGACCTCTATAGATGGAAGACACAGAAATCAAATCGACTGTGTTTGTGGGAAGACATAATGGAGAACCTAATATCAGCAGCTAATACCAGGTCAGAGGCTGCCTGTGGAACAGATCATCAATTAATTGCTCAGATATAAGTTCAAATTGAAGCAGAAGAAAATTAAAAGAAGTCCATGACAGCCAAAATCTGACCTTGAGTCTATCCCACTGCATTTTGAGAACATCTCAAGAACAGACTGGTTGCATTGAAGAGTAAGGGCAACAGACCTGTTGAGTTGTGGGAGGACATCAAGAATGCCATTCGTGAGGAAAACAAAGGTCATTAAAAAGAGAAAAATTCAATGTGGATGTCAGAAGAGATGCTGAAACGTGCTCTTAAAGCAAATAGAAGAAATGACGCAGTAAAAGAGTTGAGCAGAAGATTGCGAAGGGCAGCTCAAGAAGACAAAGCCAATTACAATGAAATGTGTAAAAGGCCTAGCGTTAGAGAGCCCAAAGGGAAGAACAAGCTCAGTATATCCTAAGCTGAGAACTCAAGAAACAATGTGAGTCTGGAGTTGCAAGAAGGACAGCTTCTTTTCAAAGAATCCTTTTATTGGGGTTCTTACAGCTCTTATAGCATTCCAGACGTCAACTGTATTAAGTATATTTGTACATATGTGCCATCATCATTTTCACAACATTTTCTACTTGAACCCTTGGTATAAGCTCCTCTCTTGTTCCTTTCCTCTCCCACCCTCCCTCCCTCATGTATCCTTGATCAATTATATATTGTTATTATTATCATTACGTATCTTACATAGTCTCCCTTGTCTCCCTTCACCCTCTATGTCCATAGTCTCCCTTCAGCCAAATTTCTGTTATTCGTCCCCTTCTGGGGGTGGGGAGGTGGGTTATATATCCAACCTTGTGATGGGTTCCCCCTTTCTCCTCCTTCCCCCTCTCTGACCATCTTGAACCCTTGGTATAAGCTCCTCTCTTGTTCC
>NW_022103902.1:5504476-5505224 GCF_000313985.2 Echinops telfairi | reverse complement strand
TCTCTCTCTCTCTCTCTTAGTTCACTCCTGTCTGGTTTGGACAGACCCACCTCTTTCCCCAGACTAGATCTTCAGGGCTGTCCTCTGTATTGCCTTCTTCTGAGGAGGGGGTCAACATAGCTTGGCTTGGGTCCAGCCCCATTGATGATGGACAGCTTCTACTGAAATATTGACTGATGCAGAAAGCATCAAGAGAAGATGGAAAGAATACACCGAATCACTGTAGCAAAAAATTGTTCCATCTGCATGCTGAGCAAAGCATCAGAGAAACTGGATTATATGAAGTAGCATGTGGCATCAGGATTGGAGGAAATTTATTAACCACCTTCGGCATACAGATGACACAATCTTGCTTGCTGACAGTGAGAATGAACTGAAGCATTCACTAATGTTTGTACTTAGGATTTCATAGAAAACAAACTTATGAGAGCCAAAGTACAAGCTTGAGCATGTTCCACCTGAATGTAGAAAGTATTGAAAGAATAGATATGACACATTGATGTGACCACATGATTTATAAGATGACCTTAAGACCATCACACTTGAGGAAAACACGAGGTCTATTAAAAAGACAAGGTCAAAAACACCTAGATGGACATCAGATGATACTCAGAATTTACTCGTGAGCATAGAGGAGATAAAGCAAATTGAAGTAAAAACTCATAAATGGAAGTGACTGGAAATCAATGTACCAAAAAGAGCTGGTTGACATTGCAGAAGAGACGCTGAAACGTGCTCTTAAAGCAAA
>NW_022103902.1:5502942-5504221 GCF_000313985.2 Echinops telfairi | reverse complement strand
ATAATAATATAACACACAAGTAAAATTTTGCTGGACATAATTTAAACAATGTTTTCCCCAACATTTTTACATCATCGATTATTCGTGTGTTATATTATTATATTGTTTTAGATAACTTGTTTTTCCCTTGTCGCTGGGTTTGTTGGAAAGGGGGTCCTTTCCTTTCTCCCGCCTCCCCCTCTCCCATGTCTCCCTGGAACCTTTGGTCCCATTGTTCTCTCCTCCAGATTGTTCATCCCACTTTTTGTGTCCCGGTAGATATGCAGAGACAATAATATGTGCAAAAACAAAGCAAAGCAAAACATAACAACAAAGAAAACAAAAACAACAATTAAAATAAGGAAAGAAAGACAAAAATTCACAGCAAAAAAAGAGAAGCCCTCAAGCCATTCCAGGTCTGTCCACTGACCTTTATGACTCTTTTCCAGTCAAATCCGCTGGGGTGCTGCGCCCTGGCCCCCAAGTCCACATTTGGCATTTCTTGGAGACTTCGTTGCTTTGCTCCCCATGCTGTTCTGCTGCAAGCCCTTAGTGTTTCACCTTGGTCTGGTGGGGTCAGATAGGCCACATCTCCTGCACTGTGTCCCCAGCGCTGTGCCCCATAGAGCTATGGGTCAGCACTGTACATTTAGCAAGCAAACAAAGAAGCTGGGCTATGTGAAGAAGAGTGCAGCATCAGGATTCGAGGAAGACGTATTAACAACCTGATTAACTTGCATCCGACTTACTTGGGACTTTATCAGGAAGGACCCAGCCCTAGAGAAGGACACAATGCTTGGTGTACTGGAGGTTTGGTGGAACAGGGAAAGCCCCCAACAAGATGATGTGATTTAGTGTCTGTACTAATCACCCCAGACACAGTGATGCTTTTGAGCATTAGGCAGGAGCAGAGTCGTGTGTAGTTCCATTGTGCATGGGGTCGCTATGAGTCGGTACTTAGTTGATGGACTCAAACAGCAGCAGGAGCTGCAGCACTTTCAAAAGAAAGGTCTGAAGATCCACTTCTGAAAAATTCTCCAATTGGAAACGCTGTAGAACACAGCTCTCCTCTGAAACATAAAGGGTTACCGTGAGTTAGAATCCACTTGAGGGCAACTTGTTCACCTTACTTGTTCAGCATCTCCCTGCCACAATGATAGAGGACGTTAGGTAGCCTGGGTGCTTTAGAGAAACAAATCCACAGAAACTCATGTATCAGAGAGAGTTTTATATAAAGGTTAAGTGTGCATCAAGAAAACATCCCAACCCAGTGCTGCCCAAGCCCACAAGTCCAACATTA
>NW_022103902.1:5432735-5502423 GCF_000313985.2 Echinops telfairi | reverse complement strand
CCAGTTAGGTTTGGTGAGGGATTACAACAAGATCTCGAAGGTGTAGCTCCTGTCTGGCTGCTGTCTCTGCCAGCTGCTCAGAAGATTCTCATACACAGAGAGACTGTGGGGTAGCTGGAAGTGTGTCACACTACAATGAATTCGACTCCAAAGGAGCTAATTTTATGCTGGCAAGAATTCTATCTGTTCCCACTGAAAATATTCGTTCCTGGAGCAAAGGAATTGGGCGTGAACCAGATCCAAAGTACCCAGGGGGCCTTGTAAACCCCAGAGCTGCTGAACAACCTGGAAACTCTGCTGAGAACAGTGGGAGTGGTGTTCCAGTCACAACGGAGCACAGAGTCCTTTTGTAAGCGGAGAGAAGGAAGATGCTGTGGATCGGTCCACAGAGAGGACAAAATTCAGGACAGCAGTTATGAGAAAGGCAGAGAGCTGAGCTTCGCCTATTGTCTTGATTTCCCAGTCGCCCTTGACATTTTTTCGGATGTCATTTGTCATTTGTGGATATTGCCTGATCAAAAGGAAAATAAAAATATATCTATTTGACCCCAAAGGGATGAGGGTGGTCAAAGGAGGTGTGGAGCCTGGGGTGGTGGAGAGAAAGCTTGTTTAGCTGTGTTGTGTATTCAGCCCTTTGCCTGGCCAGAGAAGCGCTCTCCACCACAAGTTGTTCCACTCAGAGATAATGCGGAGCATGATTTCCCCTGCTGTCTCAATTATTTCTGAAATGCAAACCTGCCGGGGCTGATTCAGGTGCTTGCGTTTCGCGCTGGGGAGCATCCAGAGCCCTCCCACACAGTCAGGAGCTTTGTTCTCCGAGTTTGCTAGTGGGGCTTTCAGTAGCCGCAGGATAACTAGTCTTGTAGAAATGCAATCGAGGCTCCAAGATGAGTCTAGGTTTAATGCTACACACCTTTGAAGGGGGTGTGTGACAGGTCTTTCTAATTATTTATAATGACTTTTATTTATTGCAATGGCTCTTTATTCCCAAGGATTTTGTGATTTTAGAGTGCTTTAGAATCCTATTGCCATTCACCATAGCTTTACTATTTTAAAAGTTGGGGGCGACGGGACATGCAAACTAAGCAATCTAAAACTTTCTTTTAAAATTAAATTTTGCACGTGGCTCTATTATTACATTTTTATATTCTCAATAGCAAGTACTTTCTTGCTTTATGTGAATTCTATCCAAATCTCTTAGAGGACAATTTCAAAGTTGTTCTTTTAAAAAACAATTAGAATGACTACTACTATATTCAATAAGGCTTTCAAGCAACTGTAATATAGAAAAGAAACTAGGTCTGAATATGAAAATTTAGGTTTAATTTAGGTGTACCATTTTGATACTTTGGGAAATATGTAGCCTTTCCAAAACTCCAGATCTTTATGTTTCTGCACTAGAAAAGAATGGCAATGTGTACCTGCCTAAATTATGGTCATAAAGGCTGAGTGAGATCAAGTGTGTGAAAGCTTCCAAGGAATAGAGTTTATGATAGTTAGCATTTTCCTAAACACATAGTGAGGTAGTTAGTTTATTGTGCCAACCTGGCCGATAAACACATGTAGGTTTAATTGAAGGGCGGAGGGATAAATGGCTCAGTGAGCCTTGCCTTTTTGTTTCTTGCTCTTTGATCATTGGACCAGTGTGTGGCTCCTTGCTTGTTCTTTGCCTCAATTTGCAAGCTACATTACTTGTGGGACACCTAACCCGTGGACTGTGTCACTGTAATTTGAGGTTCCTTCAAGACCTGCTTCACCACACCGTTGGAATTTACATCTCTTGAGCTGGGATCTGTCGGATCCTGTCATCTGGCTGACTGTTGATGACCTGCCTTGCTGTTTGCTGCCTGTGCACGGATAGCCTGAATTGCTCTGCAGAGGACTTGAAGGACTTCCAGTGTCTCACAACTGTCTCATGGGAGTGAGTTGCACTGAGCCATTTGTACTGCTTTATAATTTAATTAACTGTTTATTTCTTAGGTTATACATATATCTATCTGTAAAAATATATAAAATTATTAGCATTCTGCTTTTGTTTCTCTAGAGAACACAGTCTAACACACATAGTCTCAAGCCACGGATGTTCACCATAGTGAAGGATACCTTGGAATATAAATTCTCATCTCACCTTGTATATCCAGTGTATAAAATTGCTTTGAAGTTGATTCCCACTTGATGGTAAACCTGTGTGAGTAGAAGTACACTGCATAGAAATTTCAAGACCTTTGGTAGGAGATGACCCGGTTTTTCTTCCAAGACTCCTCTTCAATGGTTCAAACCAACCACCTTTTGGTTAGTAGCTACTTGTACCAACCAAGGATCCTGGTCTGTGGATGTTGTTGTTAGGTGCCATTGACTTTGTTGCAACTCCTAGTGACCATATGTCCCACTGCACAAAACACTGCCCAATCCTGCACCATCCTCATGATTGGTAGGCTGAGTCCACTGTATGATGAAGTGATACAGTCCTGATATACACCTTTTCTGATTTTAAGCCACAGGGTGTTCTGTTCAAGCAACCGCTTCTTAAAATCTATGTACAGGTCCTTTATAAGCAATATTTAATGTTCTAGAATTCCCATTCTCACAATACTGTCCACATTTTGTTCTGATCCACATAGTTGAATGTCTTTGCATAGTCAAAATAACACAAGTAAATGCAATAATGGCATTCTCTCTCTCAGCCATGATCTGACATCAGAAATGATATCCTTCAAAATATGTCTGGCTTGAATTCCTTTCTAGCAGTGTCCTGCAAATAAACTGCTACAACCATTTTTAAATTCTCTGCAGCAAAATTATACTTGCATGTAATACTTAATGATATTGTTTGGTAATTTCCACATTCTGTTGGGTCACCTTTCTTTGGAATGGGAACCAATATGGATTTCTTCTAGTTGGTTTGCCAGGACGAACCAAATTTGTCTTCCAAATTTCTTGATAAAAATGAGTGAACATGTCCAGTGCTTCATCGATTGCTGAAGTGTTCTAATTGATATTCCATCAATTCCTGAAGCCTTGTTTTTTACTAATGCCTCCAGTCCTGCTTGGACTTCCTCTTTCAGTCCATTGGTTCTTGATCATATGCTACCTCTTTAAATGGTTAAACACCAACCAATTTAAAAAAAATCATTTTATTGGGGGCTTGTGCAACTCTTATCACAATCCAAACATACATCCTTTATGTCAAGCACATTTGTACATTTGTTACCATCATCATTCTCAAAACATTTGCTTTCCACTTGATCCCTTGATATTAGCTCCTCATTTCCCCCTCCCTCCCTGCTGCCCCCTACCACCAACCAATTATTTATGTGCAGTGACTGTATATTCCGTTCATTTCTCTTGATGTTTCCTGCATAATTCAATATCTTGCCTATAGAATTCTTCAATATTTCAACTGAAGGCTTGAATATTTTCTTTCTCTATTTCGTCTTGATGTATGCCAGGTGTGTTTTGCCTTCTGGGGTTCCTGTGTTCGGATGTTTGCACATTTCATTATAATACTTTACCTTGTCTTCCCCAGTTGCTCTTGGAATTTCCTGTTCATGTCTTTTACATCATCAGTTCTTCCATTTGCTTTAGCTTCTCTATGATCAAGAGCAGGTTGCAGAAGCTCTTCTGATTCCACTTTGATTTTTTCTTTTTCATGACCCTCTGCTTTCTTCCCGTCTGATGTTTCTGGTGGCATCCCATAATGCACCAGGTCTTCTGTTGTGAGTGTTGAAGGAGTCAAATCTATTCTTGAAAGCGTCTCAACATTCAGGTGGCATACACTCAAGGTCATAGATCGACTTTTATGGACTTGTTTTCCTTTCCTTCCACTTTAACCTGAGCTTACTTGTGAGTAGTTCATGGTCTGCTCTACAGTGACCCCGGCCTCATGGAGTTGCTGATGTTGAGCTTCTCCGTGGCTTCTTCCTACAGATGTAGTGAATGCATCTTCCGTGCATTCATCTGGCAAAGTTCACGTGCTTATTGTTATTTACATTGTTGAGAAAAGATGCTTGGAATGAAAAAGTTGTTGTTTTTGCAAAATTCGCTCATGTTATCTCCAGTCTGGTTTCTATCACCAAGAGCATATTTTCCAACAACTGTTGGTTTCTGTTGAATGTGAATCTTTCACATTCCAATTGCCAATAATTATCAATGCATCTTCATGCCATGTCTGATCAATTTTAGACTGAAGAAGTTAGTAGGAGTCTTTAATGTCTGCATCACTACCTTCATGTGTAATGTGTGGTTTTGAATGGTAGTTGAATGAACTGAATTTCCTTGTAGGTGTGTAGATACTCTCCTCTCAGAGACAGCACGGCACTTCAGGACGGATGGTGACATGTCCCTTTTGAGGATGAATGCAACATCATTTTCTTGAATTTGCCATCCAAGCATAGTAGTAAATGATACCATTTTCGGATGCAAAATGGAAATTTCTAGTTCCATTTCATTTTTGAAAACATCCAAATTTCCTAGATTAAAACTTCATGCATTTTATGTTCTGATTACTACTAAACGTTTGCAGCTGTACTTTCTCATTTTTTGTCTTGTCCTGTCCATAAATGAAGGTCTACAAAGCTTGCTTCCATTCACACCACTAAGTCTGACTATTTTGAGAAGGCAGCTCTTCCGTAGCTGGAGTTTGAGTGCCTTACCGGCTGAGAGGCTTATCTTGGGGCATTTATATCAGACAAGGTTTTGCTGCTATTCACAATGTTTTCAGTTGCTAATGCTTCAGAAGTTGATAGCTTATTCCGTCTTTGTAGTCAGTTCTTAGTCTGGAAGCTGTGCCGAAACCTGTTCGCCTTACGTCATTCTGCTGGTATTTGAACTATTGGAACTTTAGCTTTCAGCATCCCAAAAATATGACTCCTCAGTATGACAAGCTGATAGACAAGTGTTGAGGACTGTGGATAAGATACAAACGCGGGGGAGAGGAAGACCTGTGATTCAATTGACAGAAATGTGTCTAAACATGGGTATATTTGGAATACTTTCTTCTGTGGATCAAAGACCCAAAGTCCTAATGTAGACATGCACACACACATTTTTGTAAATTGATTCATGTGCTTCCTGGAGGCCTCTCTCCCCCCATTTTTTTTGCTCTGAGGATCACAAGCGTTGGGAAAGGTACTCTATCTAGAAAGCCCATTAATTCTGTGAACCAACGTACAAAAGTGTGTGCGTACAAGTGCATGTTAGAAGTCTTTAGGGGCTGTTGTTATTGCCATGTGCCATCGAGTCAGCTGTGCCCCAAAGCGACCCTATGCACAACAGAATGGACCACTGCATGCCCCTGCGCATCCTCACGATTGTTCCTCTGCTCCAGAGCACAGATGCAGCTACTGTGTCCATCCATGTCATGGAGGGCCTGCCTCTCTTTCCCCCCCACCCACTTCACCAGCGTTATGTCCTTCCCCAGTGACTGGTCTCTCCATATAATACGTCCAAAATACATATGATGAAGTTTTCCCATCCTTGCCTCTAAGAAGCACCCTGGACTTAACTTCTTCCAATACAGATCTGTATATCATTTAGCAGTCCATGGTACTTTCAGTATTCTGCCCCAGGACCACAATTCAAATTCAAAATTCAAATTCAAAGTAAAGGCGAGCCTCTGAGTGCATTCCTTTCTGGGGCAAAATTTCTTTCCAAATGTGGATCTGTGAAACAAGCCTGCAAGCTATCTGCCTCCAATGTACCCTGGTAGAACAGGTACTAGGCAGACATTTCCATTACAAATAGAGAAAATTCAGGGAAACGTTAAGGGTTACCACTACTCACTGCCCTTGACGTGATGCCAATTCATAGCAACCTTGAGGGACAGGGTAGAACTGTCCCTTTGTGCTTCTAACTGTAACTCTTTGTGGGAGTTGAAAGCCCCATCATTCTCCTGCCATGGACACCAAGCAAGGGCAACATCCAACATGGCAAAAGTAATGAACTATGAAGGCTCGGAAATAATCCTGTGTTCTCTTGAGCCATGGCTCTTGCTCTCCAGACTCTGGGTGCTGGCCACGTTCTCAAGATTTTCTGGTGGAGGCCCCTGGTCCCCGGGTGCTGTGCTCCCCTTCCAGGCCCACTGGTATAACCTCATCCCCTTTAGGCAGCCCCATTCTCCCAGTTCACCCGAGCATTAACCCAAGTTCCTTGGGAAGCCCCACCCTCTCCACTTTGGGCAAAACCCTCATTCTGCTTCTCCACTTTTTTCTCAACGTTACTGGCTGTCGTCATACCCTCTGGCAGAATTGTGGGTCACAATTTGGGCTGCTAACTAGAAAGTCACTAGTTTGAAACTTCCAGCTACTCCTTGTCAGAAAGATGAGACTTTTTATTCCTGTAAAGATTTATAGCCTTGGAAATCCATAAGGGCACTTCTACTCCATCCTTTAGGATTGTTATGAATCAGAATTGACTTCGTGGGAATGTGTTTGGGTTTTTTGGCTTTCTACTCATATAGTTTAATAACGTAACAAAGAAAAGCTTATTCCCAAATGGGATTATCACCATAGGAGTTAAGATTTAAAACACTTATATTTAGGGTACATAATTTAACCCGTAACAAGCCTCCTAGGTTTAAAGCCTCTGGCTATACATGAGAATCATTAAGATGGTGTAAGAGCAGACATTGCTTCTGCATGGGGGAAACATGGGTCAAAGATACCTCTCTAGTAACTAACAATATACTAGAGATAAACTGAAACTTGTTTTGTCTCTTCCCATGAAGCATCAGCAAAGGAAACATTCTTGTGTATTAGATCAGTATCAATGATTGAGCAGAATATATAAAATGATAGTAGTGATTATTTGAAAAATAGTTGAACTAGGTGGGGAAAGAACAAACAAACATTTCATACAAAGTAACCAAATTGAGTGTGATCCTAGGGAGACAGCATTAAGATATATTAACTTCTTTGTAAGTAATGCTTTCTCAGAATTTAAAATATATTTGCAGAAGTTAAATATTAAAATGTTCCCCCCTCTAGCATGACAAATATTTGTTAAATTTTAAAAAAACTCAGTGCTTCTCTGAAGAAGTAGAAATATGTATTTGTTCTCAGGCCTAAGATCACACAATTCATGCAGCATATTGTTTTATTAATGTCATCACATAAATGAATTATTAGTATTCTGATTGAAGTGCTCAGAAGCTCTAATTAAGCTCTAATGGTTCTCAGTGGGCATCTTAGCCGCTATAAAAATGGATAGCATCTGTAAATTTATGTCGATTTAACTTATGAAGCATTTGAATATAATATATAAGATTTTGAGCTAGACAGAGTTGGCAAGTTGGGGAAAATGCACACCCTAGATCTTTCTTATAAAAATACTAAAAATAATCCAACACAAAAATGAGTAAAAGATATAAATTGACAATTTACAGTGCAAAGGATATTTAATATACTTACTATAGCTAACATAGGAAAACTGACATTAAAACGAATTGAGATCTCTGAGGTCACCATTTAGATAAAACAGTACATTGGTTCACAAAATATAAACTATCACTGGTGCGTATGGTGCTTCTATAAATAGATCATCTATATGACGCCAAATGGTCAACCATTAGCCCAAGACCAAAAAGAGAGTCTAAGGGGGCAGGGAAATGAGATTAATAGAAAAATAATAGGCTAGAAAGCAAATATTGAGAACATTCCTGAGTTGTGAAGAATATAACTAATGTCACATAAATAATTGTACAGAAATTGTTGCACAGGAGCTTCAATTGCTCTGAAAACCTACATCCAATAATTAATAACATATATATTAAGAAAACCACAACATCCATTACGGTGTATTTCTTATATATCAAAATGACTAAAAAAGAGAGAAAAAAGGAAGAAATTCAGAGAGTGAAATGTTATCCTTCTTTCCTTTGGGAAAATGTTGATGTTCTTACATGCCATTGAGCTGGTTCCTACTCGCTGCAGCCCTGTGTACCGCAGATCGAAACACCACCCTGTCATCCTCTGATGGTGGAGACCTCTGTCGCAGCTACTGTGTCAGTCCATCTTCTCTTAGAGCTTTCCTCTGTGCACTGCTTTTCCGTGTTAGCAAGCATGATGGGTGCATCGTTTACTGATGGAAGTGATCGTTGTAAGTGGGAAAATAATCCAAATTTCTTCAACAGGCAACTAACTGATTGACTCAATCGCGATGCTTTTATAGAGCGGAGTACAATGCGTCTTTTAAAAGAAATGAGGCAAATCTCTAAGAAATAGGACAGTGTCTGAAGTATGCTTTTTTTTTTTTTATAAGGCAGTGGTCATTCTCATTAGGTGTAACCTCATCTCTTCGGACTCCTAGTCATCCTATGAACGGCCGAAGAAAACACCGCCCCTCCCTGTGCCACGCTCTTTCTCAGTCTTTCTCTTCCGTTGGAGGCCGCTGGAGCAGCACTAATGTCCATCCATCTCGCTAAGGGTCTTTATCTCATTAACTGACGCACGACTTTACTAAGCATGATGTCATTCTCCGGGGGCTGGCTCCTCCTGATGACTCGTCTGAAGTAGGAGACAGCATTTTTCTATCCTTCCTTCGAAGGAGACACACGCGTTCATCCTTCCGGTCGTCCCTGGCGTATGCAATATTCTTTGCCGACACCACAGTTCAATTGCATCAATTCTTATCTGATCTTGTTTATCAGCTGACTAGCTTTTGACGTGCATATGAGGTCACTGAGAACACTATGGTTATTTGGTACACAGAATCTCTGCTTTTTCCAGTGGTTTGGTTCAGTAGATTTGCCCAGTGCAATATCTGCTTTCTTGATTGTCACTTCCATGACCCTTGAGTGTAGATCCAAGTAAAATAAAATCTTTTAAAATTTCAATATTTTCCTCCATTTATTGTGATATTGTTTATTGGTCCAGTTTTGATAATGTCTTGTTTTGTTTTTCACCATTCAATTAATTAATGATTTCCCTTCACCTTAACTCAAGTTAAGATTTATATATCTATTTTTAATACTTTTATTGGGGGCTCTTACACCTCTTATCACAATCCATACATTCCTCCAGTGTGTCAAGCACATTTGCACATATGCCGCCATCATCATTTTCAAAGCATTCTCTTTCCACTTGAGCCCCGTAATTTTTAAAAATCATTTTATTGGGGGCACATACAAGTCTTATCACAATCCATACATCCATCCATTGTGTCAAGCACATTTGTTGCGATCATCTTTCTCAAACATTTTCTTTCTACTTGAGCCCCCGGTATCAGCTACTCATTTTCCCTTCCCTCCCCACCTCTCCTCCCTCACCAACCCTTGATAATTTATAAATTATTATTATTTTGTCCACGTCTCCCTTCACCCACTTTTCTATTGTCCACCCCCCAGGGAGGGGGTTATATATAAATCATTGTGATTGGTTCCCCCTTTCTACCCCACCTTCCCTTTCCCCACCTGGTATTGCTACTCTCATTATTGTTCCTGAGGGGTTTATCTGTCCTGGATTCCCTGTGTTTCCAGTTCCTATCTGTTCCAGTGAACATCCTCTGGTCTAGCCGGATTTGTAAGGTAGAATTGAGATCATGATAGCGGAGGGGAGGAAGCATTAAAGAACTAGAGCAATGGTTCTCAATCTGTGGGTCACCAGCACTTTGGGGGTCGAATGACCCTTTCACAGGGGTTGCCTAAGACCATCGAAAACACATAAATATTTCTAATTACATATTGTTTTGTGATTAATCACCATGCTTTAATTATGTTTAATTATGTTCAATTTATAACAATGAAAATACATCCCACATATCAGATGTTTACATTATGATTCATAACAGGAGCAAAATTACAGTTGTGAAGTAGCAACAAAAATAAGTTTATGGTTTAGGGTCACTACAACCTGAGGAACTGTATGAAAGGGTCGCAGCATTAGGAAGGTTGCGAACCACTGAACAAGAGGAAACTTGTATGTTTCATCATTACAATAATGCACCCTGACTGGTTCTGTAAGGGGTGTCCAATTGCCTGCAGATGGACATTGGGTCTCCACTTTGCACTCCCCCTCTTTCATCACAATGATATGGTTTTTTGTTCTTTGATACCTGATACCTGATCCCATTGACACCTCATGATCACACGGCCTGGTGTGCTTCTTGCATGTGGGCTTTGTTGCTTCTCAGCTAGAGGCCGCTTCTTTATCTTCAAGCCTTTAAGACCCTATATGCTATATCTTTTGATAGCCAGACACCATCAGCTTTCTTTACCACATTTGCTTATGTACCCACTTTGTCTTCAGCAATCCTGTTGGGAAGGTGACCATCATGGAATGCCAGCTTAATAGAACAAAGTGTTCTTGCATTGAGGGAGTACTTGAGTAGAGGCCCAATGTCCACCTGCTACCTTAATACTAAACCTATAAATATATGCACAAAATCTATTTCCCCATCGTCATATATAAATATATTTACATGTGTCTATGCCTATATTTAGACCTCTATAAATGCCCTTTCCATCCTAGTTCTTTCCTCTATTTCCTTTTCTTTCCTCTTGTCCAATTATCATGTTCAACCTTCATTTGGGTTTCAGTAATTCCTCTTGGTTGCACTGCCCTTGATCAAGCCCTACCAGGGCTCCTATACCCTCCTCACCATCGATTTTTGGATCACTTGTTGTTCCTTTGTCCCTGGGTTTGTTAACACCCACTTCTTTCCCCAGCGTCTCCCCTCTTATGTTGCGCCAGAACCGTAGGTCCCAGTGTTTTCTTCTCCAGATTGTTTATCCCACCTATCTTATCTAGATAGACCTGCAGAGATAATAATATGTACATAAAACAAGACAGAGCAAAACAAAGCAACAAAAGAAAACAAAGCAACAATAACAACAACAATGACAAACCAATGACAAACAAAAAAGGCCTGTAAATAGATCAAGGTCTATTTGTTGACCTTTAGGAGTGTTTTCCGGTCGAATCTGATGGGGTGCCATGGCTGGTTCTTGATTAATTGTTCCCCATACAGACTGAGGATGTGAAAAGGGTAGAACCTTGGCACACCTCGTCTTTGATGTTCAACCATATAGAATACCCTTGTTCTGAAGAGAGCCTCCTGGCTTATGAACAGATTCCACATGAGCACATTTCAATTTTGCAAATCCAACTGCTTGTTATGTAAAAGAGTAGGTGTAAAAGGGGGTGAAATTTTGAAAAGTATGTGTGTTTATCAAAAAGAGCAATCTAAGACTAACCAACAGCATTCATAAAATCATTAAGAATTATTATCTATAAGGAAAGGAAACGTGCTCTCTTGGCTAACCACAGGTCAGTGGTTTGAACCCAGGAACCACTGCAAGGGAGGAAGATATACTGAAGTACTATCTACTTTAGTAAAGATTTTAAAGTTTGGGAGGCCCAAGTGGGTGGGGTTTTCCCTGTCCTACACGGTTGCTCTGAGTCAGAATCACTTTGATGACAGTGAGCTTGGTTGCGGTTTGGCTAGAGGAAGGGTCAGGATTGCACAGTTAGCTACAAGACCAGTATTTCAAATCCGCTGGTCACTTAGCGGGAAAGGACGAATCTATTTGTTCCTGAAAGATTTGCAGTTTGGGAACCCCTGTATAGGGTCCCTGGATCCGAAATGACTTGATGGCGATAGTTTTATTTGGGGGTCCCCTCACCCCCAAATTTATTTGTGGGTGGGAAGGGGGTCTTAGAGAGCATGGAAGGATTCCTGGTGGTAAAGTGATTTTTACATTGGGAAAGTTTTCTGCAAAAGATCTGCTTAGAGTTTCAATGTGGAACCATCACTTTATTGAGTAAAATGTTCCTGATTAAAGTCATATTCCTCTTAATCGCGTCATGGGCATGCAAAGTTAGATAGTGAAAAAGTAAGACGGAATAATTGATGATTCCAAACTAAGATGTGGGCGAATAGTTTTAAGTACACTGTAGATTGCAAAAAAGAACAAACAAATTAATGTTGGAGGTGGTCCGGCCAGAATGCCCCCTAGAAATAAGGATGGGGAGACTTAATTTACTTACTTTGTATACCTCATCAAGAAAGACCAACCCCTGTAAGAGGACATCATTGTTGGTAAAGTACAGGGTCAACAAAAAATGAGTGAAACCCATCATGCGATGGACTGACCCAACAGTCCCACTGCAGTCCGAAACATGCCAACAATCATGGAGATACAGCAGGACAGATTGTGTTTCTTATGCACGAGGTCACCACGAATAAAAGCCGACCCAGCTAAACTAACAACCGCATCTTGTGTGTTGGAAACACAAGGTAACAAATGAAGTAAATGTGCAATTAGGAGCGGAATTTTAATGTCTGACTTAAGACAGGTGGGGTGAGAAGAAAACATTAGCGGAGTGATCAAATAATATAAGCAATAGGTCAAGGATTTTTCCGTGAGATAATCGATATTCATCCTGTATCATAGACTGCCAAAAGACCAAACACATCTGCCTTGGTAGTGGTTCAGCCAGAATTGTCCTTAGAGGTAAGGAGAATGACACTTTGGCTCATGTACTTTGCACATGTCAGGAGAGACAATCCCTGGAGAAACACATCATGCTTGGTAAAGCAGTGGGGCAGCGGAGAGGAGGAAGGCCGTCAAAGAGATGGATCGACACGGTGGCTGCAACAAGGGGCTCACACATCAGAACATTGTGAGGACGGCACAGGACTGGGCAGTGTTTCGTCTTCACGTACACAGGGTCGCTCTGAGTCAGCACGGACTCGATGTCACCCAACAACGACAACCTGGAAAACGGAATGTCTGCTAAGGAGTATGTAGACACTTAGGATTGCTGACTAGGCATCAGACACTGGGTTTCTTATGTCGATTGACTTTTCACAACAACGCTGGTGGAAGGCATTATTTTTATTGTTTCATATTTCTTTGACATCAGAAAAGTTAAATAATTTATCCAAGAGAACCCAGCCCTTACATCACAGGGAATGTTTCAAACATAATTTACATGCCATTGCTCGCTCTATCACAGTATGGTTGAGGAGAGACATGTTCATACTTGGCTAAACTCAATGCTGTTGAGTTAAATGCGGCTCACGGCCAGCTTACAGGTCAGAGTAGAACTGCCTATGGAGAATCCTAGGCTAGACTCTTCATGGAAGTAGAATCCCGCATCTTTCTCCCAGGAAGCAGCTGGGAGGTACTTGAGCCACCAGCCCTTCCGTCAGCAGCTGAGCTCTTTAACCGCTGTGCCGCTGGGGCTTTTTTTACATCACTCTACCTAATGCTAATAACTGTTTTTAAAGGTGAAACATCTTTGGCTTATTTATTTATTTTCATCATTTTGTATTTGTGATTTAAAGTGCGGTTGTAAGGATCATGATTATTTTATGTTCTGAGAAAAAAAGTTCTGTAAATTAAACTATAACAAAATGTTTTAGCACTTAGTATGCAGGGGCTTCAATAACTTCATGGAAAATATCCATTATCTTTTCATTCCTTTTGCTCATAGTTTTATATCCTACAAATAGAAATAGCTCCTAGTAGAATTATTTAAACAGAAAATTGTAATCATAAATCACTCTTGTCACACACAAAGTCAACAATATTAGCAGACTACATTAGCTAATTATTCTTAGCATTTTTTACTATTTAAAGGGTGGCTCTTCCATATTACTTTTCAATTCAGAATCATTTCTGTGACTTTCCAGTTTCCTCTCTCCCGTCAAGAACCAAAATAATAATAATAATAAAATAATAATGAGTATCCATGGGTGCTGGACTCTGAAGCCAGTTTTTCAATGATATGGTTAGCCTACCCTTGAACTCCACTTGGAGATTGTTAAATCCATGCCTCTCTACATCCTCTCACAATTGTGTATGTCCTACGGGTGAAAAGTGCTCTGCTATTACAGTCTCTGTGATTTTTCTGTCAAGCTACTAAAGCTTCTTTTGCAAATTTCAATGCTGGAACTTTTGATGTCTTCTCCTAAAAGGGAAAATATGTCCAGACCTCTCTCAAGGAAAGTAGGACCGCATCGGACATACCCACATACGCTCCTTGAGTTCAGAGATGTTGAAATGAGTGAAAGCGCTGCAAACTGACCCTCATGTTGGTAAAATGTTCCGGTGGTCATACTGCTCATGTGCGAGAGGTCAACTCCAATTCATGATGATCTCACGTGTGCACCAGAGTAAACCGAGGCTCCTTAGACATTTTGGGCCTATAATGTTCCCGAGAGAGTTCCAGGCTCCTCTGCCCATGCGCCACTCTGGATGGGTGCAAACGACCAACTTTTTTTCGGAGCTAAGTTCAAAACCAAGGAGTCCTGGTGGCATAGTCCGTTAGGCTCAGGGATGTTAACCACAAAGTCAACAGTTTCAAAATCACCAATTGCTCCTTCGAGAAAGATGATGCTATCTACTTCTATAGATGGTTACAGTCTCAGAAACCCACAGGGGCAGTTCTACCCGTCATATAGGGTTGCTGTGAGTCAGTGACAGTGCGTTTGTTTTCTTTTTTAGGTGCATAATGATTTGCACCACCAAGGGACTCCCAAATTATGGGAGGTTTTTGGTTTTGTTTGTTTGTTTGTTTTTAGACACACTTAATCATCATAAGTGTGGTAGTTACACAATTTTCTGTCAACTCGATAAGAATGAAGGGGTGGAGTCTAGCCTGACAATCAGGTCACAGCCTGCTGATCCCTCCTATGGGCAATGCCTACTAAGGAGTTTTCTGGGACTTCCTCTCTTCCTCCCTGGAGGTGGGACATTCTCTCTCTCTCCTTGACATTCCTGTTGATAAGCCACATGGAGCCAGACTCATGGCAGCCAGAGTCCTGGAGATGCGTCCACTTCCATAGATCCACAGGACTTTCCATCCACCAGCCTGTGACCTCCCTGCATTCGGCATCATTGCATGTGCTGCATGAGTCTAAAGAGGAATTCATGGACTAATATCGGACATATGGGGCTAATATTAGACTTATGGACTTGATCTGGACTTGGCTTGGATGCTTTCTTAATATACAATTGCTCTTTGATATAAAGCTCTTTCTTACCCGTATATAGATGTCAATGAATTTGTTTCTCTAGTCAACCTGGACTAACAATAAGCATGTTGATACAACAGCATTAGAATGCCAATTAGGTCATGGGATGAATAACAGAAATGTGAGTGAAGGGAGTCAATAGACAGTGTAAGATACGAAATAATAATAACAATATATAATTGATCAAGGATTCACATGGAGGGAGGGGTGCAGGGAGGGGAAAAAAGAGGAGCTTATACCAAGGGCTCAAGTATAAAGAAAATGTTTTGGAGATGATGATGGCAATAAATGTACAAATATGCTTGATATAATTGACATATGGAATGTTATAGGAGCTGTAAGAACCCCCAATAAAATGATTTTTAAAAAACTAGGGAAAAAAGGAATGCTAATTAAGTCTCTTGGATTACAGTTCTCTTTTTAATGCTTAAGTAATTGCTGTGTGTCCTCAGGGACAATCTCTTCCTCTCTATATACTTTTTCCTTCAACTTCAAGTCATTAATGTTATAGATATTTGGCAGTCACTAGTGAATAAAACAAAGATCCCACCTTTATACAGTTTGAACTTAGTCCTAAAGAAGTGAGCAACATCAGGATAATTATAGAGAAAAGAGAAGGGTTTTTTTTGCCAGAATAGAATACCATATATATGCAAACAACTTAAAATACACACACACACACACACACACACACACCCCTTACTGACATCAAGTTGATTCTGACTCATGGTGAACCTATTGGGCCGAGCGGAATTGCTCATTGGGGTTTCTGAGTGAGGTTGTAAACCTGTACTGGGCAGAAAGCCTCATCTGTTTCTCAAGGAGGGGCTTGCAGTTTTGAACTGTTGGCCTTGAGATTAGCATCCCAATGCTAACCTACGATGCCATCAGGGCTGCTTAAAGTCCTAAAACAACATTGAGATTTAAATAAAATGTCTTTATCCACCAATATCCAGAAATTAACTCTTATGAAAGTATCGTCGAATCAACACATTCATTATTTGCCTGTTCCGTGTGCAACACGTGTATGTGCATGTGTAACACAGCTGGAAGTGAGAGCACAGTTGGAAGTATGCTATAGAACAGCACATCTTCCTCAAGGTGAAGAATAAAAGCTTTCACCTAAAAGATGATCCGTGAAATGCAAACCAGGCATCAGCATGGAAAATGAGACATAAATGAGGATGATAAAATTACCTTGGTTTTATTTCTCTAAGGTGTTGTTTGCCGTCCAGACGACCCTCTCATTTAGCACGGGTTAGTCTTAATGAAGATGCCTTTGGACTTACTTTGTTGCCATTCACCTGTGTTAGGGACCCCAAGGCACACACCATCATTTTGAACTTGAGCCATTTCCTCGTATCCTTTGCACAGGAACAGATATATTATTTTTCACATGTAATATTTTACTTTCCTTTCCTTGATAGCACAGGTTAAAGAGCATATAATTTCTTAGCAATTTAAATTTCTATGAATCAGTATGCTAACTTTGATTCACCTCCATTCCTTCACAGCCACGTACAGTAATTTGCATTAATCAAATTAATAATAAAGGTATTAAAATTGCTGGCTTCTAAGGGACAGGCGTGTCAGTGGTATTAAACATTGAATTTGGAATGATTGTCCTTGCATGTTAATTAAAAGCTGCTGAAGTTGCAGAGGAAGTCCAAGGAAATGGTACCCTCACCATGCTTTATTTTAAGTTCGGAAAAGATCTTACAGAATAGTTGAATTGCATTGTAATGTGCTTTCTAATCAGACCATGCATTAATTTAGATCGATGGCCCCAAATCCTTTAAATCCACTATCACTGGCAGTCATGGTTATGGTTCTGTAATGGTCTGTTTACAAAGTCACCTATCAGGGCACAACAGAAGATGGATTTGTTTACAACATCCAATGTGTAATGGTGTACCATCGAACACTCTCATTAGTTGGACTGGTGCTCTGATCATTTGTAGCTGCCTCTATTGTATGTTCGATTGTTGTAAGAGGAGAAAAGGGGAGGGGCAAAAAGAAAAGCAAATGATCACTAACACTGTTGTTTTTTTAAAAATCCCCAGTCATCTAATTTCTTTTGGTAGTGTAACCTTTGTAGTTTATGGGCTCTTTATTATAGGTGATTATTTTTCTTTTCTTTTCTTTTTTTTTAGTCATTTTATTAGGGGCTCATACAACCCTTATCACAATCCATACACACATCAATTGTGTAAAGCGCATTTGTACATTCATTGCCCTCATCATTCTCAAAACATTTTCTCTCCACTTAAATTCCCGGCATTAGGTCCTGATTTTTCCCCTCTCTCCTCCCTCATAAGCCCTTGATAGTTTATAAATGGGTATTTTGTCATATCTTGCCCTGTCCGACATCTCACTTCACCCACTTTTCTGTTGTCCATCCCCCAGGGAGGAGGTCACATATAGTTCCTTGTAACCGGTTCCCTCTTTCCTATCCACTCTCCCTCTACCCTCCCTGTTTCGCCACTCACACCACTGGTCCTGTAGGGCTCATCTGCCCTGGATTCCCTGTATTTTTAGTTCCTATCTGTACCAGTGTACATCCTCTGGTCTAGCCAGACTTGCAAAGGTGATTATTTTTCTTTGTTAAGCTCACATGCCAAAATAATTCTCTAGCAAAATTAGCAAATTATTGGTTGTGGTATTGGCTAATCAATTATTTTATATTTGGAGATCCTGGCCCCAGCAAGACCCCTCATTTCTAAGCTTTCACCCAGTGAAGGGGGACACTTCAGGTTTGGTCATGAAGGTTTGGTCCACTCATGGGTACAGGAAGTTCTGCAGTGATTTGAAATCACACACACACACACACACACACACACACACACACACACACACACACACGAAATCTCAACTAAGTAAATAAAAGCCTCCAGTCCAAGATCTTAATTAAAAATTCCATATTCATTGTAAAGTGAGATTTGCCTTTTCCCATTTTTGCTACAACTAAGTCTTGGTCACCAATGTGACCATCTCTTCTCCATCCTCATCCTCCCCACCATGGCCTCCTTGTTTTCTGTCCTTAGCTTCCCACCTTGACTTGTACCATGGAGAAAGTGGGGTTGTTCCAGAAGGCTAGAGACGTACGTGATTTCTTACTTGCTGATGACATCCCGCTTTGGAATATATTTAAAGCTGTATTCTGTCGTTGCTAAGTGCGTCAATTGGTTCCCTCCCACAGCGACCCCACGCACATGGACTCTACACTGCCTGGTCCTGCACCAGGCTCACAAGGGTTGCCATCTTTGAGTCCGCTGTGTCCGTCCATCCTGTTGATGGTCTGCTTTAATTATGGGCTTTTTCCCCTCTCCACCGAGCTGTCTAGGAAACCACAAAACCAAGCTGCCGTTGAACTGAGTCTTACACATCACATGATGGGCAGAACTGCCCCTTTGGGTTTAGATCTCCGCCCCCCGCCCCAACCATTTTATTTGGAGCTAATACCTACATCGTATTATTCCATAGTTCAATCACATCAAACAATATTCTACAATTGCTACCACAATCCGTTTCAAAAGCATGCTCTTCCTTCTTGGACTCCTTGATCTCAGCTCCCCTTTCTCCCTGCTCCCCCCTGTACCCCCGGTACCCTTATTCCACTTTATGTCTCTAAAGGCTCATAGATCCTGGGCTTCACATACCAAAAAACAGAAATGCATGTAACCCACATTCAAGAGAGTTACCCCAAGTGACAAAATTCATGTGAAATTAACCCAAATATGAAACAAACAATCAAACAACCCCCACAGAAAATGTTGAAAACTAGATCGGGCCCAATGTGCATCAGAGAGGGGGGATCAACTTACAGTGTCTTAACCGTTCAAGTCAGGCTTATTATTTTGATCTCCTCTAATCATCACTCCAATGCGTTCTGTATGGGAACTGTTTTCTTCTCATCCCTCTATTACGGACAGAAGGAAATCACTGGAGGCTTAATTTCTATGAAGAGCTCACAGATGTATCTTGGGCTTCCACCGCCATCCATAGCCTTCTGCAAACCAGCACCTCACAATTTAGGCTCTGATACTATTCCGTCCTTCGGCTTTGGCTTATATGATTTACAATCCTTCCATTACTGATGTTGGTATGCTTCTTCCATATGAACTTAGCTAGCATCTCACTCAGTTGGCTGCTTATTTGGAAACAAACCTTTAAGACTCCATATGCTATTTTGTCTGATAGTCGGGCACCCTCTACTGTCCCCTCTACACTTTGCTATAGCACTCCTATCTTCTGGATATGGGTAGAGATTCTGAATTGAGTCTCTCTAGTGTGGCTTTTGGAGAGTGTTGTGCACTTTGAACACCCAGGATTCAATGCCCCAGTGTTCTATGGCCCAGAAACTCAGGGCAGGGTAGCTTATCCAGTGGTGCATATTACCAGAGAGAATCCCCCCTTAGGGTCCTTAAAAGTATTTCTAATCACCCCCCACCCTGGAGGTCAGTTCTTTTCCCTTTTCTACCACCAGTCATGCACTAGTGTTCCCCCAGTTGTGTCTGCTCCCCTTCCCCTCTCCTGACTTGACTTTCCCATCAGTATCCCTCATCCCTCTGGTAGGGATGTCTACGTGTCCAGGGGACCTTGTCATAATATTTTATGGTATCCAGTCAGTAATCAACACCCCTTTCCTCCCTTGATGCTCTGATCTCTGCCAAAGAGACCTTTAAGATTCATACCTAGAGAGGATGGTGTATTCTTTGTTGGCACCAGTCAGACTCTCTACCAGGCTGTCTGGCCGCCTTGGCCTGAGCTGAGCTTGTGCTTGTCCTATAGCAGTGGACTCAGATGGGAGCAGACAGCCTCATCTTTCTCCCTGCTCGGTGAGTTCACTGACCTTGTGGTTAGGAGCTCAGTGAGCATAGTCCGGTATGCTACCACGGCTCCTAAGACAGGCCACTAGGCCATGAGATTGCAATAGATTTAAGAAGTAACTCCACTGATGGAATTGGAAGAGATAAGGATTTCAGTCCAACCCTGTCACCTAGTCCACATTGTTATTCACTACTGTGGAAATTTTCTTAGGATAAATCTTGATATTGTTCTCTGGCTTGCAGGTAGCCCAAACTTGACTTGGCTAGTAGAGGTGGGTGCTATAGTCCCTAAGCAGACAGTTTATGAATGCAGAAAGAATCCTTTCCTTTAGCCCAGGACTAGTCCACCACCTGAGCTCTCATCAGTCAGCAGTTCTCAGAGACTCCGCTTTGCTTTCCCTATGTGGCAAAAGACAACACTTATAGTTTTCATATTTTTTAAAGAAGAAACAAACAAAGGAAGAAGTACACTTTTATTTGCCTAAATTCATTCTTTGGAACCAACGTTCTTTGTTAGATTGAATTTTTCTGCAGTAATCTCCAATACTCAGTACTGATTCCCAGAGGCGTTATTCTCTCTTTAATGTATTAAATTTATTCCTTAAATGGCCACCAGGTCTGATATTGACAGTGCAGCTGTCGTTTTGCAGCTCAGCTAACTGAAGGTCAGGGAGGTGACCATGACAAGCTCAAGGCTCCGTGCTGGAAATGGAGCATCCGCACACATTTAGAATCCCGTTGAAAGACTGTTTCTGAAGATCATAACTGTACCTATTTAAATTTAACCATCCCTCAAGCCTAAATGTGCTATTTAGGGAAAACCGAAAAACGAGGGCCCCATCTAGAATCTGGTGGATAGTCAGGGCATGACAGCTTGCAGGACAGGTTCTTGATAGTGGTGTTGTTAGGTGCCATTGAATTGACCTCTACTGAGAGTGACCCTGTGTGATGGCAGCACAGCTCCGCAGGAGGGTTGGGCTGTCCTCACACATGGTAGCACAGTGGCTAAGTTCTTGACTGCTAACATCAGCAACACCCTGGGAGTCTGCACCCACCAGGATTTATTATTGTCCTGGAAGCCCTATGTGTCCTGCGGGCTTGCTGTGAGTCATAAGCAACTCAATAGCAAATGGTAATCTTTTACCCGGACAGATCACCAATGCTTGCATTGTAGAGCCACTAGCGGGGTTCAAACAGCTGACCTCTTGGAGAGCAGCAAGAACTCAACCTTGGCAATACAAGGGCTTCATTACACCTAGGAATTCTTTCCAAAGTGCTGGTCATTTATACTTAAAGTACATATATTTAAAACACAAGTAATACTACTTGTGTTTCCATTTCTGCGGAATAATTTCTAGGTCTAGAACATCCATCCCTGAGTTGCAAAAAACATGAAAATATTTAATGAAAACTTTGAGAAAACTTTTTTTTTTTTTGCATTTCTTTTAGGACCATTGCCTGTGATCATTCAGTTCCTGCCCCCTTCTTCTACTGCAGGGGCACCTGAGTGCTTGCTGATTTGTATGATTTTCCTAATGACCAATAACTTGAATTACTGAAAACCTAATTAGGCCATTTGAACTGAGAAAGATTCTTAAAGAGACCCTGACATTTGCTGAGAAATGTGGTGTCAGTGGAATATCTAATCTGAACATAATTTCTAATTTGGGGAAAGGTATTGGCATGTAATTATGTGGGCATAGAGAAAGAGCACTCATATCAGCCTGTCTTGAATGCTGAACTTTTGCAACAACCAGAAAGGACAAATGTCATCCAGAGCCAGGCACAACACATAATGTGCACAGTCTGCCAAGAAACTTGTGTATGATTGATGCACTTAAGAGAGATGTCTAAATAGCTACCTGACATTACTATAATTCATTGTTCTGGGCTGATACAAAAATATCTTTGATAGGATCTATATTCAGGCCGGGTACCCTGGGGAGAACATGTTGTACACAGAAAGGTCAGGGAGCATTTTGAAAGTACAAAAGATTAATCACTGGGACTTCTAATAAAATGTCTCCATAGTCTTTGCAGAAAGAATGTTCGTAATAGGATCTTGACCTGGTAAATCAACCCGAAACTCTTCAGTTGCTCTGAAGGGTTGCACCAGTTAGTTATTGCTGCATAACAATAATCTCAAAATGCAATGACAGGAAGCAAAGATACTTTATTTTTGCAGGTGACTGTGTGGGGGTCATCTGACAGAGCCCATCTGGATTGACCTCAACTGACCTCGGCTGTGTCTGCCCATGTGGCTCAGAGTCTGCTCCGGGGGACTGCTCTTGACTTCCTAGGATTGGCAGGTTTGTCTTCTCATAGTGATGATAGAGATGCAACCGGGCAGTAGAACCACAGAGCCCTTCCTTAAGACGACATTCAGAACTAGCAAGTGGTCATCACATTGCATTGAGTCTATTGGTCAAAGCAGAACATGTAACCAATCTTGGCATCAATGGTGGCTCTGTGGTAGAATTCTCGTTGATGTTGGGGACCTGGGTTCGCCCATCAGTGAGTACAACACATGTACAGCCACCACCCTCTATCAGTGGATGGTTACATGTTGCTCTGTTGCTGGATAGGTTTGGATAGGGCTTTCAGAAGAAGATGGGCTAGAAAGAAAAACCTGAAGACTTACTTCTGAAGACCAGTCAGTGAAAACACAATGGCTCCCACCATGGGGTCCACAACCCATCATGGATATGATGCTGGGTTGGGTTCTGGTCCCGTGTGCAGGGGACTCCGTGCTGGCTATCCTTCTACTGCATGGTGACAGTAAGTGCACAGGGAAGGGAGAATGTGCTGCATCCTTTTGAGAGAAGAACTGCCAAGTCATATGGCAAAGGGCCTGCATACAGGCAGGGGTAAAGAATTGGGGCAATACATATAAACAAACACCATAAATGAGGGAGTAATATGGTATATTTTTAAAGCCATTTCCACTGACGTGTTCAACTTTAGGAGTAATCTTCTAGCCCATGAAAATAGAGGCATAGACCGGAAGGAACTATAGGACAATAGGGTCTTCTAGGAATATGAGCCATAGAGAAAAATCAAAGGTTGTATGGATTGGTGCTGTGGATTTGAGTGCAGGCCTCATCACACAAAGTGATCTTTTAGCAAAAGCTCATTTAACTGCAATTCTATATATATATATGCTTTATGTCTGGAAATTCAAGCTTATTTGTACGCTCAAATAATAACTGAGCAGCTCCCTCAGCTTCTTCAAGTTTCCAAGCCTTGGAATGATCTATTCTGATGTTCCAGTTTTGAATTGGAATGTAGACTATTTGGGTGAAGCCCATTTGACTTTGCTCCCAACCTCATGATCACCCTATTGAATTAAATGGCAGGGAAATAAGTTAAATGAGCTACCAAGGCGCCTCAGTCCCTAAGCTGTGCACATACACTGTCAATAGTACAGGAGAGTCATAACGGAGCTGGACCAACACTAACTGCCTTGCTGTGTGATGCTAGGAGTCACTGACTAGTGCTGTGGAGGGTCCAAAGCAAATTTCCCTCCATCTGTGTAAAAATCCAGTAAGCACAATAGTATTAATATGTATATGTGTGTACAGCCCTTTCAATTAAACACTGATTTATATATGCATATATAAGCATTCTAATCACGAGAAGAAAAATGCAATCGGTGATAAATATGAAGTGCGTATTTAATATATAGTTTTAAACGTTTTCTTGTGAAATCAGTGAAGGTTAGTAGAGCAAGTAAGTTTTCCATTCCACAGTCCACACACATCTTGATTCACGACATTGATCGCAGTCCCTGTAATTCAACATCACGTTTACCACTTCCTTCCCGTTTCCTGTCTCTACTCCTCTTCTGTCTGAACACTTCTGAACTTTGTCCTTGGATAAATGTTTTTTATTTCAAATGGTTGATTATTCTAAAGTGTAGGGTATTCTCTAGTGTTATTGTTCCCCTTGTAAGCCTGTCCATTGTTTGACCAAAGACCCCTGGTGGCACAGCGAGTTAAGCACTAGATTGTTCATTAAAGGTCAGAGGTTTAAACCCATCAACTGTTTTTTCACGTGAAAGACAAGACTACCTGCTTCTGTACAGTTTGACACATTGTAAGGAGCAGTTCTATGCTGTCAGAGAGGGTTCCCGTGAATTAGAATTGACGAGATGAAAATAGGCACTGGCTTTGTGTTTGTTTTAACAGAAATGAAACCATGAGGTGAGTTCATTTCCAGACTTAAGGGCCCAAGCCTCTGGGGTCCCCCCAGTCTGTTTGACCGGTAAGCCTGGTATGGTTAGGTGAGCTTTAGTTTTGTTCCACATTTTCCTCCCCCTGTATCCAGAACATTCTAAGGTGGTCCCTTTCAGAGCAGTTGGTCAATGGTCAGCAAGCGGGTGTTCTGGTCTCAGGGGGATGGAGGGTGAGGTTCCCATGCTCCTTACGTCCATCGGACCGATTGTTTCCAGGTCTCTTCGGTTTTCTTTACTCGTCTGCTCTCTGCACGGGGACAGACAAGGGGTTTCTGCGCTTTCAGGTCTGAGCCATAGCTTACCCACACAGGATGTCGAACACTGTCTTGGTGGACCGTGTGGTGCCAACTGAGCTTGTCGTCCCTGCGCCCCCAGTCCCAACGATCCACTTCCTCAAGGTATCTGCTCGTATCTAAGCGTCCCTAACGCTGCTCCCTGTCCATGTCCTGGATATAACAAAGCCATCAGTAGATCTCGAACAACAGATCCATCGACTAAGAGATTGAGGCAAGGCTATCTGTTGTTTGTGTTTATGTTGTTGCAATGTCCCCCCCAAAACTTACAATCCATTAAGTACTCCTGTGAAACTATTATTTATAAAGCAAAAACCTTGTTTAAAAAGAAAAATCACAGGACACTATAAGAGAGCCTGAAACTTAATAAAAAAACAAAAACACTTTTTTTCTTACAATCAAAATCAAGAATTACGATTGTGGTCAGGTGTTGGGCTAATAAATGCCAGATCAGTCATTCAAAACCACCAGCCACTCCCTGAGAGAAAGCTGGATCTTTCTGCTCCCACACAGTCCCAGTCTGGGAAACTAGGAGGGCAGTGCCGCTTTCTCTTAGCGGCTCACTATGCTTTGGCATTGATTCAGTGGCGGTGTCTGGTTTGGGTTTACCTGTCTCTCAAGACAATGGTTAATCTCATAATGCAAAAATGGAAACTTTTGGTGGATTATCCTAACCACGCTGAAAAAGTATCTTAGCCATTATTATCAGTGATGTAGAAACCGAAATTTCTAAGTCAATTGTGTTTTCAGTAAGTTTAGCATCCTGTCCCGTTTAGATACAACCCCCTCCTAGCATACGTATTGTTTCCTTAATAAGCCAATCCGGTGCTGCGAATCAATTTTCAAGTAGTCACTACAACTTATTTCACGAATAATATGTTTTCCTTACTGATAAGCATTCAAAGAGTTGTATAAGTCTTCTTAAATTTCATCTTTTATTTGTGTGAAAGCAAAGATCTCAGATGTTGTAGAAATTAAGCTCTAATTGGAGCTCGATCTATTCTCGGCTACTTGATAATATAGAATCAGAAGGACAATATTTAAGGTAAAAGTTGAGATTTCGCCCACCCCAGCCAGCTCGCGGGCAGGCGGGCGGGGTGGCTAAAAATAAATAAATAAATAAATAAGTTGAGATTTCATTTTGACTATTTAGTTCCCAAATGGCCTAATTGAATTGCTGTCAGCTTCCACAATTGATTAAACACGATCTCTTCTAAGACCATAGTCTCTACTCTGTGTTGAGGCCCTGCTTTGCTTTTGTGTGTTATGTTTTGGTTGTTGTTGCTAAGTATTGTTGCTAGGGGGGTTATTCTGGTTTACAGCACAATAGTATGAGACACTGACTGGTTCTGTGCTATCCTGTAGTATGCCCATTGCCATCGAGACATTGTGACCAGAGTCTATAACATCAGGTGTACACATAACAATTTCATTGCAACTATTATGTCTAATGTGCTATTGTACCTGTTACATTTTAGAATGCCTCCTATCAAAATAGTAGTACTATATGAATAGCTAAGGTAATGTCCACCTCATAGCTGTTTTACATTGGCAAAGTATTTCTATAATTTTTTTAATAACTCCATTCCTGATATGTAGATCATGTCTCTTGAAAGAAAATGAGGTAAAACATCCCCAAATGTGGGCATATGTCCATGCCTCTGTCTTCCTGTGCACACGTGCATGGGCATGCATGCACATACTCACATAATTGAATTATCCTTTCTCTCAGTACGTTACTGAGTCATCACAGGGTAAAACCTTTTCCCAGATCTGGTTAAGAAACGGGGACAAGTCCAAGAACTTGAGAATGGAATATTATTTTGGAATCACATGCCCATGCATTCATCCTCAAAGAATATTTGTGTGTGTGAGAAGTACTTGTAAGGAAAAAATAAGATTTGAGGGAAACAAGAGATTGAATTGCACGGAGGATGGTGAATACACAGTGAATGTATGAGGATGGTGGCAAGAAAAAATCCTTTCATTTTTTGTTTCAGATGCCTGTAGTACAGTGGATTTTAAAATAAAAATTTATCAAGTAGGTTAGATAATAAAAATCTATACCTAACTTGAAAGGTTTTCTTCTTTTTTTCCCCAAGATTTAAAAAAAATCACTTTATTGGGGACTTGTACAACTCTTATCACCATCCATACATCAATTGAATCAGGCATGTTTGTACATATGTTGTCTTCATTCTTTTGTAGATATTTGCTTTCTATTGAGCCCTTGGTATTGGCTCTTTTTTTCTCCCCCTACTCCCCATAACCCCCCGATAGATTGTACATTTTTATTATTTTCATCTCTCATACCGACCGCTGTGTCCCTTCCCCCATGTTTTCTGTTGCTCTTCCTCCTGGAGAGGGGTGTTAGGTTGTGTGTCAATCATTGCGATCGGTTCCCCCTTTCTTCCTTCCCCTCCCCCTCCCCTTCTGGTATCACTATTCCCACTCCTGTTCCTGGAATCTGTGTGTCATGAGCTCCCATCCCTTTCTATACCTGTGTCCATGTTCTGGTCTAGTCTGAATTGAGAAGCCGCACTGGGGTCATGGTAGTGGGGGGTGAGGAAGCCTCAAGGAACCAGAGGAACAGCGTTTCATCAGTGCTTTACTGCACCCAGGTGACTCATCCCTTCCCTGTGGCCCCTCTGTGGGGAGATTGTTCCACTGTCTACAGATGTGCTTTGGATCTCCGCTCCAGCCACCCTTGTTCTCAACAATGTATTTGTTTGTTATGTGTCTGCTGATGCCTTTTACCTGGTCCCCATGACTCCTCATGATCGCACCAGCGGTGTGCTTCTTCCATGTGGACTTGCTGCTTCTTTGCTGAATGGCGGCTTGTATAACTTCAAGCCTTTAAGACCCCAGATACTATATCTTTTAATAGCCGGGCACCATCCGCCTTCTTCAGCACTTGCTTATGCACCTGTTTTGTCTTCAGCAATTGTGTCGGGAGGGTGAACATCTCAGACTGCCGAATTGTTAGAACAAAGTGTTTTTGTGTTGAAGGAGGGTATGAGCAGAGGCCTAGCGTCCATCTCCTACCTCAGTGTATTGCTGTATAAACATATGTACATGGGCCAATACCTCTATTTTTGTGGATTAATGTATTTCACCACTATGTTTACACCTCTATCCATTGCTTTGCTTCCTAGGTCCTTCTTCTGTTTCCTTTAACCTTCCTCCTGCCCCACTGTCACTTTCCCCTTATTTCTGCCCATTGGTACCTCCTCTTAGCTAGTTTGCTGTTGCTACGACACCCCCCCACACACACTGGATCCCTATCTCCTCCTTGTTATGGACTACAACACCCCAGTTGCTCCGCTGTCCATGGTGCAGCCTGCTACACACCCCCTTGACCCACCGCCCTCACCTCCCAGGACCATTGGTCCCACTGCTCTCTCCTCGGGCATGCCTCCCGTGCCTATCCTATATAGGTAGGTACACCAACTATGACATAGCCCAAACTGATTAAGAAAACTGAAAATAGTACATCACTAGAAAGGTTTTCTTATCTGATCCCTGTGAAACCAAATCTACTACACTGACTTTTAAAATCGTACAGTTACTTACAATTGGTTCTTTAGACATGGGGTAATGATTTTTCAAAACCCTAGCAATTATGAATTTATCTTTTTCCAGGCACTTAGCACACATTTATTTTATTTTCACAATATTTTGAATATGAATGCCAATTCATACCAGGAGGGCATGCACATGATTCAGTATTAATCTATCATTTGGGTTCCTGCCCCAAGCAGAGGCAGATGTACAATCTTAGAATGGGGAGGATAAACAACAGAGGATTGAGCTCCCTGAACCTGGTGTCTTCAGTGGGAGCTCTGGGTCAACCACCTCCTTTGTTAGTAGACAAAGTTGTATGCATTTCTTAATCGATCCAATGGGAATGGCA
This sequence comes from Echinops telfairi, assembly GCF_000313985.2. NCBI lineage: Eukaryota > Metazoa > Chordata > Mammalia > Afrosoricida > Tenrecidae > Echinops > Echinops telfairi. Next base: position 5,474,178 of record NW_022103902.1, on the reverse strand, counting down.
ACACCTGCATCAGGAAATTGAAACGCTTTAATAAAATGTAGTTTAAACTCCAGTACACTGCCTGTCTCATAATAGGCACTTCATACATGACAGCAATATATGTGTCGAAAGAACACGTATAATACAATATCAAAACAAAACTAAACAAAAACCAAAATACTTTCATGGAGTAGATCTCAATGAACAGCCACCCTGCCCAGGGGTTCCACCTCTTTGTGGGAGCAGATGGCCTCATCATTCTCACTTGGCGCAACAGCTGGGCTTAAATCTTGGAGGTTGCTGCTAACATTCTAGAGCGGAACAGGTATCCTAACCAGAACTTTATGAAACACTATACCGTCTAATAAATTTAATCCAAAGAGAGTTGGGAAATTGCACAATGTGATCTCTCTTATGATGGAACTTCTTGGAAGTTCCTTTTATAGATGGAACAATCCATCTTTAAAGGATTCATCCATCAACTAATATTTCCTAATTTTACTCAATTTCAAATGCTAAGTCATTTGAAAAGGTGTATTGATGAGAGGTTGAAACCCTAGGAAATGTCCCTTCGTGGAGTTCACAGGACGGCCACCCAGGTCATCCACAATAAGTACGGATGCATCATACTACCTGATGCACGTCAGGATGAACCCAGGGTGCTCCCTTGGCATAGTAGGTAGGTGTGGAGATTTGGTTTGTTCCTATTCCTAAGACATGGAGATGAAATAGCACTGTATAAAGATAGTCATTTGTTTTCACTCAGGGACTTCCCAGCTTAGACAAGAGGCAGACAGCTGTGAGAGGTACGTGAAGAGATGTTTCAGTTTTATTATCTTTTAGGCATAGGTGGGTATGTTAATCCATTTCCACATACAATTCCTGTAATCACAGATACGGAGTGAAACTTGAAGTGGCAAAGCCTGTTTCTTTTTGTCAGAGAGTGAAATTGGCAAGAGGAAACCTCGAGAGTTGAGGAGCGTGAGTTATCTTCTTCCCCACACTGCTGTGCATACGGCAAAGGCGCCTTGCCCTTGAACCAGGCATCAATTCCATAGTAATAATGCTGCCCGTTTCCTCAGCCAACCTCCTGCTTTTCGTCCACGGCTCTCCGCCTCTGCCGTTCTGAACGCTGGGTTCTGACTGCTGTATTTGGAGTTAGAAGCCAAGAAATAATTGTAGCATAACTCTCTCCCTTGTCACGTTGCTTCTTTCTGAAAATATATCTTAGAAGTTAGACTTTGAAGCTTTGATCTCCCATACCAAACAAAAAAGGAAAAACAATTTATGTGGAAGTGATTTCATTGTAGTGCTCAGGGTTTACTGTGGAGAGTAGGTGTTTCTAAATTTTAGATTTTCTTTAACAAAATTCTAAAGAAAAAAAAAATGAAGAAAAAAAGAGAGAAATCACAGTATTTACAGAGATAACAGAATGGCTTTGCCATGCAAAACAATTAACTTTGGTTTTTCCCCCTTTACTTTGGTTTAAATGTTGACCAAGATTCAATTTTTCCCTGCCAAATGAAACATCAATAAATCAAAGTTTAGAGGCAAAATAACATATTTTCATTTCCCCCATAATATCTTATACAGCATCGAGTCTAATAGAATATTTCATATATTTAATCCATACCAATGTACTACAGGAAGCTTTTATTAAACTCAGTTACTACTGCCCAGACAGTAAATGGTTTACAAATGTACAATAACATGTGTTTCTGAATAATGCAGAAGTAGTGAAATACAATTCCTATCCACCCTCTGATTTTAATCTTCATTCCATTTTCATTGCCTTCTTATTTTCCTAGTTCATCGGTCTAAAAAGCAAACACCAGTTTTCCTTTTCCCTCTCAGAGAACACAGTTCTATAGCCGGAAATCTGACGTTCACTTTCCCCTCTATAAAGCTATGCAAGTCCTGGGACAAGTCTGGCTGTGCAGTGTTCTCCCAGAAACAAACCTCTGCTTGAAAGAGCAAAGTTTAAAAGTCTAATCACAAGGAATTCTTGTCCCATATCCAGTCAACTTTAAAAACTTTCCATTTTCACTACCACTTTAAAAAGTTCCTCAAGCAAAAAACATGTTTATAAAGTTACAAATCTGAATGTAACTAAAGATACATAGACACTTCCTTATGACACATTCATGTACTGTTTGATAAATTATGTACCAGTTAAAAACACTAAATTATCTCCAGGTGCATTCAATATCTGTAGCGTAGTTAACAAAAACACGCACGGAAAAAAATAGATATTCTATATTCTGTGGAAAATAACACAGCTTTGACAATGACCACTGTTAAAAATCTCCAATTCTGACTGATATCTTTTTAAAAAGAAACTAGGAATAATTTTAAGGCAGTGGCTAACCCAAAGGATTTAAAAACAATTTTAAATGACAGCGGTTGACACTGTGATTCATGAAAGTGGGAATATTATCCATGATTTTCTCAAACTGTCGTTCGTTCACATGTTGTTTGCTTTCTCCTTTGACTGAGAAACATTTACCAGTAGTGTCGTCTCTAAAGGTAAGGACTACCCAATGTCTGGATTGTTTGTTTGTTTATTTGTTTGTTCTCCCCAGAATAGGCAAAGTGTCAGCTTGGGAGTTACACTGTTCTGTACGTATGTCTATATGCCTGTGTGATTTGACTTCTGAAAGTCAGCTGGTGGCATGGACACAGAATAGACTCGTATGGTGCTTTTTAATCTGACTCTCTGCCTCCCCCTGCTTTGTGATAGACATCAGAGCTCTGACACGCACAATGTGGACGCCCCCAATCCTCACAAGCTGCCACCTTTGGGTTTGAGGTGCTTGTATTAAAGTTTGGGGCATTGCTGATAGCAATCAGAATCAGAAATGTACCTGCTCAGATTCTTCATAGAAACAATTGAAATAAAAACATTCCATTATACATCAGATCCACAGCGACTCCCAGAACAAAGCTTACAGTGTATAAAAATAGCTACGTAAAAAATTTACATAAAAGGCAAACCAAAAGAAATCCTCAGTGCAGACATTTACAGAAAAAACAAACAACCAAAAACAACCTAACACAACATGACCTATTTTCATGGCTGCCAAAATTTGTCATTATTGTCATTTCACTTCATTGTTTTACTTGAGATCATTCTCTAAATTCCTGTGACAGCTTGGTAGAATGAACTGCTCAATAGTTGAACCATGAATTGCTGCCAGTGTCTTTGTATGTGTCTTAAATACAATCCACGTTCATGCTTCAATTCTCTATATGGTTTGTTTTTTCCCTCTGAAATAATAAAAAAAAACATAATTTAGATAAAAGTCCACAGCAATCCGTTTTTACTATCAACAGCGACTTTGAGCAAAAAGCAATTCGGATTACCCAATCTGCAGGCAAACACAGAGTTATTATACCTATTTACTAATCTGTAGCAAACAATTTCATATTCTTTTCACCACATCAAAAATTCTGCTTCTGAGCATGGCTGGCATCTGCATGTCTTCCAACCCCACAGCAGCTTTCTACAGAACTAAAGTCTCTTTTCAAATTTATGATTCCTGACAGGATAGAGTCCCCAATAAGCATGGACATGTGGTGAAATTGTTCACTAGCAATTGCTCAATTAGGCAAGTAAGCCAATGTTTACCTTGTTGATTGGGTAATACGCCCCTGAGTAAATGTGATAGGAATCCCTTCCATAGGAAACTTTTTATAAAACTCGCTTGTCCCCGAGTCTCCCACTATTCCCAGGCATTGCTACATCCTTTCTAACAAAAAATGAAGACATAAAAAAGAAATTAGAAATAATTGACAGTTTTTCTTTTGATAAAAAACGGCTTCATTTATACTAAGATTACAAGGCACTTTACAGCAATGTTTCATTTATCTTCAGGTTAAATGCACTTATCTTTCAAATCACACTCTACTCTATAAGGTTTGTCTTCAAGCTTCAGTTTCCTTTGAGGACGTACTCTATCCAATTTCAAAGAATACAAGGTTAAAAAAAGTCTATGTTTACAAAATGCTGGGGAGCGAACTCTACAACAACTAACAAACAAATGAAAACCAGCTCAGAACATCCCACGCTTGGCCTCCAGCAGAAAGCAGGGTGGCAGGGGGATTCCAGTTTCTACACCTATCACCGAGTCAGCGTGAGAGCCTGGTCTTTGGATTTTGAACGGAGACCTTATTTCAATGGGTCTCTTTTTTGAGTGCGTCCTTTTGATTATAGTTCTTTCCCATTCTTAATATGGAATTAACCCAGGTGGCCTACTGAAGTTGTGATTTAAGGTTTATTTATAATGAACCCAAGGTTTACTGTGATCGTTGTGCATTTTTACCATATCAAGATAAGAAGCATTAACAATCATTCTCAAGGATACCCATAATAATTTGTCCAAATGGCTCCTTTGTTGGCTGGAACAGGAATCGAAAGAAAAAAAAACTGCAAATAACAATACCATCTCCTTGAGACCGTGCATATATATATGACTATAGTCCAGACCTAATATTGATAAGATGCATTCTATAGACATACATATACACACACACACGTATGTGTATACACTTATGTACAGACATACATACACACACATATGTACGTGTACATACTTACGTACAGACATACATATGCACACATACGTATGTGTATACACTTATGTACAGACATACCTATACACACATATGTACATGTATATACCTGTGTACATATACACAGATATGGTGTTGTTATATGCCCCTGAGTTGATTTTGTCTCCTAGTGACTATAAAGAACAGAAAAAGTGCCTCCTAGGGTTTAGTACATATCCCTGGGAAATTGGCTTAAGTGTTGTACTGTAGCTGGACAGGTCAGCGGTCTGAACCCAGGAGATCCCGATAGAGAGAGAAGTGGACGTCCGCTTCCGTCAGAATGACAGTCTCGGAAGCCCCAGAAGGAAGTTCTTCTCTGTCCGACAAGATCACAATGCATCAAAGTTGACCCAGAGAAACGAAACTCACTGGAATCGAGCCAATTCTGACGCATAAAAATAACAACAACAATCAGATGGAGACGTCTTTTCTCCTGCGGAAGCAACGGAATGGGTTTGAAGCAATAATTTCAGTTAGCAGCTCCGAGCTTAGCCACTGAAACACCAAGGCTCCATACATACATATATGTATATATTTATGCATATACATGCACATACACATATAATTACAAAAGCATATATGCATTCATATGTATTTATGCAAGTCTGTTCATCTTTTACTTAAAGTGATTTAGATGTGTGTATAAATTCAATCACATTTATTTCATGTTTATCTCTATAGTAGATCCTTAGATTAAGATGAAAAAAATCTGTTATTCTCAGAAGTGTTGAAGCGTTAGAAGCTGTTCATATTTTCACCAAATGTCAATTTATAAAAGCCCAATATTTTACACTCAGCAAAATTTTTGGCATCAGAATACAAAATGTTATCTGAATGTTCAAATATCAAAATTGGTTTCGATTATTTGAGGGTAAGGCTTATTTTTTGGAAGATTGGGTGACTTATGAGATCCTACTTCTTTTAAAAACACCCTTCTGAGTCACAACATTTTCTCCGGGAAAATCTTCTCTTGTTTCAAAAGCAGCAACTGTGAAGTATCTCAATGTCAAGACATTTCCTTTTCCTTTCTAAGAAGGCTTTGCATCTCCCTGGTGGAAATGTCTTCAGTAAGCCACACGTACAGATTACCCACCTGGACGACTGTAATAACGTCTCTCTTAGGCTTCCGTTTTGTGACTGTTTTCTTCCAGCTTCTTGTTTTCCTCCAGGTTGCCGAGGTCCTTGTTCACGTGTTTCGATGCACTCCTAGAAAACCATTAAATACGTCTAAGCACCTTGGCACACGCATACATATCTTTGAGAATTTTAAGATTCAAATTGACACGTATTTGAAAATGAAATATTTTACATGTATTGCCAGCAAACAACTAGGGCAACCATTTCCGTTTCTGGGAGCCTTGATTGGTAACAGAACACGTTCCAGAGATATTAAGCCTGGTAGCAGAGTGACGATTACACCGCTAAGAGGAAAACACGCGCACATACACTGTACAACATGCAGGCAGTTGTACCTCAGAGATAGTGCAGGGTCAGTTTCAGACTCGCGCAATAAAGGTAATTATTTCAGTGAATCAAGTCACAAACTATTTTAGTTTCCCACGGCACAAAGGTGTTGTGGGTCCTATATTGCCATATATTAAGTGTGAAACATTATTATGCAATAGTTGAAATCTGTGAGGACGATCAAAATGTGACACACGGAGGGAGCACACGCGATTTGACAACTGCCACCAACGGACTCGCTTGATGCAGGGCGCCCCAAACCTTCAAGAAGTGCAAGCGCAGTATCCGAAACATCTAGTGAACTGACCCAAACTTGGCTGGTGCTCCGTCTCTCCAGCCGAGGCTGACTTAGAGCGCCCCATAGGGCAGCAAAGAACTCCCCTGGGGGGTCTGAGGCTGGAAATCAAGGGAGTGTTGCTGTTTGGTAGAGCGACCTGTGTGCAGCAAAAGGAAGCACTGCTCCGTCCTGGGCCACCCTCACCAGTTCCCGATGCTTGAGCCCATGGCTGCCGCCACGGTGTCAGTCATCTCATCTGTCCTCTTTTTCAAGGTCCCTCGATTTGACAAGCAGGATGTCCTTCTCCAGGGACTGGTCTCTCCTGACAACTGTCCAAAGTATTGAAGACAAAGTCTCACCATCCTTGCCTCCACAGAGCCCTTGGGTGTACTTTTCCCAAGATAGACTGGTTTGTCCTTTTGGCAGTCTATGGTACTTAGAATATTCGGTGCCAGCACCCCAACAATTCTTCTTTGGTCTTCCCTACTCATCGTCCAACTTGCATATGAGGTGATTGTAAATACCATGGCTTGGGTCACATGCACCTTAATCCTCAAGGTAGCATCCTCTAAAGAGGTCTTGTGCAGCAGATTTACGCAATGCTTGCCTTTTGATTTATTGACTCCGGCTTCCATGAGCATCGACTGTGGACCCAAGCGAGACTTCATCTTTCTTCCATTTCTCACGATGTTCCTATTGGTCCAATTGTGAGGATCTGGGCCTTCTTTACGCCGAATTGTCACCCATCCCAAGGCTGCCATCCTTGACCTCCATCTGCACGGGCTTCCAGTCCTCCTCACTGTCAGCCAGCAAGGTGTGTCCTCTGCACGTCACAGGTTCCGAAGCATTCTTCTTCATATAATCCACTTTCTCTGATCACTTGCTCAGCAAATAATTTAAGGGAGTAGAAAGCCTTATCTTTCTCCCACAGAGTGGCTGGGAATTTCATACTGACCTTGTGGTTAGCAGTGGCAGTACAGTTCGTAGTGACTGTGTTGGGCTGCTCAACTCAAGGTAAGCTGTTCTTTGGGAGAAAGATGAGACTACTCCTGTAAAGCTATGCAAGCTTGGCACCCCCAGGGACTTTTCTACTCTCTCCCTAGGGTTCCTATAAGTTCCAGTCTAATAAAAACAATGAGTTTGCTTTGAGTCTTATTCCTAGCCTATGATGCATCGTTTTGGGCTGGGCAATTTTACTCTTCGCTAAATATCATTGTGTGAGATACAGTGATAGACCACTCTGAAATATTTTGCCACATCATCTAGAGTAGCATATCCTGTTCTTTGGACTTTGTGTTGTATCACCAACATCTCCTGATTGAAACAACAGAGGCATAAAACCCCATTTCCTTTAAAAGTCTTTCTATGTTTCACATGTAATTCTTTATCTTATTTGCAGAGGGTCATAATTTTACTAGGGAGAGGGTTTACTGTATATATGCCCAAGTGCGATAAAGGAATATATAGCTCATGCAAACTGGGGAATTCTTTATAGGTAGCAGAAGATGAATTTTTACATCATAAAATGTTTAATTTAACATAAATGATAGCCTTCTAAACCTATTCTTGGGGACAAGAGTTACTTTAATCTCTACCCATATGTTCAAGTATTGTAATATTTGATAACATTTTATAAGACACAAATATTAAGCATGTAAACACAATAACATTGTAAATAAGTTCAAGAGTGAATGTTTATCATTTTATCACATAATTTTTCTCTTGTACAAAAAAAGGGGAAGACAGGCAAATAAACAATATGATTTGAGGTGTGGTCTCTTTGCTGCTAATAAGAACCAAAGAATTAAGTTCCTTGATTAACTAAATCTTCATCAACGGAACTGTAAAAAGGTAGGACATGTCTCTGGGATGATCTCCAAAGGATTTTTGATGTATATTCTTCCTATCAATACATAAATCATGTAAAAATGTGTAATTGAAGAATGATACCCATATACAGTTAAACGGCGTGAAGAAAACGGAAAACGAAGCACATCCCCAGCCGTGCCCCCAGCTCAGACATCGAGAAGCCCCTCCTCTTCTCTCCTTCACTCTCCAGCTGCTTGAAGGCTTGCCAAATACTGAACCCAACAGAATCACTCCGCCTGTTCTTCTAATTCATATATAGAAGGAATCACAGCACCAGTATTTATTTGTGCATTGAAATATTTTAAATGTATATATTTGTAGGATTAATTCAGAATGTTACATATAATTATAGATTAGTTATTCCCACTGCTGTATTTAACATACCATTGGTAAGAATCATTATTTATTCATCTGTTTTTTAGTGATGAAAATTCTTGTTATCATTGGCTTCTGGGATTTCAATTACATTTACATTAGACCTTTTGCTTGTGTCCTCTGTTTTGCTTACACTCTTGTGTGTCTTCTTTACTCTTCCTTCTTACCTATTGTTTGGTCCTGCGCACTCCAATATGCTTTGGTCTGTTGTTACTTACTTGTTTTGCTCTTTGTTTCTAATTGATCTTCCTGTTCCCTTCTGATTTGGCTATGAATAACCTGTTTAAATCACGTTGAATTCACTCCCTGAATACTTACCTTTTCAGTTAGGAAAAAAATGAATATTGATCTTACCTTAGATTTTAATTGCTTGGTGAAATTCTGGTTCTTTCCACGTATTTTGACTTTTTTTTTTTTTTTTAATATGAGACTTCAAAAAGTTCATGGAAAAATGGAATGAAATGATACTGAATTTTGTCCAGGATCTTTTGAGAGCTCCTCTTATTATTCATATTCCTCTTAATATCCTGTATGTTAGTGCATTATCCAAATTATGTGTAGGTTTTCTCTTATTTAATTTTTCTCTAGATGATTGATTGTGTTTTCTTCACTATTTGCATATGTAGTCCATTTCTGTGTGTGTGTGTGTGTGTGTGTGTTGGGGCGGGAGAAAGATGCTGCCTTTATGCAGGTAAAGGCTCTACACAATGTTATTTTTTATTTTCCTCCAAGTAACTCCCCCTTTCCTTTTGCTCAGTATATATGGAGCTGACCAAGCCAATTAAGTTAGGGAATGAGCTAGTGTGTGCCCCAGTTGCAGCTGTTTTGTTGTTGTTCTTCTTCTTGCTAGGTTTGGTCTATCTCCACTGCATAAAATGCCTAAAGTCTGGTTTCCTTGGGCATCTGGTTGAGTAGGTATTCCACTTTTTAATCTCTCAATACAGCAAGATTCATGGTTTACTTTCAGCATCTCAGTCAAGATCCCCCGCTATGTGCCCATGCAGCTTCAAGATGTAGCTAAGAGTATGAGTCTCCTTGAGTCCACTCTAAGCTCACTGAGGGAAGGGCTCTAGTTTACTCAGAGCATAGTCTATAATTGTCTATTTTTTTAAATGAAACTAACTGGCTTTATTACAATCTATTCTTCTTTATGATATAAACATTGTACAATATGAAGTTGGAAAAAAAAGAAGTTGGTATACAGTTCTTTTCAGATAGGTTAAATAAAAGTAATACTGCATTGCAATGATAAAACATGAATGATATCTTACTCCAAACCCTTAAAAAAACATTGCACAAATTATATGCATAAACACGCACCTTGATAGAATCATATGTATGCACAACGATTTTACTCAAAACGGAAGTAATTGCAATGATGGTCAAGGATAATTGATATTAATTTACTATGGAGTTATTCTAATCTAATTATGAGAAGTACAGCATCCATAATGGCTTAGTTAAGAAACTCATGTTATCTCGGCATATATCATATGTGTGAAATGCTCACATTCTCTGTGGGTAGCATAAAATTAGAAAATAAAATTATAGTAATTGGAATATACAAATACCCATAGTTTAAAGATCAGGCATTAAGTAATTGAAAAATAAAAATATAAGAGCTTTTTTCCTGAAGGGAATAATGGAGAAAAATTCTGAAAAAATGTACCTATTTATTATTTATATTCATCTACTTCTAAAGAGGAGTTGAGATTGCCAAGGATTCAAACACCCTTGTGCCTGCACGTTGCCTATGCTGAGGAGCGATTTTTAACCACATTCGATTATTAACCAAATGTTTGTTAGTTTGAACCCACTCAACTGAGGAAGAAATGCTTGGCGATTTGCTCCTATAAAGATTATAGTCAAGAAAACGCACAGGTTTTCTACTCTGTAATCACAGGAGGTCATTAGGAATTGGAATTATCCAAGGACACCAAGCTGGGTTTTTGGGTTAAGATTGGCGATCTGGGACAAGCTCCAGTTTTTCTACTACAACCAAGAAAGGCCAAGGAAAGACTGCATAGAGACTGAGCAGTCGACCTAAGAGAAACATGGCGTACCACAGTGGAACACGAATCATCGCAGATTCAAGGTAATCAGCCTGTAATCTAGCTGGCAGAGGGGGTGGGGGCCCCTTCTTCTGAAGAAGATAACAGAACCCAGAGTCTCTAAAACACATTACCCACCAATTCCAGCCAATAAATAAAATATTACCAGATTGAGAATAGAAAAATGTCACATTGAGTCCTGATGACGCCCTTGCCTTGCATAGATGTTGGAATCATCAGGTAAGAACTTTCAATCATCCTGTACACATATAATCAATGACTTAAAGGAAAGGATGATAATAAAAACAGAATAGATGAATATCTGCAGGCAAATATATAAGGAAAAAAAACCCCAAACAAACAAATCAATAAACCACAACAGACCGCCTGGACTTTCTGCAACTGACAAGCACAATATTTGAAATGAGCAAATTGATTAATTGGCCTCAACATCAAATTGGGGCAGTAGAAAGTATGCGTGATTAAAAGGACAGAGAAATATGATCCACGCCTGTTGGAAATAGAAGAAGCGGGGATGGGGCTGGCTCTCTGGGACTCTGGAATAATGTCGAGTCACGTAACTGGTGTGACTGGAGAAGACGGAAGACAAAGACGGAGCAGATAATGCAGCTGAAGAAACAGTGACCAATGTTTCAAAGACTTGATAAAATCCCTGACCTTGCTCATCAAAACTGCTCAGAGAGCCCTAGAGGAAGGGTAAGAAGAAAAGCGCCACTGGGCACTTCAAAGCTAAGCTGATTAAAAGCTCATGTAAAGAGAGAGAAGTGCGAATAGTCAGACAAATAATGAGGAGGAAGAATGATAGCTGATCAAAACATGCAGAGACCATCTATGTCTTTAGAATATCGGGGAGAAAACAACTACAAAAGCCTCTTGCGATCCAGAAATGTATGTCTAGTGAATTTATTCTTCAATTCAAGGCAACATAAAGACATTTAAATGAATGAAAGAAGACAAGTGAATTCATCCCCCGCCAATCTACATTATAGGAAACACTAAAGGAAGTTTCTAAATTGGAGGGAAATGACACCAAATAGAAATTCATTTCTACAAAATATGGTGGAAATAGGGCTGGCATAAGAATGGAGATATAGCAAATGCTGTCTTAAAATGTCCTTAAAGAACAACCAGAGGGTTAATACAAATGTGTGTGTGTGTGCGCGCATCCTCTGCCACTGAGTCACCTGGGACTTAGAGCAGCCCTGTCCGGGGTTTCTGAGGCTGTAAAGGATTACAGAAGCAGGGAGTCTCATTTTTCTCCAGCAGAGCAGCAGGTGGGTTTGAACTCCAGACCAAAGATTATTTGACAATGCCACCAGGGTTCCATATATTTACATACGCATACATTGTCCCATGAGATTTAAATATATATACATTTCAGAGGTATGATAACAATAGCAACAAGAATGGGGAAAGTTGAATGAAAATGTAATGCCCAAGGATTTTAGATTGTAAATGAAAAGATGGTTATAATTAAGTAATTTTTATTGTAATTTCTAGAGCAACAAATACAATAAGGTACAGTCACACAAATAGAAAAAATAAAATTTAATATTAAAGCACATAATCAACAAGAAGGCAGAAGAGATACCAAACAGAGAGGTGGTTGTCTTAACTGCAGCCTTTATCAATTATGTTCAAATGTAATGAGTTAAATTCTCCAATTTGGAGACAACGATTGTCAAGTTGTATTAGGTTGGCAACTCTGTTTCTTTAAGTGGATGGCAAGCACTTCTTAAAGTACTAGATAGTAAATATTGTGGGCTTGCTGCCCATGTTTCTTGTTTTCAGTATCCAGCTCTGTCACTGTAGTGTGAAAACAGCATAAACAACGTGTAAACAAATAGACATGCTGTGTTCCAATAAAACTTTATTTAAAAATCAAACAGTAATCCAGGGGTCATACTTTGCTGACCTCTACTCTACAAAGAGATGCACTTTAAGTATAAAGAAACAGCTGAAAATACAAGGATGGAAAGGATATACATAGAAACAGTAAGCATATGAAACGTGGTGCGGCTATGTCAATACCAGACTGGGTCAAATTCCAGAAAAGACATGAGCACAGATAATAAGATACATAACAAGATAAAAGGTTTAATACATCAGGAAATCATAACAATTGCACAAGTGTATGCGCTAATCATCGCATACAGCAAAAATGGACAGAAGTGCAAGGAAAAAGAGGCCAGTGCATAATCTCATATGGAGCACGTCACACCCCTTTCAGCATGTGCAGTCACGACGCAGTAACTGGTACTGGGCTAGCCCTCTTGCCATAAGCATCTAAACAAGACCTGGGGGCGGGGAGGGGGATAAAACACATATCTTCAGTCACTGGACAACAAGTAGTAAAAGACTGTGATCTGCAAAAGAACAGCTCTGAGTGAGACAAGGCCTATGCATAGCCAGGTGTAGTGCCAGGAGGAGATGTCTGAGGGGTGATGTCAGTACAGGGAACCCCGAAGAGCCACAGTATTTTCACTCAGCTGGAAAGGGGCTTGAAAATTTGTCACAAACCAATATCTAACCCATGCCTTAGCAGCTCAATTCCTAAGTATTTACATAAGCTGTCCACAAAACCCTTTTAAAATAATGTCATTATTTATTTAGGTATATTAATTAGCCACATCACTCATAATAGCCCAAACTGGGACAACTGAATGACCATTAACATGAACCTGAATTGGTTAAAATGATGTATTGGCTAAAATTCTTGAAATATTCTTGACACAGAACACGACTCAGCAACGAGAAAGATAAAAGGAAATAAAAAGAAAGGAAATCATGAATACATGTAACAACATGATGAGCGCCAAAACATGGAAAGAAGCCAGACACATAAAGTTCAAGAATAGGTCAAAGTACGGTGTGTGGCCACACACAGGGTCATGTCTGTAGAAGAGAAGAGAAATGGAGGTCTGGACTTAACGGGGATCAGGGGAACTTTGGGGGGTGCTGCTGTTGACGGATGTTGTCTAGCGGATTGTAGCTCATAGTAACTGCATGTGATTAGAATATTCTCTATATTGACCAGAGTTTGAGGAGTGGCTGCAAACGTATAGTATTTATGAAAACCCGTTTAACTGTACAATTGCTTCGTGCAAAATTTACCTTAATATACAAAAGCTACTTAGGAGCAACAAAGAACAAGGCAAGAAGTGGAACCAGAAACTGGAAAATGTTTTTATTTACTTTGTAGGTAGGTATATTTTTGACAAGATTCATAAAAGTTTCTGTGTTTTCCTTAAAGGTGTACAAGACATTAGTAGTTACTGAGAGAAAGGGGTGACAAGAATTCTCTTTAGAAAATTTATGGTACCTAGAGTAATTTATAGAAGCTTCCCACATGAGAGGTTACCACCCCCCCAAATCGATTTTTTCTCCCACAGCTATGTATTTAATTTTTTTTTACAAAACAACCCTATCACCTTCAACATACTCTCCATTATACTTAATACGTTTGTCAAATCTGCAATTCCATTCTTGGAAACATTTTTCAAATGCATCTGTTTGGATGGCTGACAGCACCTCCCTCTCTTTTTTTCCCACCTCTTCTACTTCTTCAAATCACTGCCGTTTCATATCCCTCTTCATTCGTGGAAACTAAAAGAAGTTGCACGAGCGAGGTCAGGTGGGTAAGGTGTGTGAAGCAAAAGAGGCATGCTGGTTTTTCCCAAAACCTGGTGCACTGAGATGGCTGCGTGAGCAGGTGCATAATCGTGGTGACAAAAACAGTCCCCCATCTGCCACAAATCAGGCCTTTTTTGTCGCACACTGCAATGCAATCTTTTCAGAACCTCTAAATAGAAAGCTTGATGAACAGTCTGACCTGGTGGAAAGAATCCAAATTGATATTTTGATCCATTTGGGAAGTTGATGCGTGTCTGAAATGAGGCTTGTCATCGATGGATATGTCACCTCTTTGAAATGAGGAAACCACTTGTACACTTGAGTATTCCCATTGCGCTGTCCTTGTAAATTCTGTTCAACATCACCACAGTTTCTGTGGCATTCCCCCCTCCCAGCAGGAAAGAAAATTTCACAACCACATGCTATTCTCTTAATTTGGCCACCACAAAAACCAAGGTTCAAACGAAACGACTTTTACAAAAAAATTCACCATGACCAGAGAGAACCTTCCCAGGCAACACCACTGGGTGCACTAGCTCAGAGGAAGATCCTGGATGCTCGTCTAGCAGGAAAAATGTATACTACAAAAGCTCAGCTCCACCCAACGCAATTCCTGTTTGGTTTTTTTTCAGGTACCCCCATGTGTCTGCACAGATATAATCAGACGAAAGTTATCACTGCTTAAAGATCAGGAGGGGAAACTAGTTAAGGGGCCATGTCCAGACTGCATGTCAACGTACTATGAAATAGACTTGGGTAGCTTCAAAGTGACGATATTTCTGACTGTAAAATTTACCGGACACAATAAGGCAATTTTATACTTGAAAAATAAAAGCAAAACCCACTTTAGGTAATTCACATATGCTCGGGTGGGTGGAGCATTGAGTGGGCGGTGGGCATGATTTGCTATCCTCCTCCCAGTTGCCAACACCCATTCCTTCAGCCGTAGTGAGTGGCGGCAGTGGCAACAAGGACAACCCGAAGTGGGCTCACATAAGGTTTTAGTACGCTGTTCACACAATGTTCAAATAACACGATTTCCTATTTCACAGCATGTATAGTGTACGTTAAGCAATCCCGTGGACCTGTATGGGATTTGAAGAGCAATACTACTTGTGATCTACCGGGCAGACTCAGCTCATCGAACCTTCCAAAACAAAATGAAATGAAACCAAACCAAAATAACCACTCCATGCCATTGAGTTGATTCCAACTCGTCGTGACCCTATAGGACAGAGTAGATCTACCCTGTGAGTTTCAAAGGCTGTACATCTTTACGGGGAGCAGAAAGCCTCATCTCTTTTCCATGGACCATCTGATGAGCTGGAATTGTTAACAACGAGCTTAGCAACCCAATAGTTGGTTGACCAGGATGCCGTCACTCCTCCTTAGATTCCATGAAATAGCATTAAATGTGTTTACCTCATCAAAAGTCTGAACATTTCAGTGAAGGTACAAACAGTGTGTACCCCCTTCCTGGAGAATAGTAGACACATTTATGGCGATGCATGGGCAAGTCATTAAGGCTGAGCTTTAAATGGCCTTCCAGCACAACCTCACTATCTTTTCCATCTCTTCAGGGGCAACCCCTCCACTTCATGGACATGTGATTTTAGAGTAAGTGTTGATTAGAAAATATAATTCCATCTGAATAGATTTTCTTGCAAGATACATATGTATTATCTATCAAGAGATACTAATTAGAAAATATTTTAGAACGGCTTAATACAGCATTGTTTCTTGAGGTGCAGTGTTACAGGGGAGCTCTCTCCTGTCCTAACTGTAGATTTACACTTCTTATTGTTTCCTTTGGATTTTTGTTTTCTTCACTAGAAAACATCCTGAAATACAATTGTATTAGGTAAGGCATAACTAGAATAATACTTTTTATAATAATTAATAAGAATAATAAGCATGTCGTTAATGCTTACTCTTAGGCTATAAGATACATGGTAGTCATGTACCTCACAAAGGCAACCAATTTGGAAATTATGTTTGTGATGAATTTTGAATAACTTTATGGCCACATTATCCATTCTTTGTATCTTTCCTTTATCTTTAGCTCTTTTAAATTTTCATTAATTCTTTTACTCAGATACGTGGGAGACGCTTTAGGGGTGCAAGCAGTAATATTCTAGTGTCTGCAGTCCCAAGAGAATTTTGGAGAAAACAGTAGAGGAATGAAAACAAAACGAAATCATGGATGACTTCTAGTTCCCTAAAAATCTAGTCTCTGTTAAATAGCCAGGCATGGAGTGGATTTAACCAACTAAGGACTTTTGCTTGGCATGCTCAGTTAATGCCCCTCATACATGCAAGTGGTCAGAGCCATCCATTCTCTAGCCATAAAGACCGTCCAGTGAGAAGTCATGTGGGTCAGTGCAGCAGAGGATTGCCTGCCTTATTCTGCAGCGAGCCTAATATATCACAATGAGAAAGGAACACAACACTGAAGTGCTCCTGGTGGTGGTTGAAGTCGATTAAAAAGATGGTGCTTCTTTATCAGTGGCATGAGCTGTGTATGTCGGCTAAGTAGCCATACAAATATTTAAAAACAAAATGTTGTTTCTGTCTTTTTTCTCCTGCAACTGTTTAAATTGCCAGTGCAAATAATTTTCTGTATACAGTGTTAATACTGTATTGCTTAGGTTGGTGGATCAGTGAGTCTTTTAAGCAAAATGTGTGGCATATAGTTTAATTGGTAAGCACATGGTTGGCAGAAATGTGTGAATCATAAAGATTGCTGATGGTGTTATTTTTTTGAGATGGTAAACATAGGGCTATATATCTTTAGGTATCTATGAAAAAGTGTGGGCCATACCTTTGTTAGAAATTTCTGATATCCATGTAAAATGGTGACAAGTTAGCTAAAGATAGAAATGAAACCCTCATATTGATTTTTTTACAGTTGACGGGGTTATCTGGAAGAGAAAAAGGGAAAAGAGTAGTCGGTCCCCAAGTGGCCTTAGCAGTTCTTACCTTATACGCCCTGGTATGAAAGGTCATGCACACCTCGCCTGCACAAGCGGCTTCAGGGGTGAGCCACACAAACTCACTTTGCTAAAATGCTGCCTTCTAGCAGGCCACTAGCAAAAATCCGAAGAGCAAAGTACTTAGCGAATCTGAAGTGGTCCACAAATTCTTAATAAAAACAGCTTGGTGCTTGCTATTTGAGTTGCAGTTTATTACTTTGATTGCCAATAATATTAACTCTACCAAAGTTGGTGCACTTTTCAATTAAATAACCATTATTCAGAGAGATGTACAAGTCAGATGGTAAAAGTTGCACTTAATTTAATGAGATACTTAAAAGGAAATGCATGAAGCGTTAACCCGAGGATGTTGTGAAGCCAAGTATCCAGTATTCATTTGTCCCTAGTTTTAGTTCTGCATCACCGTATGGCAATGGCTCATGAAGAAACTGAAACACACATCACTATCTTCTAGTCTCAGAAGGGCAAACTATGTCTGATAAGATGCTGACAATTAGAGTAGGAGGATAATGGAGCCCGAGGTGCATCAGGAATTTAACGTGCACTGGACCACAGTGGACCGAATTGCAGTTTACTTTCCAGGATTAGGGACGACATTATTTTCCCTCTCTAAGAACTGAAGTAACTTATCAACTTAAAATATATTGCATGGAAATGCTGCAGAGCCCAAGCTATTAGATTTCTGAGTGTCAACGTGGATGATAAAGAAAGGGTCAGATCTTGCTCATTAGGAAACTTGCACCCATAGAATTTCTGTAAGATAGGTATTGCCTCTGAGCAGCCGTTTATGTGTATTTTGTTTCATGTACATGGTACAGACAATAAGGTTTCCATCGATATCATGGGTGCAAACACACATGAAGGGCTTTTAGATGAAATGTTAACTGGGGAAAAGAACGTGGTGATGGGGACTGCATGGACAGGCGAGAACGGGCGTGAGAACTCGATGTGAGAGCAGACGTGTACATCGGCTGCAACACATGATGTAAATTGTCTCTGCCTTGATAATTTATCAATTATTATTTTGTCGTATCTTGCACTGTCAGATGTCTCCCTTCACTCACTTTTCTGTTGTCTGTCCCCGAGGGAGGAGGTCACATGTAGATCCTTGCAATCGGTTTCCCCTTTCCAACCAACTCTACCTCTATGCTCCCAGTATTGCCACTCACACCACTGGTCCTGAATGGATCATCCGCCCTGGATTCCTGGTTCTTATCTGTACCAGTGTACATTCTCTGGTCTAGCCAGACTTGCAAGGTAGAATTGGGATCATGATAGTGGGGGGTGGGTGGAGGGTGGGAAGCATTTAGGAACTAGAGGAAAGTTGTATGTTTCATTGGTGCTACATTGCACCTTGACTGGCTCTTCTCCTCCCCGTGAGCCTTCTGTAAGGGGATGTCCAGTGGCCTACAGATGGGCTTTGGGTTCATGAGGAAGGGGGGACGGGGAAGGGGGGAAGGGGGAGGGAGGGGAAAAAAAGGAAGAGCTGATGCCAGAGGCTTAAGTGGAGAGCAAATGTTTTGAGAATGATGAGGTCAATGAATGTACAAATGTGCTTTACACAACTGACGTATGTATGGATTGTGATAAAAGTTGTATGAGCCCCTAATGAAATGATTAAAAAAGAGAAAGAAAATTGCTTCTGCCTCATGACAAAGTGTAGAGGAAATTAAACCTAATTATTAGGCAGCAAGATTCCCAAACATCACTGCCTTGAATCAAATACCATAGTAATTTGGCCCCTTCCCAGCTACATAACTTTAGGCAAATCACTGGTTCATTTTGTCTTGGTTTTCCAAATGTAAAATATAAATTATAGTATATATCACTCATGTGCTATGAATTTTAAGTGCACAGAAATATTTAGAATGGAGTCCAGCTTACGTTCACATGGTTAGATAACGATAAACATCCTGAGCTATCGATCTCTCTGAATGGCAGCTCATAATCTGTCTTGGCCCAGTATAAAGACATCATAGAAACTGATGTCTTTATAAGGTAAAATAATGGATCCTGATCTGAGTTGGCATTTTATTTAGATTTTAAGTTAATGTGTCTATCAGACATCAATAAGTAAAATTAAGTCCAAAGTCACAAGGACTTACGGACATACCCTTGTAGAAGCTAACATACCCTTTGGTAAAATGAGCATGATTAAGACCAGGGCTATACCACAAGATCGCCAATGTAGCTTTAAAGCAATGCATGGGCTAGCAACCTATTGCTGTCCAACTCCTTCTGAATCTGTGGTCGAGTTAAGGAAATGAGGACTATTCGATGTGTGCAGTTTCAGAATCTTCAGGGGTTAATCCGATTTGCATTATAAGCCACTATTAGAGGATTTGTAAAGTTCATACTATTTTATTATATAACTGTTCTCATTTTTAAACAGCACCTACAGCAATTCAAAATATAGTTTTTGGACTTTGTCTAATAAGTTATTTTAATTAAATCCAAAATAACCTTCGACTGTTCTCTGAATTAGTCGCTTCCATGGAACAAACTAGAACAGTGACTAAAAAAATAGGGGCTGTGACTACATGCTCTCCCCTTCCATCACTTGCAAATTCCTCGCTGGTCAAACCTGTCACTGCAGAGACACCTGAAAACCCATGCAGTATTGCAATTAATCTTCCCCAGTCTCAGCCAAGCCATTAAAAATGGTTGACCTTTGGGCTGTCTGCCTTTTTAAAACATTCACCGAGACACTGTAAAATCAAATCATTAAACCCACACTGGTGACTAAGAGGAGCTAGTCCATCACCTGTGCAATCAGTCCCCAGGCCACTGCCCCATGTCGGCAAGCGGGCCACTGTGAGCCGAGGGCCGTCCACGATCCGCGGAGACGGGCACTCATTCGCTTATCGCAGATGTCACACGCACAGTGGGAATGAGCTTAACAAACACTTGGTTTTCTCCCAGTGAAAGCCAATGAACAATGAAGATGTTTAGGTTTGGCTTACTTGGATTTCTTCATGTACAACCAGTAGACGACGCCAGCAACAAGGGCAGCGAGGAGGAGCCCAACGACGATTCCCACAATGAGCTTTGCCTGGTCATTCACCTTCTCTCTGTTTTCATCTACAGCAAGAAAAGAAAAATCCAGGCGATTACAGCTAAATCAGGGGATTTTAAAAAGAACGCAATCTAGTTACTACTTATGAAGCATGCCTAAGGCTCATTCTATAACTGAGAAGCAAATTTTACTTGTGATTTTAAGGGGCACAATGTTAGCATTCTTACTACCTTGTCTCATTTGCTCTTTCAATTCAAGTCAAATTTGTGTAGAGCTTATGTAAGTAGTGATAGAATGGTATTTCATAAGTCTTGAGCTGATAGACAAGGAAGAAGAGTCGGCAGCATAGTACCTACCACTTAGATCGTCTGGTTCATCGTGTTCTTGAATACTTACTGAAATGAAAAATGTTAATATGAAATTAAAAACAAAATTTGTTGATATATTAAAGTACCTTTACCATTATAGTATGATGTAATAGTATTCAAACATAAAATATCTATTCTACAGTTAAGGGTAAGAAAAAAAAATATATATATACTTAATAGAGCATGAAATTCTCTACAAGGAAATTCATTTATTTTTGAGAAAAGGAAAGTAGATAACACTGTCAAAGCATTAATCTACCATAGAAAATTTCACAACTGACAAGCTTTAGTATTAATATGAACTTCAAATTAATTTCCCCACTATATACTACTTCTAATAGTACTTAACTTTTAAGAGGAACCGCTATGAAAACCTTCAATACTATCATCTTAAAATTTTTTCTTTCTGACTCAATACAGGATAATTCATTTTATTCCTCTGCTTCTAGAATTTGTACCTAGAGAAGTTCTCCAAATGGTAGAAATAGATTGTAACATTGAAAGTGTCTCACAGCTTAGGGGGCAAGATGTGTGATGCTTATAAAAGTCCTACAAATGATTCTGACAGGCAATATCCTTGCCCTCTCTTACTAATTCCTGCTGTCGTGGATTAGCATTTGGTATTAAACTACGTAAGTCTTCTTCAAAATATGGTCCATGGGTTCCCATAGGACTTCTTTTGATATTTGTTAAAATGCAAATCTTTGGCTGCTCTCCATTCACACTGATAAAAATGCAGGTGCTCACTGAAGTTGAACTCAGCTGTATCAGATGTCAACCAAGCAAGGTCTGGAACACTGAAACACCCTATTCAGGGAGTTAGAATAAAACTCGAGACTTGTGTTGGGGAAGAAAGGATAGGTTCCCTTTCTAGGTAGCATGAATCAATCCTCGCTGAATTAAATTCTGAAAAGTTCGTGCACTTATTTTAGCGTTACGTAGGTTTGATTATTTCCTCTGGTTAATCCATCAGTTTTTTCTATTCCAGTCATAATCTGTTTAGAACTATTACAAAAGTATCTTCTCTGAGCTGTGTGTCCATAGCCTGTAAATTTAATGCACAAGATGCAATAGGACTGAAGGATACAAGTTTGGAATCAGCATTCTGTCCTGAACCAACCTTTGTTCTAGGCTGGTCCTGATTTAAAGTTATCCTGGCAATAGAGACAGTCTCAGAATTGAAAATGAAAGAGACTTGTATGTTAAATGAAAATTATTTTCCAAAGAACTGCTGCTAGTATGTGTGTATCACTTCCATTTTAGACCTCACAGAGTTTTCACTTCATCTGAGATAATACCGTTTATCTGATTCCCGGCTGTGGCTTAGATATGGCTAGAGCCAAGACAGCCGCACAAGTCATGCCAGCATCGCTACCGACTCATTGAATGGACTCAAGCGCGTGGCGTTCCTGTCCAAGGTCAAGGCAGCGTAATTCCCACACCCACTTAAGTGCAAACTAGTAGCTAAGGGGCCTGAAAAGTTTACCAAATTGAAAAGTTACGAACATGGTACATCTCTGCATTTTCTCTACTCTGAACACAAACCCTAATCTATGGAAGTATACACACACATATATTTCAACAGCATCTATATGTCGAGAAGAGCGACTCCGCTCTCTGTTGCTGTGGAGAAATCCTGTGGTGCCGGGTAAGGGTCCGGACTCAAATGATGAGATGATTTCACTTGCAAGACAAGGATAGCGTGTGAATGAACACGGGAAAAGGAGGAACCTGGGGATGACGATGCCGCATGCAAACTTAATAAATAAATAAAACTTACCCTAATGCAGAACAGGAAGATGGAATTGAAGGTTTTAAACTAATGAAGAATGACTTCGCATTTTCTGACTGTTTCTATCTTTATAAAATGCCAGAAATGGAATACTCACTGGCAGAGACATTCAGGGAGTTTACTGTTTTCTCCAGCTGGTTTTCTGCTGTGCAAGTTAGTGTGACATTCTCCTCGGGGGAAATGATAATTTTACTAGAATACCTGCCATTGACATAAGGAGATTCCTCCGTCTGCAAGAGAGGAGACAGATTGATTAATGGAAATGGATTTGAAAGCGTGGCAAAGAGTAATACCAAATGCTGTAGGATAGGTGTGGTTCTCTGTACTGCTGTCTGATGTCCGGTTATGTATGATCAACTATCAACGATCAGTTTCAGGTTTACAGCTACAGCAGGAAAGGGAATTATTAGAAAATCCATAATGCTATATCCATGCTTCTATTATGACTTCTAATGATTTATGAATAATTAAGCTCTTCTTTTTCAATAGAAAATCAAGCTTAGTCAATATTTTGGCATGATGACACTTGTCTCAAAAGGATCAATTAGTGATTATTATGATCATCAATTTCCCCTAAATAAACTTAGGAATCTCATTATTTGTGAATTTTATCATTGTTCCTCACTAAAGAGGTTCCCTTCATGATCTTTAACTAGTATGTCTAAATGCACATGTACGTGTGATTTGCTGTAAGGCTTTAGGTGATATCTAGTCTACTCTGTCTCATATGGGCCCTTTTACACTAGAGCAATACACTGTCTGGTCTGGTACCCTTCACACACTCAGTGTCATGTTTGAACCCATTAGTCCAGCCAAAGTGTCCATCTATCTTGTTGAAAATCTTCCTCATTTTCACTGAGGCATCCTTATAACATGTCCACAGTATGTCTTGACCTTATCATGTCTAAGGAACTTATTTGCTCATTCTTCTGGAAGTTCTTCTTACTGGTAGTTTGTTCTTCCGGCAGTCAATATTTTTTTTACCAACATCATAATTCAAAAGTATCAATTCTCTTGTGGTCTTCCTTATTCATTAGTTAGCTTTTACACCTAAATGAGAAGATGCAAAGTATCATGTCTTGGATCAGGCACATTTTGCTCCTCAAAATCAGCCTCTTTGTTTTTTAACACTTGAAAGAGGCATTTTGCAGCAGATTTGTCCAATGTACTAGATCACTTGATTTTTAAACTGTTGTTTCTATGGGTGTTGATTATGGATAGTGTATAATGAAATCATGGTCAGCCTCAATCTTTTCTCCACTTATCATGATGTTTCCTATTCATTCAATTTGTGAGGATTTTTGTTTTCTACATATTCATATGGAATCCATACTGCAGGACATGTGATCTTCATCAACCAATGCTTCGAATTCTCTTCATTTTCAGCATAGAAGATTGTATCATCTGCATATCAAGGTTATTAATGACATTGTGTTCTTCTTCTCTTGTATTCTTTGATCCGCATACAGATGAACTAAGAATGGTCAAAAGACACAATACTAATGAATCATTTCCTGATTTTAAACTGCCTGGTATCCTTCTTTGTTCTGATTGAATGATTACCTTTTACTCTATGAATACATTCCTCGTGAGCACAATTAAATGTTCTGAAATTTCTACTCTTCACAATGTTATCCACAATTAGTTATGATTTACACATACACCTATGCATCATCAATAAAACACAGGACAACATCTTTCTAGTATCCTCAGCTTTCAGCCAAGAGCCACCGGATGTCAAAAAGAATGTTCCTCATTCCACTTCCTCTTCTAATGCTGGCTTAAATTTCTGGAAGCTCCCTGTTGATATTATCTTAACAGTTATCTTCGGCAAGGTTTTATTTGCATATGGAAATAATATCATTAAATGATTTCCACATCTTTTGAAATATCCTTTCTTTGGAACAGACACAAATATGGACCTCTCTCAGTCAGCTTTAAGTGTTTCACGTTAACTTCCTTTTGTGGTGTAAATGAGTGAGCACTTCCAGTTTTTTTTACCCTTGTAATGAAGCATCTCAACTGCTGTCCCATCCATTACTAGATCCTTGCTTTTTGTTGGTGTCTTCAGTGTAGACTTGAAGTCCTTCCTCTGTACCCCTAGTTTTTAACCACACGTTACCTCTTAAAATGCTGTTCACGTAAAACACTTTCTCTTTGTTACTCGGTGCACTACTTTCATTTTCTCTTTATGCTTCCACCATTCTTCAATATCTTGCCCATAAAAAAAATCCTTCAGTATTGGAACTCACGGTTTGCATTTCTATATTTAGTTCATTTAGAAATGTTGGCTTGCTCTTTTGATTTTTTATCTGTAGGCCTTTGCACATTTCATTATAATACATTATCTTCTTGAGCTGCCCATTGAAATCTGTTCAGCTCTTTCCCCTCACCGTTTTTCCCCTTCTATTAGCTTTGGCTACTGTACAATCAAGAGTGAAGTTCAGGGTCTCTTATGACATTCATTGGTCTTTTCTTTATTTCCGTCTTCTGAGTGACCTCCTGCTTGCTTCAGGAGCCATGTCCTTTACGCCGTCTGACAACTTACCTGACTTTCAGTCCTTAGTGCTCAGGTGTCAGCTGTGTTCTTTATTGATTGTTAACTCTGTGTTGTCCATTAGGTGATGATGTGGAGAGCAAACAACCAGCTTTTAATAACTTGACAATTCTTATGCATTTTATTTCAACGCACACACTCTCGTACCCGCACATATCCTATTTATCCTCTACCATCACATGCCCTCTTTCTTCCCGGTGTTAGTCATTCCCTCACTGCTTTTTTGGTTCTGTCGAAGAAGTTTTCATGACTTGGGCCTTTTTATGTTGCTTCACGAAATTCATGGATATAATTGCAGCAAAGGTAAATAACCAAACTACACCAAACTCACCACGATCAAGTCAACGCTGGATTCTCGGTCAAGCTGAAATGTATTTGTGCATGTTTTCTCCTTCTCTCCATCACTGGTCCAGCTTCTGGTTCTGTCAGAGTGACGAGCTCATCACTCGTTTAGAACTGGGCCTCTCCCAGTGGTTTCTCTCATGCCGTCAGCTCGTGCACACCTCCTAGTGCCTTCCCCTGTACACGTCACTTGGTGCCAACCTTCCCTTTACCCAGGTTAACACTTGTCCACATGCCAGCTCATGCCTTCGCCTCCCTCTCTTTCCCTTTAAACCTTGGGAATGTTTTTGTGTGAAAACGGTTCATGACTTCAGAATAGTGGTCTCATACAGATCTGTCCTTTTAAAAATCTGTTCTTGGGATAGTCTCTAAATTCAGGGGTGGGGGTAGAGTCCCGTCTGCACTCACCTCTCAAGGACTTTCATGAATTTTCTTCAGCTTCAATTTGAACTTGCAATGTGAAAAATTGAGGTCTGTCGCGCAAGGTCTTATTCTGATTTATGGTATTGAGCTTCTCCACTGCCTTTTTAACAGATACAATTGATTACAGTATATTGCAGTGTGCGTTTCCATATTATTTTATATTATAATGATTTACTAATGGGTTAACAGAACCATTATTCTGAATTATCCAGAGCAGAATACCATTTTTCAATGATTGGTTTCCTTTCATTTGATTTTTGCAAGATGTAAGTGAGGGCAACCATTTCAATTTCTTGAAATGTAGGAGACATTTCACCTTAATATTTTCTTTAGACCAACTTGACTCTTAATTTCATCACCAGTTAAGCAGATATGTCGTTGAGCTCTTTTCTCTGCCACACGATATCCATCACTTCTTATATTTTTTCTCTATGCTTTTGCCTTATCTACATTGTAAGCACCTTGTGGACAAGACCTAGTTTCATGTTTGGGACAATTTCTCTCTCCTGGGGTTGTAAAGAGATAGCTAGCAGATGTAAAATAATAGATTTAGCATGTGATTGAAAAGGGAATAAAAGATTATAAATAGGTCAGCATAAACCTAGAACAAGAAAAATAACACATCACTCAGTGAGGAAGAATCAATCTTTCTACTTGACAGTGAGGGATGGCATGATTGTTTTTATTCTTATAGTAAATTCACCTGCTATATTCCACTTCCCAGGAGAACTTTTCACTTGGCTTTCTCAATGAATCTTTGATTTCACCACTTTCCACAAAAATGTATTTGTTCACTTTTAGGAAGGTGTTTTAAATCTTTGTATTATGTCAATCATCAAATATTTAGTGTCTCCGTATTTTCTTAATTTTAAGCCTACATTATCACAAACCCAAACTTATTTTTTGCTGCATTTATCAATTAATTCAATTAAAGAGCAAAATTAGCAGAGAAGACCATGTCATCTGTGATGTTAACAAGTAGATCTATATATATTGGCAGTAATTCAGGTTTATTCGCCGTCCTCCACATTGCATTTCCTAAGTGCTGAAAGGACCCAAGCCCGTTTCCCTTCTTTTACAGCTGCATCTCCATCATAAAATCAAGAGGCCTTTGCATCCATTGCATCTAATCCTATGATGGTCTTTATATACCTGTAACTATATGTTATCTTCCATAAGTAAACGACCCAAAATAAAATGTGAGTGAACTGAGTCAGGTACAAATGCATTATGCACAGATGGAGACTGAAGATTTAAATTTAAGATTAAACTGCAAGTCTCTGTTTTATGCGTGCTTTCTCAATTTTCACCTGGGTCCAAAGGTGGGAACAGTTCCTAAGGGTCAAATAATCAAAAACTACCTTTGGGTGTACCTCAAAAATCTTTAACTGGCACCACTGAGTTGCATATAAGTGTTGTAGAGAAAATGGAGTTCACATGTATGCCAGAAACCCAGTCAGACTAGAAATTTAGTGGGACTAGAGTTTTGAACCCTTAATGACAAACCAGATTCTTAACATTTTTATTCAGGGGCCACTAGTTGTGATAGTTATAGATTCATGGGGTGGAGTCTAACCTGTCAATCAGATCATAGCCAATGAGGCCTCTGGCATGGCCTTCTCCTGAGGATTCTGGGAACTCCTGTATTCCTCCCTGGAGGCAGGAGACGCGCACACTCTCTCTCTGCTCACTCCATGGGAGACATTGCAGTTGACAAGATACATGGAACTACACTAGTGCCCTGAAATGGAGAAGCCATGTGGAGACCCCTTCCAGAGCTGAGATGCTTACAACACCACTGGATCCACAAGACTTTCTATCCACTGGCCTGTGAACTTCCTGCATTCGGCATCATTGCATGTGTTTTGTGAGTCTGAAGAGGACTTTATCGATTGGTATTGGACTTGATGTGGAGTGGGCTAGGATGTTTTCTCAATATTGAACTGCTCTTGTATCTAAAGCTCTTTCTTATACACATGAGTGTCCATGAATTTGTTTCTCTAGTCTACCCAGACTAACACAGTAGTAAAATGTTACAGGTCACTTTAAGAAGCATATACAAAGTAAGGGAAGCCATTTAAGGTCTGGTGTATAAGTCTGTGGTGCCGAAAAGTGTGTCTTCCTATTTTTATCACCCAGGTTTCAAAAATGTATGAGCATGGAATAGCCTGCAATTTACAATCTTTAAAAAGAGTTGTAGACAAAACAAAGTAGTTAGTTCTTCCATTCTCCATGTTCTTGGGATTTAAGTTTTCTCTTTCAGGAATTGTTCTTTTGAGAAAACTAAGATGTTAACAAAAGCTTCCTCTGAGAACATACTGAGAACTGCATGTTAGTAACAAACAATCTTAGACTAAGTTTAGGTGCTTAAATCCCATCTCGGACCAGCTGCAGCATATAACAAGGAACAAATACTTGCTTGGTTTATGACGCTTCCACTGCCAGTAATTGTCCACTGTATAGCTGGCTTTGGAAAACCTTCCACATGGCAGGTTATGGTTTTAGACAGTCCACTGGGATCGGTTTTCTTTGTCATTTTGATTTGAGGTTTCCCTAAAATATCATTACAATGAAAAGTGTTGACTTGAGATCACAAAAGAAGTCCAAACCCCCACATTTTCCAAGAAAGAGTTGAACTGCTGTCCAAAGGGTCGTATTACCTTCTACAACCAGAGTCAGCGATGCTCTTTTCTTTAGCCCGCCAACCTCTTGCAGAGCACTCTCGCAGACATAGTTGCCGGCATCCTGATACCGCAGACTAGAGAACAAGGGGCTGGACCGGAGCCTGGCGCTGTCCTGATGCAACGGAAAGGGAATGACTGAGCACAGAGCAGTTCGTAGTCTCCAGCCCCTTGTTGGACAAAACTATTCCTCCTTAGAAAATGTAAGCCCTTTTCCCCCCTTAACAATAGGTGCTTTCAAAATATATATTTCCCCCTTTCTTACAGATTTGGGGAGTCAGACAGATAAGACTTTTATTTTAGACTCTGCCTTTATTTATAATTTGGAGCAAGTTCATAAACTTGGGAAACTCAGTCCTTTACTTGTAAAGTGAGGTAATAGTTGTACCACATGATATGACTCTTTTGTGAGAAAAATAATGTTTACATTCAAGGAAGTTCTCAATGGTATTAACGCCTTATTTTTAGTAGGAGGCAATGGTTTATATCCAGGTTAACATACATGGAAATAGTCAGTGGTGGGATTTAGTCATTTAACAACCAGTTTACTGCCCTGATGACTGTTTTAAGTATTTTGAAAGCAACAACAACAACAATATATACTGAAAGGCAGTTTATTATTTTAACATGGTTTCACAACAACCCTGTTGAGCAGTTGAGCATTGAAAATGTAAATTTGTGGTTTCCACATTCGCCGGCTGCACAGGCATCCACCTTTGAGAGAGCCATTTTAACAAGCATTTCGCCAAACTCAACAAAATACTGATGTATCAGTTCTGCCGAACTGGTGCAAACTAGCTGAATCCCACCACTGGAAACATATATGTAATGAAAGGCAAGCTTAAATGTCTGAGTTATTTTAATATGATACAATTATCAGGGTAAGTGATCCATTACTAAGTCATGACAGTTATGTCAAGAATGATTTTCTACAGGGCTTTAAATCCAGATTAATAGGGTAACTCTCATCAACAGCAGAAATGTGATGCTTAATTTAACAATTACTTGACACACTGAAAATAATTCGATCTATTTTACCTGGACTTAAACTATTCCTCAGCAGACAACTAAACACAATCCTGATTGTGTGATTTTTGTCCATTATGCGTGCCCCCCATCCTCCATTACCTAACCTGAGAATATGGAAAAGCCATGTCCATTTTAAAAAAAATCAGTGGCTACGGACTTGATTCTGACTCCTGGAAGCTCCACGTATCTGAGAGCAGAAGACTGCTTCCTAGGGGTTTCAGTCACGGATCTTCTGGAAGTAGATCGCCAGGTCTTTCCTCCCTGGTGCCCACAGACAGACACCAACCTTTATCCTCTACAGCCATTGGCTTTAGCAGCCAAGCACATTAGCCATGTATTGACATCACCCAGGGACTTCATGACTGATATGGCTTAGCGAATGGGAACATAGTTTCTCTAGAGCTATGCCACATTGTTATTATAGTGTGTTCATATAATTATTGGTTTGTTGCCTAAAACTTGTCTATTCATTTGGCCAATGAATGCAACAAATGCGCATATTGAGCATGCAGGCAACGGAGTGGCACTTTAATTTGTGCAGTGGCCAAGAAGTTGAGGCGGGGTAACGAGAGTGTGGCCAAAAGAGCAAAATCAGAACCTGAGCTTTAATAAGAAAGCAATTAGTAAAGTAACTAGTACAGCAGAGGGATACGACATAATAGGTATCTTCATTAAGAAGAAATTCTTAATGTAAATTTCTCTCCAAGCTTTATAAAGATATTTTCAATCCTTATTTCCAAAGGGTTCATGAGGAACCACAGTCCTAACATTTTCCTTCATTGCAAACCTCACCTCGTATGATTGCTTATCAATCTTGCTCGTCCTAGGGACCTAGCACTCTACGGGTCTCCGCAGAACGGCTGACATTTCAGACGATTGCAGGAATAGGAGCACTTGCTCAAGAAAGGGTGACCCGACCTCTTTAGGTTCCAGGTATCCTGCTGCGGCCCCGGGAGAACACGACTCTGTTTCAAGGTGCTCCCCTTATCCAGTGGACTCCAAATTCAGAAACTGATGAGAACTTTTGCAAGCATGTAGGCAGAAATGTGCTCGGTGAAAGCAGAGTATTTAAATTACGTAATGTCTCCCCATTCCAACACGTCGGAGCTTCCTGGTGTCTCTACATTTTGTAAGGAGTATCATGGACAAAAGGGCAAAGGCCCTGTTTACTTCAAGGGTTATTATAATCATAAAGCACAATGTAGGCTAAGATAGCATACAACGTTTTGAGCTGTAAAGTATATGACTGTACATGAGTCTGTGAAAATTATTTAATATCTGTTCATAATTACAGTAGCAGCCTCAAATAGTTTCGGAGCCTCAATTAAAGACACACAGGTTGGGATTACCTCTAAACTGGCACTGGGGTTTGATTTGTGTTATTGAGGGAGGGCCTGAGTGTACTGGGATTTGAGTATGATGTATAAGCATATTGTTCAAGAATGTACATTTTTTCAGATATAAGATGAAAAAGAAACCTAAAAAAGGAAATTCTAACAGTCAGACATTGCCACGAAATATTACTTACTTTCATCCACACCACAGTCGCATTCCTACTAGCAGAGACCGTGCATGATACGGGCAGGGCATCACCGATCTGCTTAGTTACTTCCCCACTTGGATTTAAGGACAAGTCCAAATCTGTGAAGCACAAAATCTGTTTGAAATGCAAGCTCGGGGCAAGCAGAATGGTCTCAGTATTTTAGAGACGGAAACGGGGGGAATCTCCTCACTGAACTTGAAAATTCAGAAGTGATTTACGTGACGGAAGTAACTAGTGCGTTCCATAATCCGTCTTTTCAAGCCAGCTTTGAAGCCAAGTTGAACATGCGAATGGCCCATCTAATTGAAAATGATTTGTCTTTAATGTGATTGTGGATTTGAGTATGTCAACATTATTCAGCTAAGGCTCATTGCCTTAAGAAAAAAACAACAACTCATATCACCTTTGGAAGAAAATAAAGAAAGATGATGATGAAAAGATAAATGTTATAAAAGCGTTGATAACGTTGATAATGCCAGATAGGCCTCAGGCATCTCAGTGAGTCAGCGTGGACTCGCTGGCAGTGGGTCATGCAGGCAGCAGGCGATAGATGGTAAAACTGTGAGGTCGTCCGCTGTTCCCGCACACCGCATCCTATGTCAGACTTAAATAGATTTTAAAATGTTACTCCATTTCCCATGCAACTCGAAGTTAAAATAGGATCTTTTGTTATATGTCAGAAAATGTTATTTTTTAAGAATATAAAGACACATTGAAGGATGTAGAATCTTTCAAATGGAAAATAATTTCTACATAAATTAGAGGAAAATCCATTTCAGTTTAACATTTATTGTATTGTTAGTATGTACCAAGCATCCATAGGAGATACAGAGATGCATGAGCTTACAATTTTGTGAAACAGAGCAATATGCAACCAACTGACTGTAATACAAGGCAGTATGAAATCAATACCTAGCAGCCAAATGATCAGATTATAAACTCATTATATGTTTGTTGAAATATTAAAAGATGGACAATAAACAGGGGTACAAGGAAAGACTGATGGTAATGTGTGGTGGAAGGCCTAAAATGATGTTTCAATATACGTACTGCCTGCACATCTGGTGGAACTGAGGGGGGCTCGGCTGGCTGACCCATAAGCTCCTTTCCCCATTTGCTCCCTTGAGCAAGTTCCACTGACCAAATACTCCTCCTTGTCACGAGCACTGCATGTGCTCCTGTTGATTGAACAGTGAGCTTCAGTGCCCTCCCTGTCTGCCTGCAGAATTGTTCAAACAACCAGTCATCCTCTTGCGGGAACCAGAGGCCTCCTTCCATTCCTCTTGATTCTACAAAACTTGCCTCTCACCAGCCCTGGTTGCTCACTCGATACCCGAATGACACTTCCTGTGACCTTATTGATCCTCTTCCCCTGGGCAATGAGTACATTTGAACTAATGAGTTACCAGTGATCTCATTGTGTGTTCAGTCCTCCCCATAATCCTTGAGTGGAAAACAAGGGGGTGAAGAGAAGACAGTTAAAACAGAATGTGGAGAACAGAGTCAAACTGGGAATTAAACAGTAATAAAGTCTTTGCATAGCCTGTACTTTCTGTCCAGGGACCTGGATGTTTGAAAGAGTTTTAATGGGTGAAAGTGTAGGGGGAAAAATGTTCCCACACAGGCAAAAGCCAAGGGAGGTAGAGCTTGGCTGATTTCACAATGGTAATTTTAACTCTGTATGGGATCTTGGTGGCTCTGTTAGGTGCTGGGACTAGATAGAGGGACTTTATTCGACCTCTGCTTCTTCTCAGCTGTATATATTATAATTACAACTTGTTTTAAATGTTTCTCTTTTGTCTTAGACTGCGAACACCATGAACGTAGGGCCCGTGCCTTGGTTTGCCACTCGTGTAACTTTAACACCTGCCACAGGTGGTGGTCTTTCAGAAACTACTGTTGAATAAGTTGAGATAAGAAGAGTACTTTCTCAGTTTAGGTAATGAGTTCACCATTTCATATCTGAGTGATTTCCTTGGAATTTTTCAGTGAATTATATTTGGACTTTTAAAAAAATAGTGTGGGTTAGAAGACTTCATTAGCTGGACAGTTAACTTGACAGTTAATAACAGAATAATTGATTTTAAGTGATGATGATAGATTTCATCAATGTTGATCAAGAATCTATGTAAGGGGGTACCCCCCACCAACGGAATTTTTTTTTCAAAGCTATGTATTTAATTTTGGTTTTACAAAACACCCTAATCACCTTCTAAGTACTCTCCATTACACTTAATACATTTGTCAAATCTACGATTCCAATCTTGGAAACATTTTTCAAACTCATTGGGATGGATGACAGCACCTCCCTTTTTTTCTTCACCTCTTCTACATCAACAAACAGCTGTCCTTTCATGTCCCTCTGCATTCACAGAAACAAAAAGAAGTCACATGGAGTGAGGTTAGGTGAGTAAGGTGAATGGGGCAAGAGAGGCATGCTGTATTTTGCCAAAAACCAGTGCACTGAGATGGCAGCATGAGCAGGTGCATTATCAGTTCCCTGTCTGCCACAAATCAGGTGTTTTTTGATGCACACTGTGATGCAATATGTTCGGCACCTCTAAATAAAAAGCTCGATTAACAGTATGAGCTGATAGAACGAACTCCAAATGCACTACAAGATGACATATTCATCCATTCAAGAAGTTGATGACGTCCAGAATGAGGTTTGTCATCAATAGACATTTCACCTCTTTTGAAACAAGACAACCACTCATACACATGACCTTTCCCATAGTGATGTCCTTGTAAGCTGTGGTCAACATCACAACAGTTCCTGAGCAGGAGACAAAATTTCACCGCCACACGCTGTTCTCTTAAATCAGCCACCACACAAAAACAAAAAGCAAAACTGCTCTTATGAAAAAAAATTCACTATGACCAGAGAGACATTTCCTGGGTGATGCCACTGGGTGCACTAATTCAAAGGGAGTTGTAGGATGTTCGCCTAAGGGGAACAATGTGTACTACAAAAGCTCCACCCAGTGGAGCTTTATTCATTTGGGTGTGTGTGTTGGGGGTGGGGGTGGGTACTCCTTACAC
This sequence comes from Echinops telfairi, assembly GCF_000313985.2. Lineage (NCBI taxonomy): Eukaryota > Metazoa > Chordata > Mammalia > Afrosoricida > Tenrecidae > Echinops > Echinops telfairi. The sequence continues at coordinate 5,440,112 of NW_022103902.1, read as the reverse complement.
ATGTTCATGAATTGGCAGAAGAATAGCTGCTGTTTCATGAGCAAATACGTTTCCCTGGACTGAAAGCTCTGATGAGAGGTGTGTTCTGCAACTTCATGTAGGTATGGATTATGCTCCTGTACCCAAATTCCCTTGGGTCACATAAGGAAAGCAAACATAGATGGAAAAATAAGATTTTTATGTTTTTCTATAGGATTTAGGATAAAGCATTGATCTATTTGATAATAAGTATGTTACTTATTGTCACAGAGGTACAATGTAACTATTTTGAAGACTTAGTCCTTATTAGCTTGCCTTTTATGGCTCCCTCCCAGCCTGGTCTACAGGTACTTGGAATAACAGCACTGTCATTTTAACGTTCCATGTTGCTAGCATGTTTTAAACATAAGCATGCCAGACCATCTTCCAGGCACTGGATTATTAGTTATTAACACAAAGTGCTCACGGGTAATAACATCAGAGAATTATTCAACAGGAAAGTCTAAATATTTTTAAAAATATGGTAAAAATTCTATTTTTATTCCTTTACATGTATATATAATATATATATATATATGCCTTTCCCATGAACAGTCCAGGAGAAATGGTCTCGTGACTGCTTGAGAGAAAGCAGCACTGTTGTTATGCTGAGCGGTCACTGCTTTGCTGTAACTGGCCTCTGGTGACAGCCACATTCAGATCTGCCTATGAATATGGAGCAAAGAAATGGCCTAGCTGTGAACAGTTTTTTTTGTAACAGACCAATGTTTTCTCAGGACTCCCGATGGTGTGCGCCCAACATCAAACACTCAAAGCAACCATCCGGTTTTACTATTCCCCAAAGTGCCTCTCTATCTCCTTTCCATTTCTGCTCCCCTTGCAAACGGCTTTAAGCATGATCAACACTTACAGCCATTGCCCCAGGACAACTTCTGAAACATCTTTTCAGTTTTTAAACTAGAAACACCTCACCCTGAATGCAATCTTAGTGGCTCATAGCTAGAGGACATTTTAGTGATGAAGCTGTGGGTGCAAAGACTTATTTTAAAATGTTGGTTAGGAGTGCCACACAGACCGGGCAATGTGTGCATCCCGGTGTCCTCCCAAACAGTCCAAGTCAGCTTCCTGTCAACATGGTGCCCTTCCATAGGTAGATCAATAATATGGTCATGAATTCCGCCCCCTCCGCCGCCAATCAATTAAAATAAGTCTGTTTTGTATGCTTGCTTTTCTGGATATCTGTTTCCTACTACCCTGGGGTAAAGGTAACTCTTTTTCATAGCTGGAGATTAAAAGCAGGTTTAAAAACAGTAGACTAATGAAGGGAAATGGTTGTGGTGATTTTTTAAATCCCTTTTCGTTGTTGCCAGGCATCTCTGAGTTAGCTCTGACTCACAGCAGCCCTATGTGTAGCAGAGCACAGCACTGACTGGCCGGGCTCGGCCTTCACAGCTGTGCTATGTTTGAGTGCATTGTTGAAGCAACTGTGCCAATCCATCTTGTGAAAAGTCTTCCTCTTTATTGCCGTCTCTCTATTTTACTGAGCATATGAGTCTCTCCTGATAATATGTCCAAGTATGTAAGATGAAGTCTTGCCAACCTTGCTTCTCAGGGCCATTTTGGGTATACTTCTAAGTTTGCTTGTTCCTCTGGGAGTCCACAGTGATTTCAGTCATGGTCACTCACACCATCATTCAAATGCATCAGTTCTTTTCAGTCTGCTTCATTCATTGTCCATTTGTTGCATGTATGTGAGGCAAATAATAATAGCATGGCTTGGGTCCAGTTACAGCCTTGCTCGTTTAGAGTTTTAAAAGGGCTTGCACAGTAGATTTGCCCAATGCAATATGTCTTCTGACTTTTTAACTGCTATTTGCATGAGCATCAATTGGGAATCGCAGTAAAATGAAATTCTTGATTATTTCAAACTCTTTTAGGTTTATCATGGTGCTATCAATTGGTCCAGTTTTTAGGATTTGTATTTTCTTTATAGTGAATGACATTCCATACTGAAGGTTGCAATTTTTGAATTTCATTAGCATGTGCTAATGAGTTTGAGCAGGTTCTCCTCAGTTTCAGCAAGCAAATCCATGTCCTTTGCACACCTCAGATTACTAATGTCTTCCTTCTCTTCTGTTGCAGCATTCTTTGTCATACAGTCAAATGTCTTCGAGTATTTGTTCAACATACAGATTGAATCAATACAGTAAAAGCATACCACCCTGACATACACCTTTCCTGATTTTAATATATGATGTATGCCTTGTGTGATTTGAATGATTGCCTGTTGGTTCCACATGAGCACAATGAAATGTTCTAGAATCCCCAATTCTTCTCAATATTATCTTTTGTTTGTGACGATTCACATGGTCAAGTGCCTTGATATAGCCAATAAAACACAAATAAATATATTTCTGGTATTCTCTGATCTATCTGATATCAACAATGTTATCATTCATACCACATCTTCTTTTGAATCCAGCGAGAAATTCTTCCAGCTCCTGTCTATGTACTGGTCCAGATATTTTAAATATTAGGTTCAGTACAATTCTCCTTGTATGCAGTATTAATGATATTACATTGCTTGATAATTTCTGCATTCTGTTGCATCACCTTTTTGGACTTGATACAAATATGGATCTCTGCCAGAGGGTCGGCCAGGGAGTTGTCTTCCAAATTTCATGGTGTAGAGGACTGAGTGCTTCATTAGCTTTCTGAATCATTTCAATTGGTGCCCCATCAATTCCTGGAGCCTTGTTTATTTGTTTGTTTTCTTTTTACCATTGCCTTCAGTACAGCTTAGACTTATTTTTTAAATATCATTTGTTCTTGATTAAGTGCTACTCCTGTAAATGTTTGAACACTGGCCAGTTGGTAAAATGACTGTGTGTTTCCTCCTCCTTCTTGTTCTTTTTCTTCATTTCCGTCATCATCATCATCACCATTTTATTAGGACATAATCCAGATACCATATCATTTACTAGTTTAGTCATATCAAGCAGTGTTGTAAAATCACTATCACAATCTTTTTAAAAGCATTCCTTTCCTTCTTGTACTCCTTGATATCAGCACCATATTACCAACCAGGAACCCTTATTCCACTTATCATCTCTATAGATTTACCCAATCGGCGTTTCATATATCGAGAAACAGTGAAATATATGAGAGTCAAGAATGTGGTTTCTTGCATCATTCAATATTTGGTCTATGAAATCCTTCAATATTGCAACATGAGACTTTCATTTTACTCCACTTTTTTTAGCATGAGATAGGAGAAGCATGTTCTTCATTTTTTGGCTTTCTCGCTCTTGGTTTTTGCACATTTCCTTGTAATATTCTACTTTGTCTTCTTTATCTGTCCCTTGACGTTTTCTAGTCTGCTCTTTGACATTACTATTTCTTCTGTTGGCTTCAGCTATTCTAGAGTGAGCTTCAGCATCTCAACAGACACTCACTTTGAACTTCTCTTTGTCTCTTTTCTTCTTAATGAACTTTTGCTTTCTTCATGCCTGATGGTCTTGATGCCATTCCATAACTCACTAAGTCTTTGGTCATTAGTGTTCAATGTGCCAAATCTATTTTTGAGATGTTCCCTAAACTCAAATGGGATACACTTGAAATTGCATTTTGGTTCTGGTGGGATGTTTTAGTTTTCTTCAAAGTTGGCCCCTTACTTTGTTTTGGCTGATATTGGGCTTCTCCATTGACTCTTCCTACAGTTATGGTCAATCTGATTCCCATGTCAGGAGCCCTAGTGGCATACTGGTCACACATTAGACTATTTACTGCAAGGTCAGCAGTTCAAAACCATCAGCCACTCTTTGGGAGAAAGATGAAATTTTCTATTCCTTTAACGAGTTAGCCTTGAAACTCACAGGGGCAGTTTTACCTGTGTCCTACAGTGTTGCTATGAATTAGCACTGACTCGATAGCAGTGGGTTTAGGTTTCGTTTTTGTGTTTATGGTGGGGGCAGGGGCTGTGTACTCCAGAGTGGACATATACACTCACCACTTATGTGATTACAAAATAACATTCGCTATGGATGACACTGGAAGCCTACAATTCATTTGTCGGGTATATACACGGATCAAGCCTCTCTTGTGACCTTAGACTAGGGAAGTGAATGCCCTTGCTATCATGCAGAGTGCGTTGGGAAGTGGATTATTGCAGATGCACTTAGGTTAAAACTTCACATCTTCTCATTTGATCTCCCTATTGATCCACTTTAAATTTGTTCAAGGTTTTGGGATTTTCTGCTTTCATTTTGATTGAGGATTTCCTTTGTTTACTTTGTTACTGTTGTTTCTCTCCCACACCCTGGTATTTTTTCTCTATATGAAATCCAAGATAAGTAAATCTATAGAGACATTAGCTGGACTAATGGTTTCTTGGAGATAAGACAGGATTTTGGGGGGAAATGGGGAGCCAACAACAATTAGTATAAGAAAGAAGAAACTGTTCTAAAATTGATTGTGGTGATGATTATAAAACTATTTTTAAAATGATTGAACTATTGAATTGTATGATATGTGAATTATATGCCAATAAACCTATTAAAAATAAAGAAAAAATATTCACAACGAAGGAGTAGGTCTTGCAAAATTCTATCATGCAATCTCCAGTTTCCTTTCTATTACTAAAGCCAGTTTCAAACTAGTGGTCTTTCCTCTTTGTTTCCAATTTTTGTATTCCAATTACCAATAATAATGCATCTTAACTTTATGTTTGGTCAGGCTAAGAGGGAACAGATTGGTAGAATTCTTCAATTTCTTCAACAGTGGCCTTAGAAGTTGCTATGTAAATTTGAACAATAGCCATATTAACTGGACACCCTGTAGATGTATAGACATCATCTTAGTACAGTCAGCAATGTATCAAGACAGAGCTTTCAATGTTCCTTTGGACGATGATGTGATGCTGTTCTCTTGGGCTTGCATCCCCGACCTCGTAAGTTACATGACTGGCGACTCAACATGGCCAATACCAGTTCATTTCAGCTCACGAATGCCCAGGATATCAATCTTTATGAATACTATTTCATCCTTTATGGTTTCCAAATTTCTTAGATTCATACTTTGTACATGTCAATTTCTGATTCTTACTTTATGTAAGCAGTTGTATCTTTTTATTTTGAATCATGTCCTAGCCTTAAATAAAGGTCCCCAAAGCTATCCTCTATCCGTGCCATGATGGCAGACTCTACTTTGAGGAGGCAGCTCTTTCACAGTCTTACTTTAAGGTTCTTCTAACCTGAGGAGCTCATCCTCCAGGAGTGTATCTGCCAACATTCCGCTGCTCCTCCTAAAGCTTTCCATGGCTAATCCCTCAGAGAGAGAAACTCTACTTCTTCTTTATAGCCTATTCTCAGCCTGGACACACACTGAAACTTGTTCGCCTACTGAAACTTGTTCGCCTGGGGTGATCTTGCTGATATTTCACATAACAGTGGGATTCAGTATCACATCTAGTATCACAACAACACCACGCCACCACGGTACAATAAATGGAGTCAGGGGGTGGTTCGTTTTAGATAGTGTCTGTATAAGGAATGAATGATTTTAAATGGCACTCTTGGGTGAATGCTTCACTACTAATCTCAAAATCAGAGATTCAAACCCATCAGTCACTCCGTGAGGGAAAGATGAGGCTATTGTTACAGTTTTATAGCCTCAGAGACCCTGTGGCCAGAACTGATTGTTATGCAGGGGAGTTGATGCCATGACAGTCAGTTTGGCTCCTTCTCTTCTGAGAAGCCCTGCTGGTGCAATAGTTAAAACATTCAGCGGCGAACCCAAAGAGCAGCTGCTCCACCAGAGGAAGAGGTGGCAGTCTGCGGTTGGAAGAAATCCAGCCTCTGCTGTCCTGCACTGTGATCTCGGATCACTGTGTATCGGGATCATAGACGTTATCAGTCTATAGTACGTCATGTGGCTTAGCTGTAATGGAAATCTTTTCTGGGACAAGTGCAAACCTTATGGGCTTCAAGATTATCTAAGTATTTTTTTTCTAAATGAAAGGATTAAGATTTGGGTAAATAATGTTTATTGGTGCCACAAATTAAGGATATTTAGGAAACAGATGGGTTTGCCTGCTGCCAGAGGTTGAAATGATCAAATCCACGCAGGGTTTAAACACTGCAGTGCAAAGTTGGACCCACGGGGAGCGGGCTTTGTTGGTCTTGAGTGAGTCCCCAGGAAGCAAGTAATTTACGAAACAGCTACTATTTACTTGACAACATAGCCAGGTTAGGATATTTGGGAGCTTTCAGGTGCAAATGACAATGAAGAAGGTGACTTACAGTGAACTGTGATGCCTGTTGAAGCAATCATGCTTTTTTTGTCTATCAGGGAGCATTTGTAGTCTCCTGTCGCATTACGTCTCACATCTGCCATTGTGTAAGCATTTGAGCTTCTTACTCCTTCTGGTTGGCCCTTTTGATAAAGGCAAAATTTCAGATGATTACACTTGGTAGCTACAATGAAAACAGTTATATTTTCTTGAAGAAAGTGGTATTTTCTCAGAACAGAAAAAAAAAGGGAGAGGTGTTGTTTCTTTGATTAGAAAAATAAGCTTACTTGTTTCTGATTTCTGGAGAAATAACTCATACTTTAGTTTTAAGGAACTTGAGGAGCTAATTTACATGGAATTCAAGATATTAACAGCATGGGTTGCGGTTCTATTTTCCAGCAGATTTTCTGGAAATTCCTTAATTACTTTTATATGTATGTTTTGATTAGCTCCTCTAAAAGATGTGAGACAGCTTGAAAAAAAACTATGTCAAGCATTATGTACATATTTTTAAGAAGGCAAGGGAGCAATGAAATAAGGAACAGAAGAGGCAACAGAAAACAAAGTAAAAGGAAAATTTAATAACTAATTGAGACCAGGAAGCACACAAGATACCTAAATGGACATGTTAGTACAAAACGATAATCAATAGACACTGTTGCTAAAACTGAGACACAAATGTAGCTTTAACATCCCTGATAGCCAAAGTGGAAACATACCCGTTACAAATATTCATTTGCATCTAAGACAGAAATAGCATGCCAATTTAATAGGAGAAACAGAGTTGTGTGTCAATATTTAAGTTTCATATTAGTCTCCTGTGTAATGTGGTGAATGATATTCATGAACACTACTGAATAATGTAGTGGATGCATCCCTGCCGAAAATACTTCCTTGGGTTGTATACGTCCCTCCATGGATGGTATTGTACACGTTAAACCCTGGAAGGCAGTTCTAGGGGAAAGCAAGCATGTGCTCTCAGACAGACGCTCCTCAAAGTCAGACTCCATCCCAGTATGAGCTCTAGAACGCCTTCGAGAGGAATGGTCCACATCGCACTCTGTCCACCTCTCTCTCCTACAGTACAGGTAAACATTGAGGACCACATC
>NW_022103902.1:5416391-5431618 GCF_000313985.2 Echinops telfairi | reverse complement strand
TCTCTCTCCTACAGTACAGGTAAACATTGAGGAACTGGCCTTTCAAGATTACAAACTCTGACGAGAAACGGCCCCCAGTTCTGTTCTATCAAATTACAAATAATGTCCAACAGAACTGTCCCTGCCTGAAAGGATGAGAGACGTAGTCAGCATGACAGTGGCTAGATTTAGAGTCCACATCAGACCATTCTGTGCTTGTCCCTGACACCTTTTAACATTGGGGGGGGGGGGGGAGGCTATAGTCCCGGCAGACACCAAAAACCTTCAAAATCATTCTACAGGCGTCCTTATTCCCAGAAATAACATATGTCTCATTTAAGCTACACACGTACAGAACTTCCTAGTGTCAGGCAGATATCAGACAGGAGCACAAAAAGCAGAGCAGTTTACCTCAAGCATTATACTCAAGCACTTACTGGTAAGTAAAATAGAAACTCCTCGGGAGGTGGGTTACCATTTCCCAAGCATTTAAGAGTGATGTTGTCCCCTTCTTTGATGGCATGTTTTTGTGGCAGCACTTGTATTGTCACCTGCTCTGTGGGATCTGAAAGAGTCACAGACAAACGTTAGACATTTTGGTCGAATGTCAAATTACTCTGTACCTACAAGGTAAATGGCTAAATTATACACATTTTCCTCAAGAAGCTCACAATGGTAATTAAATGTATCTTTTTATAGATAGATTAAAGTTAATACCTACTTATCGTTCCAAGTACTAATCTTGGTTTGGCAAAACTAAGAGACACTTATATAAAAAATATTAAAAACCAATTTGCTTTTAACATAGTACCTTTAACTGAGGTAGGAATAGTCATCATTATTTTAGGTATAAAAGACCAGCTAGAAAAAATTCACTGCATGATTTCATTAACTATAGTATATGAATCTTAACAGTTTGAAAAGACCGAATCTGCTAGCAAACTAGTTAAGGCAACTGGGTACCCCGGCACTCACACTGCATAATAACACCTCATATTAAGTGGAAATAGATCTGAGCTAAACAACACAGCAAGATTTTAGACATACAAAAGATAAGACCTACTTTAAAAAAGCAAGCAAGCAAGCAAGCAAGCAAGCAAACAAAAGACGGATCCTACTAAGCGCGGGAGCGCCTGCGCACTATCAACCACGTGGTCAAAGCGTTGTGAATCTATCCTGTGCACTGGAGACAAGACGCAGCTCTCCTCCTACGTTAGCCCCTGCTAGGGAGCCTTCATTCACACAGGCTGCTGCTCAGCAGTAGAATGCTACAGAAGTTAAAGGGCGAAGGGACCCCCCCATCTAGCAAACAGGAAATAGACGAGGTGGTGTGGTTGGCAGGTAAAAATGATCCAATTTCTAACGTATCGACAAGTATTCACAATGTATTCTGAAATCATTCCGTGCAAATTTTAATAGTAGAGACCTCCCACCCACCCCCACCCCCACTTCACAATAAGATTTAATTATAAGCATGTGCCTACCTCATCAGACTCGATTGGAAAACACTCATAAGGGTAAGCTGACAGACCTCAACTATCTATCCATCTTTTTTTGTTAACCTTTCACCCTATGTCGATCTATGCAAGATAGGCAGGACAAACAATCCTGAGGAGAAAACAACAGGACTGGCAGTCCCAGGGGACATAGGAAAGGAGGGGAGGATGAGGAGGGGGAGAGGGGAGCCAACAAACTTGGGGATAAGGGCACAAGAGATCTGAATTGATGGCGAGGAGGGCCTATAATGCCTGATGGTAGTTGATCAAGTGCAATATAGTGAGAAGAATTACTGAGAGCCAAATTGAGGGTGAGCATGATAGTGGGAAGATGAAAGGAAATGGAAGAAAGAACTAGGAGGCAAAAGCTATTTATAGAGGTATAGCTATAGGCTTGGACATATATAAATATATTAATTTATAATGAAACATATAGAAGCCAATATACATACATGTATATGCTAAGTATTAAGATAGCAGATGGACTTTGGGCCTCCACTCAAGGCTTCCCTAAACACAAGAACACCTTGTTCCAATAACCTGGTAGTCTTTGATACTCACTTTCCTGACATGATCACAGAAGACAAAATGGGTGCACAAGTAAATGTGGTGAAGAAAGCAGATGGTGCCTGGCTATCAACATATATAGCATCTGGGGTCTTAAAGGCTTGAAGATAAACAAGCAGTCACCTAGCAGGGAAGCAACAAACCCCACATGGAAGAAGCACATCAGCCTCTGTGATCATGAGGTGTCGATGGGATCAGGTATCAGATACCAAAAGATCCAAAACAATCATATTGATTCAAACGAGGTGGGTTGGAGTGGAGACCTGAAGCCCATCTGTAGACAACTGGACATGCACCCACAGAAGGGTCACAAGGAAGGGATGATCCAGCTAGGGTGCAGTATAGCCCCGATGAAACATACATTATTCCTCTAGTTCCTGAATGCTTCTTCTCCGGTACTATCATGACCCAGTTCTACCTCATAAATCTGGCTAGACTGGAGTACACCTATTGGTACAGACAAGTGCTCTTGACACATGGAATTCAGGACAGATAAAACCCTTAGGAATAGTGGGAGCAGCTATATCATGAGGGTAGAGGGGTGGTGGGGGTGAAGGGGAGAAAGGAGGACCCCATCGTAAGGTTGGATATATAGCTCCCCCAAACAGGGGATGAATAACAGAAATGTGGGAGACAATAGATAGTGTAAGACATGAAATAACAATACTAATATATAACTGATCAAGGATTCAAAAGGGTGGGAGGGTGGGGAAAAAAGAGGAGCTGATACCAAGGGCTCAAGTAGAAAGAAAATGTTTTGGAAATGTTGATGACAACATACGTAGACGTGTGCTTGATACAATTGACTAATGGATTATTATAAGATTTGTAAGAGCCCCCCCCAATGAAAGAAATAATACAACAACAACCAAAAACAATAGTCTTCTGATATAAACAAAACAAAACAAAACAGCATGTGCCTATATTTCCAAACTGGTACCAGCAAAAACCTCCCTATAAAGATTTATTTTGTCATATTCTAGAGCAGTTGTTCTCAACCTTCCTAATGCTGCCACTCTTCTAATACAGCTCCTCATGTGGTGGTGACCCCCAACCATAACATTATTTTTGTTGCTACTTCATAACTGTCATTTTGCTACTGTTATGAATCGGCAGACCCCTGTGCAAGGGTCATTCGACCCCCAAAGGGGTCTCGACCCACAGGTTGAGAACCACTGTTCTAATAAAATGAGGTACATATGCGGTAGAATTAGAGGGCCTTTTCTGTTTTTGTTTTTCTTTTAGTAAATATTTCCGTATCTTTCTAAGATTAAAGTGCAGAAACCATTTGCGGCATTCTTATCAATTGTCTCTGACTGTTCTTGTATACGTGCACATCTCCGAATATTTCTCCGGAATGTTCTCCAGTTAAGAAAAAAAATGACTGTTTTACTATACTTCTTGTTTAATTTTCTGGAATTTCCTGATGTACCATCTTAGCCTACAGACCCCAGAAAGGTCAGAAGTAAATAATGTTTGTTTCCATTCAACATGGACTGCCTATTTCTGGTTCTCCTCCCCCTGTGACACGGCTGTTCTCTCATTAGATCGACCGATCATTGCTGTGCGTATCTGAAACCAGAACTGCCAGTGATCATGGGCTGCTGACTTCTCTTCTGTTTCAAAGTCTGCCTTCGTGGTTTCATAGCCCCTGATTTTGATAGAGCCCTGAAGAACGGAAATGTGCTCAGACAGTTAATGAAACACATTTGGGTCTGAACGGTAACTTTTTCAATATTTCTTAACGTGCCTAAACCAAAATGAATGGTTTTTCAGTCTCCCTCTGCCCCAGACATTAAATTGAACGTGGCCTATTAGTAAATCACCATTCTGCCTGTCACCTCTGCTTTCTCCTTTGCCCTTTCTTGTTCACTCAGTCACCAGCCCTTTGTGATTTGTACCTAATAGTGTCACACCTCGGATTCTCTCCTCGGGTTCCCACCAACATCTCCCGAGTCCAGGCTGGAATTAACCTATCCTGAACCACTGCCATGAGTTCTAGTTGTCAGCTTGCCTTAAACCTTTCTCTTATTCCTCTTTCATACATATTTCTGTGGAATCAATTCTGAAACAATGCCTCGAATATTACATTAGTATTCCAAATCGTTTACACATATACAATATCTAAAGATTAAAATAAAAAAAATTAATCTGGTAACCACAATTTGACTTGAATCTAGCTCCTTAGTCTAATAAAATTACTTTTTATAAACTCTGACAATGATAACCAAGATTCTATTCAATTGTTTTCTTCTCATTTATCCCATTTCATATAGCCATTCATTTATTTGCATTGCCAATACTTATTGAGCACCTACTTTTTGCAGGCTCTCAATTATTGGGTTACAAATTTAAACAGCATATTTTCTGCTCTCAGATCTATTTATAATTATCATATACCAAATGTAGCAATTAAGATCCTATCAAGATAACTGCTATAATGTAAATCAGGGGTCACTGTTAGTCCAGAGAGCCAAGGAGTTACCTTGGGCTGGGTTCGGAAAGATAGGCAGGTCCTAGTGAGATGACAAAAGGTTGAGAGCAACAGTATTGAGAAAGGCTTGTAGGCCGTGTTCTACGAGAGGAATTTGGAGATTGGCACATGGACAAGTGACAGAGTTCGAGATCCCGTGCAGAAGGAGACCTCAAAGGGACTCATGGCTATTAGACTTGGGAGTGAGCAGATGAGCTGGAAAGCTCTGGCATCATTGCAGAATGCGAAGCAGAGCGGTACCTTGAGGAGGTTTCGGTTGTAGAAATATACTTCTGCCATAAACCCAGGAGATTGTTTTACAGAGTCTCTACTCAGAGACAGGTGAACAGATAAGAGTACTATCATTTAGGGAATCACTGCAGAAAAGCAGGCAATGAGGAAGGTTGGCATAAATGTAGGCAATATCAGATGGCATCAATCAGATAAAGCAAATACTAAACAGCTAGCATCTAGGAATTTATTGCTGATTGGGTAGGTTAAAGAAGGAGTGGACCAATATTTTCGCAGACTTCCTCAAGACGAATACATCACATTTCTATTATGGAGAAGACACCCACTCCAGGTAGCTCCCTTCTTCCCTGGACTGTTTTATCTAGTCTGGTGATTTTACAAGTGTGGTCTTCAATTCAGAACATCAGCACCACCAGGGACTAGGTTTAAAGGGCCCTTTTCCATTCGTGCTGAATCAGAAAGTCTGGGGCCAGGTCCAAAAAGTCTGTATTTCAACAACTCTTTCTAGTGATTCTGATTTGCGCTCGCCTGGGAACTGCTGTCCCACAGCACCCTGTTTCTCCATCAGGAGGAGCAAACGCCTTGAGCAATTGTGAGCCTGTCGTCACTGTAAAGCCTTGTATTACCTCCCTGGGCCTTCTCGAAACTATACCCCGTGTCTCCCACAGGAGCAGCTGAGGTAAAATCATTCCCTGTATTCATCCAGATGTTTCTATGCCCAACTCAGCTCTCCATGGCTGGTACTCACATATATAGGATTGACACTTACATATATTCCTGTTCCCTCTTGAATCAATTTCAAAAAGTATTTGGAACCCAGCTTAGCGTTCTCTCCAACTTCACGTTTTTCACTAACACCTATGTGGTCTCTTGTCACTTGCATCGTTCTGAACATACATAATCCTACCTTCAATTAGAGAAAAGAGAGCACTTGACCATGAAGGTTCCTTTGTCTACTATGCTGTTTCAAAGCTATGAGAAACGGTGACTAAAGTTAAAGTCATATTGAAAGATGACTTCATAGTTAAGTCATGCAACTCATTTAATTATTAAAATATTTCTATTAAAGACTGTTACCTAGAAGGCCAGCCAGTCAAGATCACTCATTCAGGAAAAGAATAGAAAGCATTTTCATTTCACAGCAGAAGACTACTGGAAGGATTTGAGCAAGACAGAAACCTTGCCTTTCAGGAACTTAGAGCATAGAATTCAGAAGAGATGAATGATCAGATAGCAAAGTAGAGAGTTAAATATCCCCCCAAATGGATGGTAAACTTTTGTGCTACATGTTTTCCACAGAAGGGATTCTTTTGGTGCCTTGAGGTTGGGGTGAGGAGTTAGATTACACACACACACACACACACACACACACGAACATGAGTTGGAACACAAAAGAAATAGAATTTGAATAGCCTTTCTAATACACCATCATTGCATATGGAATTCATATGTTCACTGGGAAACTTACAATAAATATCAAAGACTTCTTGTTCAGAATAGACGGTGTCCTGGCCAGACGGCCCCTCATAGGTGACAGAACAGGCGAAGGGCGTTTGTATATCAGCCTTGGTTGCCGTGTACTCCAGAGACGATGCCATGGTATAGAGCTGGGTGACTGGGTCCATTTGCTTATTGAAAGTTATGTTCACTGTTGAGAAAACGAGGAGCACTAAGATAGGAGCTCTCATCAAAGACCCCCAAGCCTTCATCCAATGTCACAAGGCCGTTTAAAGAGCAAGAGTCAGAGACATGGACAGTCATAGAATCCTGGAATCCTATCGCTCACTCACTTTCATTAATTTCAAGAACATGCTGTACACAGAAATAATTCCCTCTTTATCCTCTGCACAGGGGCTAAAATAGAAATTACCTAACAACCTAAAGATAAACTAACATAGTATAGGGTAATAGATCAAGGAAGGACAACACATTTTGGACTGAGAGACTCTGAGGGACACTTAGCCAAGAGAAAGTCAACACAGGGGAGCTGAATGGATCGCCCACCTCATACCTACCTCCATCCGTGTTTTGTAGCACTTGTCCATTCCGGTACCAGGTGATGTTGCCAAATGGATAACTGTCTTCTGAAATGCAATTGCCCAACTGCAAAATAAGGAGGAAATATGACCACCTTGTTTCAAGTAATATTTGTCGATTTGAGAGCCACGGTTTCCAGAGGCTACCGAATCATCACAAAGTTTTCTTGACACTTTAGTTTTCATAGAATGAACGAAGGACTCAATGAATGCTCCCTTATACAAACATAAGGTTCTGTAGTTAAAATAGGCCTGTCCATTTTTAAATGCGCTATAGATCATCTAACTATTAGTAAAATCACATTCATTTTAACGTGTAAGCCAATTCATTTTAAACATTATTCATTTTCAACATTACCTAAACAACACAACTGCACTAATATTGACTATTTCCAGAGATCATAGATCTATGTGGGAAAGAAGACTGACAGTTTAAAATTGAGGTGCCTTTCTAGTTTCATAGGAGGAGGGCAAGTCAAAAAGTATTGCTACTAAGGTTGGCGTTCATACATGCCCAGGTTTTATCCAAATTTATTTCAGTGGATAACTTCCAATAGACAAGTTCTCTCAGTTAGACAACTAAAACAAGTCTCTCAGGGTGCCCTGAAAACTGGTCTAAGGGAAGGGAATGCTCTAGGATGGATGTGGTGGTGATTGTTCACTTCCCCATTGATATGTGTACATGGTTGAACTATTCAATTCTATGTTATGTAAACTATGTGCCAGTAAAACTGTTGGGGGAAAAAGAAAAAGAAAAAGGGTCCAACCAGAACATCAACTTCCAAATGGATAGGCTAGTCCAGTTAAATTCAAGTCAGCTCAGAAGGGTATGTGGCCTACTATTGGGGAATTTCATTTGGGGCAATCTTTTAAAATTATTATCATTATTTATTAATCATTTTATTGGGTGGCTCTTACAAATCTTATAATAATCCATCATTCAATTGTATTAAGCACACTTGTACATAGGTTGCCATCATCATTTCCAAAACATTTTTTTTCTACTTGAGCCCTTGGTATCAACTCTTCTTTATTCCCATCCCTCATCCACCCTCCCACCCTCGTGAATCCTTGATTAATTTTATATTATTATTGTTATTTCATATCTTACACTCTCTGTTGTCTCCCTTCACCCACCTTTCTGTTATTCGTCCCCCTGCATGGTGGTATATATCCAACCTTGTAATCGGTTCCCCCTTTCTCCCCGTTTCTACCACCCCTACCCCCCCAACACACACTCTCCCCCTACGCTCACGGTATTGCTACTCCCACTACTCTTTGCGAAGGGTTTATCTGTCCTGGATTTCATGTGTCCAGAGCTCTTATCTGTACCAATGTATGCACTCTGTTCTAGCCAGATTTGTAGGTAGAACTGGGTCATGATAGTGGGGTGGAAGAAGTATACAGGAACTACATACTTTATGTGTTTTGTTGGTGCTATACTGCAACCTGGCTGACTGGTCCCTTCCTGGGACCCTTCTGTGAGGGGGTGTCCAATTAGCTACAGATGGGCTTTGGGTTTCCATTCTGAACCACCTCGTTTGCATCGATATATATGTTTGTTTTGGATCTTTTAATACCTGATCCTGTCGACAGCTCATGATCACACAGGCTGATGTGCTTCTTCCATGTGGGCTTTGTTGCTTCCCTGCTAGATGGCCAATTGTTTACCTTCAAACCTTTAAGACGCCAGATGCTATATATTTTGATAGCCGGGAACTATTTGCTTTCTTCTCCACATTTACTTACACACTCATTTTATCTTCAGTGTTTGTGTGGGGAAGGTGAATATCAAAGCGTGCCGGGTTATTAGGACAAAGTGTTCTTGTGTTTAGGGAAGCTTTGAGTAGAGGCCCAAAGTCCATATGCTATCTTAATGCTTAACATATAAATATATGCACATTGGCGTCTATACTTTTCATGATAAATTAATATATTTACATAGATAGATGCCTATAGCTATACCTCTATAAATAGCTTTTGCCTCCTAGTTCTTTCCTCTATTTCCTTTCACCTTCCTCCTGTCCCACTATCATGTTCACCCTCCATTCAGTTCTCAGTAATTCCTCCAGGCTACATTGCACTTAATGAAACACCACCAGGCAATCTACACCCTCCTCGCCATCAATTTTAGATCTCTGGTTGTTCCCTAGACCCTGGGTTTGTCATCAGTCGACATTTCACCTTTTTTGAAAAACCACTCACCCACTGGCGTTTTTCCCATAGTGCTACCCTTATAAGCTGTGTTCACCTTCACAACAGTTTCTGTGGCCTTTCTCTGAAGCACGAACAAAATTTCACCGCTGCGTGCTCTTCTCTTATGAGAGAAACTGCTTTTGTGAAAAAATTCACTGTGACCAGAGAGAGCTTTCCCAGGCGAGGCCACCGACCACCGGGTGCACTCACTCAGAGTGAGCTGCTGGATGCTCGCCTGGTGGGAAAGATGTGTACTAAGAACGCTCCACTCAGCAGAGCTCTTGTTCGCTTTCTTGGTGGGGCTGGGATGGGGACGGTGGTGTACCCCCCCCTTAGTATATATACCATGATGTATAATCCCTACCGCTTTTTTTTTAAAGGTGTTCTATCATTATTCAGTATTGATCGAGTAATTCTATGCTGTGAAATGTAATGTTTCCATCACAAAGGAAAACTTAGGTATTTAAATAAGTGAAAAGCAAGTTATCAGTTAATTAACAGGCTCACATGAATAGTTCCAGCCCCACCCACCTTCACTAAACCTCTCTTAATTCCTTCACTAATGTGACCTTTGAAATATGATCTCTTTACCCTTTTCTTCAATCTTTCAACTGTTTAATTTGTCCATAGAATAAAATCCCAGCTCTCTACACAACATACGAGACATCATGATCTGGTCTCTTTATATTTGCTTACATTGATTTCCTACTGGATTCTCTTGTCCCTGCCCACTGTGTTATCCCCTAACATGTCAACAATTCAAATGAAGATGCTTTCTAAACTTACGTTTTTTCCATGCTATTGGGAATATATTCCCATGATGTTGGCAATCCCTTGTCTGCCTTTAACATGGAGAAAAGCTATGTATTTTCCACTATTCCATTAAACATCTAGTTCACTTAAACATGAAAGACATATTTTTCTTGACCCATGTCTCTTTTTGCAAACCTTACTGGTTTTCACACTCTACCACCTGCATATTTTCTGTTCATAATGACAACACTGTCAGTTTCTTAAGACTAGAATCTATCTCATTTGTCATGGCATCCTTGGGCAAAGGAGGGCACTGAACACCAGACTTAGTAAATGAATTTAATGAAAAAGAAGAGAAGCTCTTACCTGTTTTAGCTGTTCTGTTTCCAGAAATGGTGCTTTGCTTACAATTTCAGGTTTAGAGGGCTGCTCTAAAGTTAAGTAGGAAAAAAAGGGGGTGGGGAGGAGATGACACCTGTGATTTGATTTATTGCAAAATAGTACATTTACACAAAGTAGAAAAACAGGCAACACATTAATTACTACCTTCCCATATAAGCTAATATGTTTACTCCACCCCTTCTAATTTTGCTTTATTTCAAATATTATTTTAATACTTAGAATTCCTCTGGATAAAACATGTGATGCCTCTGGGTGCTTTAAAGTAGTTATTACAGATTTGACAGTGAAGCAGAAGTCAAAGGATTAAAAAGAGATATTGTTTTCCCCAAATTGACTGTCATGTGCTCTTTCTACTTAACAATGACTCCCAAGTCCTCAGGCGAAGGCCCCAGCCCGCCTGAGTCAGAATCACTGGGATATCTGCTTGCAGTGTAGCTCTGGGCTACTACTCAGAATATGACAGTTCCATAAATCCATCATCTATCTATATAATAAACTCCCAAGGGGATTCTTGAACTCAGTGAAGTGTAAGAATCATTGCTGCACAAAATATTGAAAATAGAAACTTAAAGTAAGAAAATCAAGCCATATTAGGAGGCGATACATGTAAAGATATCGTTGAAATTTGGAATCTGATGTAGAATCGAGACAAACATTTTATTTGTACAAACAGTTCTATAGAGTTGTCCTCTGTAGCACATACTTCTGGGGGAGGGGTGTCAGTTTGGCTCTGATTTATAATTTATCAAGGGGTCATGGGCGGGAGGGGGGAGGGGGGAAAAGAGAAGCTGATACTAATGGCTCAAATGCAAGTAAATGTTCAGAAAATGATGACAACACAAGTACAACTGCTTGATTCAGTTGTTGTATAGAATGCTGTAAGAGCTGCAGGAGCCCCCGTACAGGGATTCAAAAAAAACCCAGGAAAAAACCAAAAGCAAAATGTTCTATAGACCCGAATTTAAATACACTCTCCAGAAATGATTAAAAATTGTAGCAACATCTAATTTACACTAATTTTAAGTTATCTTAATCTTAGTTTCTAGTTGCCCATCATTCATAGATTTTATAGATTTTAATTAGCTCCACCAATTAATGTTCAGAAAATGTATGTTGTCTCATTGCCATCCATTTTTATGAGCCTCGGGAAACAGCATTATTCTCTATTAAGAGACACAAATAAAAACGGCCCAAATATTCTCTCTTTCAGGTCTCACTGCTTACTAATTGCTTTTAATTGCTTTCAGGTCCCATTGATTTCAGTTTTTCTTAACCAATGAAAACAAACGGGCCTTTGTTTAGTTATTTGAAATTTAGCTATCAAATTTGTTACCTATTCAGACAACTATAGAAAACTAGAGAGACGACTGAAATGTCTTTGGAACAACAAAATGGACAACATCCAGCCTGGTGCCAAACACGTAACTTCCTTTAGCTTCATTTCTAGAGTTAATTTTTCCTTGAAAATTAAATTTCATGTTAAAAATTCCAACTATGAGCTTAACTCATATTTTAATGGCAAGAGAACTTCTTTATCATCTGTTGTAGAAATATGAGGGCAATTCTAGTAATACACTTTTCACAAGGTGGTCTAGTTTCGAAACACATAGTTTCTAAACAAAATGTAGAGAGAAAAAATTCAAAAGGCAGAGAAACATTAAAAAGCAGCAGGGACAACAGAAAATGACCTCACCACACCAGAAGGTGACACCTCACGACAAAGTGAAAGAAGACTGATTAAAGCTGACCGAAATATCCAAAAACAAAACAAATCAAAACCGAAGATAGAGATACAAAACTGAAGCTATGGTTTCTGAGAGACATGTTGTAGGAGTTATTTCACATATTCATACTTGGATGTCATTCAGCTTGGATGTCATCACTATCCTAACATAAAGCAAATGTTCATGATAACTGACTTATTGATAAACCACTGATTCTATTTAGAATTCATGTTTAAAGACACATGTCTCAAATATACTTACGAATGAGCTACATCCAGTAGACTTAAGTGCAGTGAAGATTCTTGGGGCTTAAGGAAGACAGCTAATGCCCCCCGGGAACAGAAGTCAGTGGTTTAGTGGTCTCTGACAGCCCAAGAGAGGTAAGATAAGATATTAAACTAACTTAAGTGGACCTTCAAAAGTCCAAATTAAGAAAAAGGCAGAAATATTTCTTAGCTTCTTCTTCAGAGTAACTATGTATGGATTATAGAGAGAGACTTGGAAAATCCCCCAAGAAAAAATTAGGTTGTAAATACAAATCGTTGGTAGGCAGTCTTGCAACTTTGCACCATTCTCTAGTCCACTAAATTCAACATGGACATTCATTTGTGGAAAACTTCTACTATTTTTTAATCCTACTTTTTCAAACCTTTTCAAGCATCTGCTTATACATTAAAACAATTGGGGTCCTATTTACCTCCTTTAACAGAGTCTGTATCCTATCACTTTGCTTAAAAATCTTCTGATATTTTATCAATGTGCACATAATTATTACGTGTTACAATCAATATTCCTTTGGTCCAAACAATCTTTTGAAGTCCTCATGTTGTGGTGGTTACACATTGGGATGTGATCCGCATGGTCGCCAGTTCAAAACAAGCAGCAGCTCTGTGGGAGACAGACTGAGCTTTCTACTCCTGTAACAGCCACAGGCTTGGAAACTCACAGAGGGTCACTCTGAGTCAGCATTGACTGAATCGCAATGAGTTTGTTATACAATCTTTGATCCGCAAATGTTTTCTCACAATTATGTTTACCTGCATAACTTGATGGAGCTGTAGCAATGCTAGGAAAATGGACTTTTAGGCTGCCTTGAGTCCTTTTTTACATCGTTATTTTATAAATAATTGTATTGGCATATGCTTCACCTATCACACAATGTAATAGTTCAGTCACAGTACAGTTGCGCAGCCATCAGTTTCAGAACACTTTCTTTCACACAGTCACTGTTGCTGGCTCCCCACTTCCCATCACCTCCCCTCCCACGCCTGTGAGGAATGTACATTCAGTTTCTCCATATATCGATTTACTAGGTTGTTATTCCTATTTGGAAGAGAGATTCCCAGGGAATACTGGGGAAGTAATGACAATAGCTATTGCATTTCTTAGAGTGATTTTCTCCTTAAACTTTTGTTTCAAACCCTCTATATAAGATACATATTTTCTATGTAATTTCTCTTGTACCAGATGGAAACAATCAATGGGTATTAGTCGGAGGACTATAAAATAGGGCACATACTATTTTAACAAAATTGCATATTGATTTTAGAGTTTTTTAATTTTATGTGAATACTATTTTAATATGCATCAAGAATTCATAGCCAACTATAGAAATGAAAGGAAAAGTAACGATACAAATTTATTTGCATTATTAAACTAATTTAGTCAAAGGCACCAATTTAAGCAAAAGTTTGCTTCTCAACACTCAGGACTAATTTTCCTCCAAATCACTTCAACCGACCATTTATCCAACAGTGGAACAATGCCTTACTTCAGTTTCTTCTTCATTGCTGCCATGGATGCCTTCATTGCAATAGCTAGGAGCTACATTATCACAGGGCCACTTGCAGTAATTTGAAAATTAGAGAATAAGAGGATTTAAAAAAAAAATCTATGCTCATTGTGATTCTGATAGTCCATTACAGGATATGTGTGTGTGCATGTCGTGTGTGTACAGGAGAACACTTGAGTACTATGTGTGTGTGTTGCAGGTGACATCTGTAGATTCTCTTGTGAAAGTAAAAGGAAATTGTGTTAAGTTGATAGTGATCAGGAATAAATGTACACAGTGTGTGTGTGTGTGTGTGTGTGTGTGTGTGTGTATTTGGAGTCTTGGAGGTATAGTGGTTAAATACTGGGCTACTTACCCCAAGGTTAGCAGTTTGAAACCACCAGCCACTCCTTGAGAGAAAGGTGAGACTTTCTATTCCTGTAAAGAATTCAGTCTGCTCTTTAGTCTGAATTGACTCCATGCAGTGAGTTTGTTGACTTGCTTGCTTGTTTGTTTTGAAATTCATCTTATAGCCAGGTGACGATGGGGGATGAATGAAAATTGCTTTTGTGTCACCCACAATGTACTAGTGTTGTTATAAGCGCACACACACTAGACACGCTCAATTTGACACGGGAGGAGAGCTAGGAAAGGCAGATGCACTGGTTCCCACGCGACTTTGTGAACCCTCAAAAATGGCAAGGCAGTTTAAGTAAACCATTGTGATGATGGAATCACTTTAGGGCATAGGAAAGGGCATCTAAATATTTTCAGGATAGAAATGGAATACATTCCATAGGTCTCATTTGTAAACCAGGTTATTCTTTGCTTCCCCGTACCCTCGCTTCTGCCTCTTAAAATAAGTCCACAACATCTACGTCTAGTTCAGTAACTTTGAGAACAAGCTACTCGATTCAGGTAAAACATTGAGAAGACTACCAAAATGAAAGCTTTTTAAATAGAATCTTTGAAATAAATGTGTGTGAAGCCAACAAACCCAGTCCACCACCATGAGAAGAACTAGTCCACTTGTACCTGACATTTGCTGACAGGGGCACAGTTTTTCTCGTCGAACCATAGACAACAAGACAGAAGTTGTTGTCAAATGCTTTCTTAGAACCGGGGCCCTCTTTTCTTTTCCACCCTGAACAAATGACCACAATGAGGTTTTCCATAGTAGGTGGACGTCTAGAAGTCTAGCAGCTCTAATAGCTGGAACTCTTCATGAGGGCCTCAAGAGGAGCCTAGGAATACTGGGATTACTTCAGCTACCCAGCAATACCTTCATCTACCCACTAATACCTTCATCTACCCAGTAATACTGTCATCTACCCAGTGATACCGTCATCTACTCAGTAGTACCTTCATCTACCCAGCGATGCCTTCATCTACCCACTAATACCTTCATCTACCCAGCAGTACCGTCATCTACCAGTGATACCTTCATCTACCCAGTAGCACCTTCATCTACCCAGTAACACCTTCATCTACCCAGTCATACCTTCATCTACCCAGTAATACCTTCATCTACCCAGTAGCACCTTCATCTACCCAGTAACACCTTCATCTACCCAGTAA
>NW_022103902.1:5380681-5415155 GCF_000313985.2 Echinops telfairi | reverse complement strand
AAATGTTTTAAGAATGATGAGGGCAATGAATGTACAAATGCGCTTTACACAATTGATGTGTGTATGGATTGTGATAAGAGTTGTATGAGCCCCTAATAATTTTTTTAAAAAACTATGTCGTAGGTAACATAATCACGAGTTAAGCCTCTACTTTGCATAAAAACTGTTTGACTCTGCTTATGAGGACGGCAATGTGCAGCAGGTTGCCCAGCGATTGGCTCCCACTAAGCATCCCCAGTGCTGCAGTCCACGGTCCATGTTGCTAGGTGACTCACCAGAGAGAAACAGAGGCCTGATTGATGAGCCCAGTGACTCTCAAGTGACTGCAATATATACATGCTGAGAATAAAGCCTCCCTGTCACAGCTGCAGTTTGCTTTTCCAAATGTGACCCAAAGTAAATTCATTATTTTCATAAAAGCCAAGCCCTATATGCGCTCGCAAACACTGTCTCCATCCTGACTATGCTGCTCATTTTATTAGACTTCAAGGGTCTTCCGATTCCTAGTACAAAACATTATTTTCAAAAGTGTGTAACTTGTCTATTTAAATTCTCCCTGGCCTAGAGCCTGGAATGCAAATTCTGTTTCTGAGAATCATTTGTTTGCAGCATTCAAAAGCGAAGCGGGCAGGGGGTGTGGGCGGTGTGTGGGGCGAGTTTGTTTTCACGCTCATAGAAATCCTCTGTGCTCCAAAACAGCTCGCAACTTGTATCGAATTAGACCAACTGGAATTTTCTTCAGCAGATTTCTGCATAGACATTTCTTTGAAAAAAGAATAGCCCAAAAACCTTCACGAGAGATACTTCTAAATGGAAGAACCAGAATTTTCTCAACACTCAAGTATGCTATCGTGATGCTTTCTCATTTTAGTGGGAAGAATGAAACCTGCCCATGCCAAATGTATGCACATAACCACGGATGTGCTTGACATCACGGCTTATCAGTTTAAAAATGTATATATGTTATATATACTATATAGATGTTGCTTCCATTCAGAAGGATCCTCCTACACAATGCACCGTTGTTCTTCCTATAAGCATCAAAGTGAAAGAAAAGAAAGGAAAAATATTTGGGCCATTGGTAACTTCACGATGCAAGTTTGGGGAAGATGGTTAATGGAGGAGGCGGGACTGGCAGACACTTGGTTTGAATCACACAATGATTGAGAGGAGTATGTGGTTTCTGGATAGGGTCTTCCAAATTGAAAGGTAATCAGCTGACACATGCAAGACACTTTCACGGCATTCTTCTAAAATTCACAGGTTTCCTTTGCAAGCCCAAGCCCTCTTTGACTCTGTGTCATGCACCCATCAGGCTCTGCAGTCCATACCAATACTTAGGGGCAGCCCTAAGGGCTGTGTGGTCTCTTACAAGAGAAACAGGGTTTGGTTTCTGCCCTCTATTTATTTTAATAACTTCGAGTTGCTATCAAGTTACCAGGATGTTGAGGGAAACTGTTGGAAGGGTGGCCTTCTTCGCCTAATTTAAAAGACGCATTCAGAAACTTTTGAGATCTGTTTTTCCCTCCTGTAATTTTATGATGTAACTGAGGTGGGACTTTTTAATGTGAATTTTAAAAGATAAAACGCTTTAATTAGAACTTCTCAATTCATTCATTTGCATAGTTATTTGCACAGTAACATCAACTATATATTATCATTAGGCAAAGTAACTTTGCCATAATGACTACAGCAATTATTCCAAATTTCTTCTGTAGCTTTCTATTTTTTTTCTGA
This sequence comes from Echinops telfairi, assembly GCF_000313985.2. Lineage (NCBI taxonomy): Eukaryota > Metazoa > Chordata > Mammalia > Afrosoricida > Tenrecidae > Echinops > Echinops telfairi. Next base: position 5,413,418 of record NW_022103902.1, on the reverse strand, counting down.
CTTAGTGCATCCACACATGAACTTCTTTACCTTAAGACACGTTTCTACACATAATACTTTAAGGAACTAGATTATGAAGCATTCAAGGTTCAAACTCAAAAACACAACCCCAAACTAGTACTGTCTAGTCAGTTCAACTCATAGGGATACAGTATCTGGTTTCTGAAAGTTACATTTCCTATAAATCATTACAGGACAGACAGCCTCATTGTCTTCCTCTGAGTCATAGGTGGGCTTGAACCACTATTGACCGTATAGATATTAGCCCAGTGCCTGATCCACAGTGCCACTATGGTTCCTTATTAAAGGCCAGAAGCTACATATCTATGCATTTATTTATCATATTAAAAGCTTAGCTATCTAGATCATAGAGAGTCTGAATTTGCCTATATATGATTTAAAAGATTTTTTTTCAAAGATGGTAACTTCACATCACTATATATTCATTTTAATATCCAATTCCTGCATGAATATATATCTATATATAAATAATCTCTGTAAGTATATATCCCAGAACATATATGTATTCTATTTGTTTGTAGAAGTCAGTAAAACATAAGGATCGTGTGCCAGTTACCATTCAGGAGCACTCTGTTATCATAGGACATGGTACTCAAAAAAAAAAAAAAAAAAAAGGACAGAGATTATTTATTTAGCTGCAAAATGCAAATCTCCTATTTAAATGCCAGGTTTTCCGTTTTGTTGGCTGACAGCAGCCACGAGTAGTACAGAGATCTCTGGAAATCCTCTCCTACAGATGCCTGCTGTGGAGCCACTACACAGTTCAGCCTTATTTCTAAGGAGAATTTTCTAGTGCCCGCCATCAATCCCACTTAGCAGTTACCCTGCAGACCACTTACTGAAGACCCTGACTACTGCAGGGGCCTCAAACACGTTGTCCTCGGTCACTAGCATGCACACAAATCTCTTTTCGTCACTGATCCTTGCATGGCTGATGGACAAAGTGTAGTTCTCGGAGAGGCTCAATCTGTCTCTGTATTCCGGAACGTCGTCGTACTGCACGCTCTTCTTGGTCGATGACCTGAAGGCAATGAATACTGGGGAGCCATCGGGCTTTTCCTAAAAGTTAAAAGGAAGACACATTTCAAAAGCAAGCATATGCAGATGTTTCAGGATTACACTCCAACTAACAAAATTTCCTTGGCCATTTTCTCCCACTAATATCTGTAGTTTTGTCCATTACGAATACTTTTGGATATGCACCTCATGTAACATTTTGGCTACAGGAAATTACTCCTTTTCAATGGAGACGCTATAAGTTCTTTTATAGGTCTCAGTATAAATGTGTGAAAACGAACAGACAGAACCCTGGGAAGCTGTACTTTTCTTGCACCTGGAAGACAAAATTAATGACTTTTTTTTTTGAAATGAGAAAGGGCTTTAAGAAAAGATAAAATGAAAGTAAAAAGGTACAGTATTATATGCAGCTACCCATCACAGAAAATTAACTACTTGGGCTACAAATACCCAATTATCTTTTGGACAATGACCATGGGCATGTTTTTTTTCTTACTCTGGGAATACACTTTAAATGTCCGTATCTTTCAGTCAAAAGTGACAGAAGATAGCTTTACGTAGAACGTCGCTTATTTGGGGAATCTTTATGGAGGGACAGTATACGTGCCTGTACAATAATTGTCAATGAAACCACATCCATTGTTTTGTCATCTCATGCATATAACTGAACTCAATATGTTCATATATAAAACCTCATTATCAAAATACAGTTTGCATATACAATTTTGCCGAGGACAGTAACAAATTCATTTCTTATGCTCCCATAAACATTGTCTTAGCTAATGATCTAAGATAAAGCTCATTTCCTCTTCTACTTACCTCATAGGCCTTTCAGAAGATGGGATCTGATCAAGCACATTAAAGTGTGTGACAAATTTTAAGATGCTTTGAAACGTTAAGAATGAATAATATGGATTATCAAGTTAATCTTGAAAAGACCAAAAATTTTCATCAAGTGGAAAGCTAAATATGCAAATTATGTTCTCATGATTTCTTTTGATTTTAGAACAGTTTAAAAAAATCTTTGCCTTGAATCATTCCTTCCTTAAGAGTAATATGTTACCTTAAGTGTAAGTATTCATCTATTTCAGAAATGAATAACAGTTATTGTTTTTGCTTTGGACTTTCCATATGTTGACTGATTTAATTTTTAGAACCAACCCAGTAGATGAAAGTTGTGATATCAGGTCCATTTACAGATTAAGCAAGGAGGCAGCGTTTGGATCAATAATGTCCAAAGTCACAGCTAACCTATCGAAGCAAAGCTGAGATTTGAGCTCATCAACCTGGCTCCATATACCAATTTGGATCGCCGGTAGCTCCTCTGTCCCCGGTTCTGTGGCAGATGCTGGTGGAAAGAAGCCAGGAGTGCGGGTGGGAGGGTTACACAGGGAAACTTTGAGCTTCCCTCCCAGGGAACTCCTTGGAGAGCACGCAACCTTTCACATGTACCTCTCATCATTTTATTGCCGAAGCTTTTTGCCTGACAATTTGAAAATTGCCATTATTGTTTGTTTCCCAAATATCTCTGTATCAGTGCAGGTAAAAATTGCTCCCTTGGTTGTAGTTAGAATCTTCTATGATTGCAGAAGTTTTTCATCACCTGCATTCAATTTATTGTGGCAGTAAGTTTGATCCAACAGATGAATTATGTGACAGTTAGTCGGTACCTTAGAATTTTGGGGGTGCTAATACACATTTTTCCCTCCTGGGTCTTATATCAAACTTCCACCTTCTTAGGAAAAGAGAAATAATTGAAATTTACCCAGCAGGAACTGGATAACAGGAGGAGAGTACAAAGAAAGGATATGTGGGGACCTTTCTTTTTCTATGCATTAGATTCGATTGATCGCCCCACAGTCAGAGCAAGGGACATTTGTCAAGCCAATTGCCAAGCACTAGATAAGCATTTTCATAGGAACGGCGTCATGCAAACCTCTAGTGACGCCGTGAGCAAGATTCTATGCTCATCTACATTTCCTAGATGAGAGAATGGGGACGAACTCACTTGCAGCAGAATTGCAGTGAGCACAGGGTAAAGGCTCTTGGTCAGACTTGAGAACTCACATTTTAAAAGACGGTGTCACACATATCACCCCAAGAGCAACCTGAAGCACATTTCCCAGAACCTGTTCTTCAGAATACTGAAGTCTTGGAGAGTTTGGAGGAGAAAAGCAAAACTTTGGATAGTCAAAAAAACAAACAAACAAAAAAAAACCTTAATAAGTTGAAATATGTCCCTCACAGGGTTCACAATGTACTCTGACATTTGAAGGACTCTCAGGGATTTTGTAATAAGGAAAAGTCCAGCAACTGTGGGCCATCAAATTCCTTTCCTATGCACATACCTGTCCACACTTCGAGGAGCTGGAGCAAGTTTGTTCTGTTCTACACGAGATTAGTAAAAGTGATTGTGCTCAAGGGGTCAGAGTTAAGCTTGCAAAGTACCACGAGTCTCCACAGAAGTCTCTTTCAGTGGTTTTAGGAGTTGAATTGAGATATTTTATCCAACCTAGTTACCCAACACCACCACACCCAACTCCCTGATCACTACCCTCCATTTTCACACCCTTTTATATTTCCATAACTGAAAAAAATATATGCAGGTTTGCTATCTATAAGAAAAAGATAGAATCAACAACGTTCCATGGAACAAAAGACCAACAACATCTGTGCTAAGGCAAAATTCTAGAAAAGACGTCATAATGCTCATGGGCAATTACTTCCCTATGAGTGTGTGAGTGTGCTAGCTGCGCATGTCTGGATTTGCAACAGCCACATCGTGCTCAAACTGGTCCGTGGAGATGGCAGTTCTCTTTCTCCTACTCTAGTCTATAGCTTTTAGTGTAGGATGCTGCCTATTTCTCTGCTTCTAATGTTTAAGGTTAAATCTTTCAAATGAGCATGATCTAAGAATTACGTGTTTATTGGCTTTATTTAAAAGTAGCATTTGTTATGTAAGACTTAGAAATGATTCTTTTAGCATATTCAACAGATTAATTCCACCTTCCCACATTTGTACCCACAGTCAAATTTTGCCATTATGCTAATTTGAAACTCATTGACTCATCTAAAAATTTTTAGTTCAAAAACTGGAAGTAATTCACCTAGTTCAAGGTCAGTTTAACTTACATATTTCCACTTGCCAAACATGAGATTCTGAGGTACATCCAGGCGACAAGGCAGGTTAATGGTCTCTCCATAAACTGAACTTACTGTGTACCATCCGAGACCTTTAGGGAGAAAACAGAGAAGAGAGAGGAGAACATTTTAAGTGTTTTCTTCTTATAAAGAATTATCAAATATAGCTTTAGGAAATTTGCAAGCATTATTAAAATCTGAGATACACTAAAACCATAACTGAATTGTGTTTATAAAGGACAAATTCAGTACAAATATTGTTATTTTGTAGTATTAGAGTATCAAACAGCAGTATAAATGTTTGCACTTCTAATATATATTCTTCACAAAGCATTGTTTATGAAGCTCCTCTCCATTTGTTAATATTAAACTAACCTAAACCACACTTTGCTACGATGAGACAGAATTGTTTTTACCTTATTTAACTTTTTATATAAAAATGTAATATGCAAATAAATAGTTATACTGTAGGGGAGGAAATCCCTGCTTAAATATGTAGCATACTATTAAAATCTACATGCAGTCAGGATATTTAACCAATTTAGACACTCAGCTTGGTACTAGTCCTTTAAAACATCTCCAGGAGTTTATATTTCAATTTGCTTAAAATCACCTGTAGCATTTAATACTAGTAAATTATAAATCATATAATGTGTCGTTGTAGGCTAAGCATATGGAGAGACCTTTAAACTGAACATTCAAAAATAAACAGTGTTTTGTCCACCAGGTGGTGCCAAAGTGCAAAGCTAAAGCAATATGCAGCCATAAATAAGACCCTCTAAAGCAGTGGTTCTGGACCTTCCTAATGCGGTGACCCTTGAATACAGTTCCTCATGTTGTGGTGACCCCCAACCATAAAATCATTTTCGTTGCTACTTCATAACTGTAATTTTGCTACTGTTATGAATCTTAATGTAAATAGCTGATATGAAGGATGTATTTTCATTGTTACAAATTGAACATAATTAGACATAAAGCACGGTGATTAATCACAAAATAGTATGTAATTATATATTGTGAAATATTTATGTGTGTTCCCATGGTCTTAGGCGACCCCTGTGAAAGGGTGGTTCGACCCCCCAAAGAGGTCGCGACCCACAGGTTGAGAACTGCTGAAGACATTGGGCAGCGCGAGTAGTACCTTTCAATTTTATCTATCAATCTCCAGGTGTGTACCTTAAATTTTACAAAAAGATACCACCGTCCTATTTTAAATTTTGTCAACTACTTCCTCTGTAAGCAATTTTGTTGTAGTGAGTGAAAAAAAATGCGCTGCATGTAAATATACAGCCTAACAACTAGTGCTCAGTAGTTTTAACACTAGTAGAATTTCGTATACAAAGCTAATGCTTTCTGGGGGGTGCTCAGTGGCATAATGAAAAATGAGGTCATTCATGTGGAAGACTCTTGGATGCCTCGTGCTGGAGCTTCACCCTCTTCCAACTTCCCAGGTCAGAAGGGCGTAACACTGGAAATGACAACAGTGGTCTCTTCAGTGGTGAGTGTTTAGAGACGTGCAAAATAATGGCAGCTGAGAAGCTGCCTTAACCCAGACACAGAGTGGGTCTGCCTCGGTTCTTTGACTCTGAAACGTGAACTGCTACCATCTGTCCGCGGACCTGTTCAGTGCACTCTCCAGGTGTTCCAAGACAAGGGAACGACGTCGTGATGAAACTCCCCGTGTTTTCTGTTTCTATAGCAAGGCACTGGAATATTAGATGATGTCAATGGATCTAATGTGACCTGGACTTGTAACTTGAATAATCGCAGAAAATGCATCTCTATCTATCACCCACCATTATACAAACACACCTTCCTTTTACAACTAAGGGTCCTATTAGGTTGACCGAGGAGAGAAACATGTTGTACAGCTTAGGGACCCAAGCAAACAAATGCACTGCCACCAGTCAACGCTGACTCACAGCGACCCTGCAGGACAAGGGAGAACTGAGTTTCTGAATGTAACTGTCTGAGGGAGTAGAAAATCTTGACTTTTTCCTCAGAGTGGTGGTTTCGAACTGCTGATGTTGAGGGTTTCAGCAAAGCCTAATCACTATGTTACCAGGGTTCCTTTGCCCAGCACAGGGAAATAGAAAGAAACACCCTCCCCCCCAGTGCCCCCCACTTCCTCCCATATTTTTTACAATAGGGTTTCAAGTTGTATAAATGTTTGACACATAGTATATCAGCATGATGAAAACACAATTACCACAGCGAAGAGGCTGTGCATTTTTAGCTTTCATATTTCTAGAAACAGTGACTGGCATTTAATGGTCACCTAATAAAATTATTTCTAATTGGAATGTTGCACTGGCCTCTGCATGTTGGGTACTAAATTGACATCATTGAAAATCAAGGAGATTTGTTCATATTAGAATTTCTGGACAACAACCCTATAGGATTCTAAAGCTGGAGTCATATGGAAACAGACCGCTCTACCTGTCTTCTGGCAAGTGGCTGCTAAACTCAGGCTAATGGCAATTAGGCTAGCAGCCGAATACTTTAACTATGATGCCACGAGGTGGACTCCTTTATCATATACAAAATACAGGCTGCCATATTTTCTTCTATGTATAAGTAAATTGAATATTGTGCTTGTTTGACACTCGCTGTTTTGACAAGAAACAAACAATAAGCCAACATATATCATAAGTATTCATCGACGGAACTATAGTAGAAAAGTAATTAAGCATCATTTGTGCTCTGTGATTTGTGGATAATATACTGAACTGCCTTTTTTTAATCTTCCTTATAATGACTATAAAGCAAAAAACAGAGTTGTGATTGTCGTGTGTGTGTGTGTGTGTGTGTGTGTGTGTGTGTGCATTCAACTATTTAAAGATTTGTGGTTGATTCTTTCAATGACAACTCACCATCCAAAATCAGCCAAGACCCTGGAGATAGGAATTTGAAACATGCTGTCAATACAATCTGGTGTCAAGAGTGGGGGCAGACTGCAAACTCTAAGTGCAAGGCCAGCGAATATCTAGACATGGAAGCTTGGTTCCTTGGACATAGGGGCTGAGTGAACGATAATAAAGTGGATGGCATTAGGGGCCATGATCCTGATTTTTTTTTAGAAACAATTTTAAAATGTTATAACGATCATCTTTCTCTTGGTGATAAATGCACCCTGACTCCCACGTTTATCAGAGAGAAAGACTACAGGCTTAGGTCTGTGGAATTGCTAGCTGACATGCTCTGGGAGGCAGAGGTCACTGGGATTTGGTGGGGAATTAGTGCTCAAATTTCTACAGATGTCTTCATCTTTGATATGAAGTGCCAGTGAAGCTCCAAGTCCCTGTCAACACAAATGGTTCTGTTCATACAATTCACAGAAGAAGCTTTTTCCCTTTGACTTGCCAAGACTAAATTGAATTTAGCTTACTAGAATACCCCTGCAATTTTCTCCCTGCAATATTGGCTGGTTAAATTATTCATGAATTTGCAGCCTGCAGACTATTGGGCATTATAGTAAATATAGAATGCCTATAATGTGTTTCCACATTATAAAAGCAATGTGCACATGTGTGTGCACTGAACATATGCATTTGTGTATAATGCATGTACATCTATGTATATATAAATGCTACATAGGCACTTTGCAATGTGTTCCTGGTCGTGATGGTAGGTGTTTCCCTGCTAACGGCAAGGCTAGCTATTCCCCGCCACTAGCTGCTCCCTTAGGGAGAGATAAAGCAATCTACTTTAAACAGATCATTGGTTGCAAAAAGCTTATATAAGTATCACTATGAGTGAAAACTGACCGAGAGTGGGCTTTCCTGGCTATTTTTAATAAATGTAAGTTATTATAAATTATTATTACTATTATGATCAACGTTACTTGGCACACAATGAAATGTGAAAATGGTTATACTGGAGGATCTGCAGGAAACTATGTCAACATTTCAAAAATAAAAGTGGATTACTTTGTGGGATCCAGCTCACATCTGGGTGGGTCCTAAAGAATGACTGTATAATTGAAGGGAGGAAATTGAGGCAGACAAAAGTTTTGGGGTGCTCACCTCCTCCATGACATCAAGTCCAAGTGGGAGAGTGAGGAAGAACATATTCTTACGCCAACTTATATAGTCTTGGGACATGCAACCCCCTAATTACAGACAACCACACCTATAGGGCAGTACCTTAAACCTGGAGTTCATTGGAGGCATAACCTAACACCAGGGTTGCGGGCAGGTAAGGGAGAGTGACTGTCCCCTGAGCAATAGCAACATGTCTGCTCCTATAGATGGAGTGGAGACCCAAAGCCCATTAGTAGGCCACTGGAGATCCCCTTGCAGAGGAGTCTCGGGGAGGAGACGAGCCAGTCAGGGTGCGATGTAACAACGATGAAAAATACAGCTTTCTTCTAGTTCCTAAATGTTTCCTCCCCGCTTCCACTATCATGACACGAATTCGACCTTGCAAGTCTGGCTAGACCAGAGGATGTACACTGGTACAGATAGGAAATGGAAATACAGGGAATCTAGGGCGGATGATCCCTACAGGACCAGTGGTGTGAGTGGCGAAACAGGGAGGGTAGAGGGAGAGTGGGTAGGAAAGAGGGAACCGATTATAAGGAACTATATGTGACCTCCTCCCTGGGGGACGGACAACTGAAAAGTGGGTGAAGGGAGACATCGGACAGGGTAAGATATGACAAAATAACAATTTATAAATTATCAAGGGCTCATGAGAGAGGGGGGAGCGGAGAGGGAGGGGAAAAATGAGGACCTAATGTCAGGGGTTTAAGTGGAGAGGAAATGTTTTGAGAATGACGAGGGCAATGAATGTACAAATGCGCTTTACACAATTGATGTGTGTATGGATTGTGATAAGAGTTGTATGAGCCCCTAATGAAATGATTTTTTTTTTAATTTTTTAAAAAGAGGTAACAGTAAGGGGGTACTATATGGGAGGATAGTTTGTGGATGATTTTCAGCTATAAGAATGTGACTGGGACTCATCTCCAACTCACACCTGTGAAGGCCTCCCTCCACTCAGATGTCTGGCTTCCCAGGCTTCTGAATTATGAGAGTAAGCATTTGTCCACATACACTCTCTTCCCAGTCCTCAGTTTCCCACCTAACTTGAGACAAACAACACCAGCAAAATGACAGGGCTACAGAAGCTAAATGGGAGCATTCAGGGGAATCCCAATGAGGTAAGCAAAACATATGAAAAAGCTTGTAATTAAAATAATTTTGGCACAGAAAATATCAGAGAGAAACCCAAACATTCAGTTGCAATTGAGTCAATTAAATGTCCTACAGAGCTGAAGAACTGCTCCATAAGGCACTGAGGCGATAGTGGTCACAGGGAGTCCCTGAGTGACAAAAATGGCTAACACCTCATCTACGAACCACAAGGTTGGCAGTTCAGTCCTGCCCAGAGGCATTTCCGATGACAGGCCTGTTGATTTGCTTTCACAAGTTCGCAGCCTTGACAATCTTTTAGAGATGATCCACTTTGTGCACATCGGGTCGTCGTGAGTCAGAATCCACTACACAGTGACTAACAATGACAATCATCGTTACAGAAAGGGATGTTCAGGCCTTTCTTTCACGGCACCTTCACGGGGTTCACACTGCCCATCTCTAGCTTAGCGGTCAAAGAAGCCATTTATGCCCTCCAGGGACCTGTGAATCGCTTCCAAGATCAAACTGTTCGTTCTTTCAGCAGTACATGAATACTTTCAAAGACTCTTTGCCAGCATCATAATTCAAATGCATCGATTTTTCTTCTGTCTTCCTTATGCATTGTCCACCTTCCACATGCATTAGAGGCAAATTAAAATACCATGGCTTGGGTCGGGCTCCCGTAGTCCTCAAAGGAATGCTCTTGAGTGTTGAAGGCACTTGTGAGGCAGCGTTCGTTACCCAGTGCAACGTATGACTTGATCTCTGGAATGCTGCGTCCCGGAGCAGTGACTGTGGGTCCAGGTCAGATAAAATCCTTGACAACAGCCTTTTCTCCATTTATCATGATGTCATCTATGAGTGGTGAGGAATTTGCTCTTTTTTACACAGAATTATAATCCATACGGAAAGCGGCAGTCCTTGATCTTCATCAGCCAGTGTTTCAAGCTCTCCCCACTTTCAGCAAGCTAGATTGTGCCAGCTGCTTATCACAGGTTGTTAAAAAACCTTCCTTCAACCCTGATGCCACACTCGTCTTCGTATAACCCAGCTTCTCGGATCATTTGGTAAGCATACAGATTGCATAGATATGGGGAAAGAACACAACTCTGACACGGATCTGTGCTGATGTTAAATCATGCAGCATTCCCTTGTTCTGTTTGCGCAACTGCCTTTTGGTCCATGTACAAGTGTCTCATGAGCACAATGAAATGTTCTGGAATTCCCACTCTTCTCAAGACTATCCATGGTTTGTTATAATCTATATACACGGTCGAATGCTTTGGCATATTCAATGAAACACAAGTAAACATCTTTCTGGTATTCTCTGCTTTGAGACAAAATCCATTTGACATCAGAAATGATATCCCTTGTTCCACATCCTCTTCTGAATCCAGCCGGAATCTCTGGCAGTTCCCTGTCAATGTACTGCTACAACCATTGTTGGATAATCTTTAGTAAAATTTGATTGCATGTGATGTCAATGATATTCTCTATAATTTGAGTGTTCTGTTGGGTCACCTTTCTTTGGAATGGGTAAAAATGTAAATCTCTTCCAGTGAGTTGGCCAAGTAGCTGTCTTCCAAATTTCCTGGCACAGACAAGTGATAACTCAGTGCTTCTTCCGTATGTTGAAACTTTTCAAAGGGCATTCCATCGATTCCTGGAGCCTTGTTTTTGGCTAATGCTTACAGTGCAGCCTGAATGTCTTCCGTCAGTACCATTGGTTCTTGCTCATCTGCTCCCTCTTGAAATGGTTGAATGATAACTACTTCTTTTGGTACAGTGACTCAAGCCATGGTGTTTTCAATTGCTTAGATGCAAATAAAAGCTGGACAGTGAATCAGGAAGACAGGAGTAGCACGGATGCATCTGAATTAGGCATTTGGTGAAAAATACTGAAAACAATATGAAGTTTCAGAAGAATAAGCGAATTTACTTTGGAAAAGGTAGCACTAAAATTCTCCTTAACAATAATGATGGAGAGACTTCATGTTACTTTCTGTGGACAAGTTAAGAGAAACCTGTTCCTGGAGAAAAATATCATACAAGGTGGTTACACCCCACCCCCCAGACAAAAAACAAAACAGATCAAAGCTCTGCTGGGTGGAGATTTTGTAGTACGCACTTTTCCTGCAAGGCGAGCATTGAGTAACTTTCTCTGAGTTGGTACACCCAGCGGCGTCCCTGGGAAGTTTCTCTCTGGACACAGATTTTTTAAAAAAAATAAAAGCCATTTGGCCAGAATCTTGTGGGGGTTTTTGATGGCCAATTTAGGAGAACAGCATGTGGCTGTGAAATTTTGTTTCCTGCTCAGGAAAAATGCCACAGAAACTGTTGTGATATTGAACACGGCTTACAAGGACAGCACTATGGGAAAAACTCAAGTGTTCAAGTGGTGTTCTCGTTTCAAAAAAGGTGAAATGTTGATTGTCGAATCTCATTCTGGATGTCCGTCAACCTCCCCGATGGATGAAAATGTCAACAAAATACGTGTACTTGTGCTCTAAGACTAATGACAGACCATTGAAGAGATGGGGAAGTTATCTGGACTATCGTGGAGCTCAGTTCAGCGGATTCTAACAGACGATTTGGGAATGAGAAGGGTCGCTGTCAAATTTGTGCCTTCGGTTCTGAACTGACCAGGAAAAAGAGCTTCAAGTGGAAACATGTCCTGCTTTGAAAGAACAGCTCTGAAGTGACTCAGATGTTTTTCCAAGGTGACAAGACAGGTGCTGTTCTCACGACCTGAAAGCAAACATCAATCAAGCCAGATGCCATCGTCACCTCATCCCCAAAACACTGGTCAAGTGAAATCAAAGATCAAGATGATGCTCATTTGTTTTTTGATGTGAGGGGGGATAGTACATTTGGAGATCACTCTACCAGGTCAGACGGTTAATAAGGCTTTTTCTTTAGAGGTTCTGAAAAGATTGTGTAACGGTGTGTGACAATAAAGGCCTGACTTGTGGCAGACAGGGGACGTGTTTTGCCACAACAATGCATTTGCTCACACAGTCATCACAGTGCGCCAGTTTTGGGCAAAAAATGGTTTCCCTCTCTTGCCCCACATGCCTTACTCACCTGACTTAACTCAGTGAAACTTATTTTTGTTTCCATGAATGAAGAGTGACATGTAAGGACAGTGATTTGATGACATAGAAAAGCTGAAGGAAAAAAAAAAAGAGGGATGTGCTGTCAGTCAGCAGCCAGACAGATGAGTTTGAAAACTGTTTCCAAGAATAGAATTGCAGATTTGGTAAATGTTTGAAGTGTAATGTAGAGTACTTTGAAGGTGATGAGGTTGTTTTATAAAAAATTAAAATACATAGCTTTGAAAGAAAATTCCATTGTTCTGGGGGTACCCCTCTGTGTTAGATTGGGTACATTACTGAAACAAATCCACAGAAAGTCTTATGTATAAGAGAGAGTTTTATATAAAGGTTAAGCGCACATCAAGAAAACATCCAACCCAGTGCTGCCCAAGCCCACAAGTCCAACATTAGCTCATATGTCGGACACCAATCCACAAAGTCCTCCTCCATCTCACAAAATACACACAATAATGCCGACTGCAGGAGGAAAGCTGAGTCAGTGAATGTGTAAGCATATGGCTGCTCCAGCACCCAGGGCTGCATCGGGGTAGGTTCATGTGGCTTCTCCTTGGGGATGTCTTACAGGAAGTGAGCCTTGCCAGGTAAAGCAGGGAACTGGCTAAGGCAGCTGTACCCTGGTCCAACCATCAGAAAGCAAGAGACCTGAGAACTAGAAAGGCCAGGCTCACTGAGCCATTTATCTTTCCGCCCTCCCATTAATCCCATATGTGTTTATCGGCCAGGTTGGCACAGGTACAATTGAGGCTCGGTGAAAAAGAAGGAAGGTCATCACTGAGATGGAGTGAAACAGTGGCTACTACAATTGGCTTAAACTTACCAACAATTGTGAGGCTGGCACAGGACTGGGCAGAGCTGTGCTTTGGTGTCCAGTTGTATGAGTCAAGACCTACTCAAAGACACTTGCCAACAATTTTGACATTTAAAGTAGCATTCCTTTCTGATTCTTTCATGTATTAGGAGACATACAACTTTAATTAAAACATGAAAATATTCTTATAACATTGGTTGAAAATAATATCTCTGAACATCAACACTGTTGATGTTTTGGACTGAATAAATCTTTATTGTGGCTGTCCTGTATTTTGTAGGATGTTTGGCCGCCAGTGGCTCCTTTCCTCAGTAATGGTAACCAAAAATGCCTCCAGAAATTGCAAAATGTACCTGGGAGACAAAATTGTGCCTCCCTTCCCAGCCCCATCTACTTGAGAATCACAGGTGTAGACCTTCAACCACTGGCTTCTTTGTTCAACAATACTCTGTTTCTCAATAAAATTATCTTTAGTAAAATAGAATTTGAGTGACACTAAATAATCATGGAATATAAACAAAGTTACAGACGTATTTGATAACAACCGATGCTTTTTGAAAATGTATTATAATTAAAATTAACAAAAATAAAACATGCTTTCCCACAAAGATGACATGTATCAAACTATAACAGGAAGTTTGGCTTCTGCAAACAATTTGATTCTCACTCTTTATAGAAATAACAAATATTTGATTTAAGCAAATATACTTCATTTACCAAAAACAAGCACAAATTATATCCATGATTTATAAACTTTCTCCACTATACATACACCTATGTCTGTATTCAATGGGATACAATCTAGGATCCTATGATCCTTTTGCAAAGTTATTTTATCTCACAATTCCTCTCATACTTTTGCATTTAATATGAGATTTTTATGAAAGCCATGAAATATATCAGAATCACATTTTTTTGCATGTGTGATACAAGGACCTGCAATTCTTAAGTAATATGGAATGGATGGGAAATGGGAAAAAACAGCTGATGAAATCTAAGGAAATTTTGAGATACAGAAAAACAGATGTTTCACTTTTGGGGGGTCAACTTCCCTTAAACAAATTTGGGTACTTAGGGGCCAAATTAGGTCATTAGTAATTCAGAAGTCAGAATGCATCGCTCAAAATTTCCTACCTGTATTGTCTTGGACACATGCCATATATTATATTATAGTCGTTATGAAATACTGCCTGGAAATAAGCAGGCAGTAATTTTCCCTTTCGCTTTCTTCCTTCAGTACTCAAATTTCTATAAATGTATTACTTTATTCCTTTCATATTAATTATTCAGGTGCACAAAACTTTTAGAAGGCAAAAGTCCATCTTCCTCGATTATAAAATACTGTTAGTATCAAGAGTATATTGCAAGATGGATGCTCGATTGTACTTCCATGCTTGTAGCTGACAGTGCTCTAAAAATCTGACCCGTTCTAAAACATATTGGTCAATGTTACAATCCATGGTATATGATAGAAAGATGGACGCATTGTAATTTTCACAACACAGCATCAGTATTTGCATTACCATGCGAATAAATTGCATCTTCAATTTACCTTTATCTGATACTTCCTTGTACGCTAAACATATCATGTTTTTTTTTTATGAAGCTAGATAAGTCAGTTTCTTCCAAATAGTCAGTTTCCCTCTTTCTATGCCTCATTCCCCCCCCCCTCCCCCACTATCTTGGACCCATTAACGCTGGCTGAATTCCTATGTATCTTTTAAGGCTTATCTCAAAAATTATCTAGTTATATAATCAATCACCCATCAAATATTCATGGAATATTATGACATACTAAGTACGAAGTGTGCTGTGTAGGGAGATTACATAAACAAAATACCAACTTCTTGTCCTCAAATGACAAAATCAAGTTTGTGTGAGCTCCTTAAGATGTAATTAAATGTTGTGGAGATACATGAAAAATATTCTCAACAATTAGTGGTTGGCTATTGGCTGAGGCATCTGTAGCTTGAATTACAGTTCAGTACGCAGAAGGTGCCCTGGTGGCATAATGGATTACCCATCAGGCTACCAACCACAGAGTCCACTGTTCAGAACCACCCCAGTGGAGAAAGAAGAAGCATTCTACTCTCATTAAATATATACAAATATAGATCAGAAACTGTATAGGACAGCTCGACTCTGTCCTACAGGGTCACGATGAGTCCAAATGGGCTCTGTAGCAGTGAGGGAGGCAGAGCGATAAGGCCGCTACTTCACTGTAGTCACAAAAGGGAACGAGGCATAGCCGCTGGGTGATACTTAGTTGTATTTCTCTGAGCAAACATCAATTTTTTATCACAGTTATTTCTACAGATAGACCTCTGATCTTCATAAGGAACAAGTCCCAAGACTGGCAGTGTTCCCAAATTCATAAATGCACAACAATCCACCCAATAAAATGCGATAAAACATCATACCTCTTTACCCTCACTTTATGAACATCATTAAATAACCATTTGACTTCCATTTGAGGACATTTTAAAATCACAATCAACAATTTTTTTTTCAGAAATAAATAAAAAGCCACGGATGTGATTTAATTTGAAGGCCCTGGTTTTTATTTTTTGAGAAGTGTGTTGTGAATTTAAAATCAGAAAATGTGCAGATTCACTGTAATTGATAGAATTTCTCAACTTGGGTTTCATCAAATGAGTCAAGGCATCTATGAATACTTTAAAATTATGACCATACTTGACGGTTATACTATAGTCAATTCCTTTTCATGGCGCTTCCAATCTTATCTTTGTCACACTCTCCAAATGACACAGGAGGCACCCTACAAATCGAGTCTGTGGGACTCTAATTTCTTGATAGGCTACTTCGTCAACCTCCTGCATTTAAAATGAGCCACCTCGGAATCGGGAGCAGCGGATTTCACGGCTATCAAGAAAGAAGAGCCAGGAACGGAGTGCATCCTTTGGGGTCTGAGAACCCTGCGTGCTAAACTCCGTCAATCCAGGAGACAGAGCCGTGACAACCAAGATGTGGTAGAGAAACAGTGACAGCCCAGGGAGTCGCACCAAGCATGAGGCAGGGCCACAGGTCTTTGGGTCCATGGACTGAAAACGTTGAGGGTTGGGGAACTACATGTGCTGACTTACAGAGTTAGAGCTGGGTGCCTTTGGGCTGAGACTTAGAGTGAAATGGAATACCCTTTGGGCATTTATCAGCAGCCCTGATGGAGTTCGGTAACTCTTGCCCAAGCCGCAGGCAGAAGTTGAGGAGCCTTGTGATGGGGAGGCTAAGGATCAGAGAAAGATTGTGAAGAAGCATCCCTTCTTCAAGAAGAAATGACTCTGAGTCTTTCTGATCTTGAAGCCTATCTGGTTGAACTTCCCTAATAAACCTCACAATGATCTTTGAATTCTGTGCGTTCCATGCACCGCATTGTGGAAGCCGGTAGAGAAGCAGAGTGCTGTGGGAGGGGTGATTGCTGTTGGGACTGGTAAAGGAGTTTCAGGGGCGGGGGGTGGGGGGTGGTGCATCGCGGACATCTGCCTCCTAGAAATCACCAATGGGCTGATAGTGGGTTTGTTTCTCCTTGCGCCTTTGGAAGTGGGAGGCAGTCAGATGCCAACACCTCACCATTCTTAGAACAGCATACTGAGACGTTTGCTTTTACAGAGATTAGAAGGATTTAGAGCTTTCAGAAGACTGTTATAGGTGACCTTGAATCAGAAACTGAAAGTATAAATTTGACTACAAATTGAATAAAAACTATAGAAGCACAATTTGGAGGTTTTCATAAGATTTTGAAATGGTAATGCACTTTCATCCATTAAGTCCACTTCTGGGAATCTATCTTGCAAAATGTTTTGCAGATGTATTCATTCCAACAGTTACATGTAATGATAAGCTAATACAACATCTTTGATAACATTCCCAATATTGCAAAACCTATGTGTTCATGAATATGGGAATAATAAAGTAAAATGTATATTGATATAATCCATTATATGAATCCACTGACCAGAAGAATTGAGACAAAATATACTGTTTTACTTGAATTTAATGCACTTTGGTATTTATAATTTTTTCATTTTCAAAATTGTCATTAATTCACTAACTGCTAGGGAGTTAGTGCATATAATCAATTATATGATTATACTAACTACTAGGGAGTTAATGAATATAATCATTTATATCTGACTAGGCTCTTGGTTAATGCTAATACGCTATGGTTCAGATCCACTTGTGGGGACAAAGTTGCTCCATGCTTTCTATGTGCGCATGTGGGGCTAGAGCCATACGCCGTAGCCCAAATGAGGTGACCTTGAATCAGAAATTAAAAGGGTAAATTTGGCCCTAAATTGAGTAAAAACTATAGGAATTATGTAAAAAATAAAATAAAATATAAACAGATACTCTTCCCTGTGCCTCGACTCTTTAATTCATTGTAAATGTGAGGGGAACTAGCAGCGTAATGATTACGCTGTGACGCATGCTATTTGAGGGAAATGTTGGCGATTTCTCACTGTGTGACTCTTTCCAGTCCTCTGAAGTTTTCAGTACCTCCGTCATGACAGCACACAAGATAGAGCCTTGCTGTGTTCCACTTAACGGAGCTCTCTGAGCTCCATACTCTTTTCTCTGCATTTCAAATTCTAGAATGTACTCTTCTTTAAAAACCGGGGAACCCTTGATGTTGCCTGTGAGGATCAGACGTTCCTATCTTCACGATGTCACCAAAAAGCTACTCTATTTGCCTCTGCAGCATGTTAGTGGAACACACCACCCATATACACAGTGATGGGTTTGGGTGTGCTTTGGGTGAGTCAGTATAAGCACCAGGCTTCAGTGTTTCTTCTGCAACTAGCCTCACATGATCTGAGGAGAAGACACATTTTCCCTCCCCCCGGGTTGCCAAATTGAATTTAATACATTCTGGTATTTATAATTTTATCATTTTAAAATTTTTCATTAATTCACTAACTACTTGGGAGTTAGTGAATAGAATCATTTATATCTGACTAGGCTCTTGGTTAATGCTAATATGCTATGGCTCAGATCCCTCTGTGGGGACAAAGTTAAAGAAAACACTGAAAACAATACTTGATGCTTTCTATGTGTGTATCTGGGGGTAGAGTTATCCACGGAAGCCCAAATTAAGAATGCATACTTTGTTTTGAAACAGAGTTGTATAGTGCAGAAGACTGAACAGGAAACACAGTCAAGCATATTTCCTTTATGGAATATATTTTGCTTCCTATTCAAACCAAGAAACAATTATGTATTAATGATTTATGTTAATCAGATTCATAGGGTTGACACGTTCTTTAATAATTCTTCTAATTATGGTGCCTGTGTAAGGAGCTACCCTATACTCTCTTAGACAATCAGTAGATGAAAATAATCACTTCAAATATTATTTCCTTGTCCTCAGCCCTGCTTAAAAGAATCCAATTGCTTTTAGTTTTTGCATTGTTTGTATCAAGAAAATGGATTTCATTTGGAAACTAAGTTAACTAAGGAAGTAGGTGGAGGAAACTAAGATTGGAACATTGTGAAGTTAAAATAATCCCCAAAGATGGATGCAATTACGCTCCACTGCTCTTTAAGAGTACCAGTTTTATAGATGTTGTGAAGGAAGGCATTTTCCTGTATGTTTTCGCATATAAGTTGTATTAAAATTGTGAATACAATTCAATTATTTTAGCTAGAAGAATAATTGTAATCGTTCTGTGTTCATGAAAACACTATCAACAAGGAAGCAGGCGGAATGCTTCAAAAGCTCTTAAGTACATTATCTGGAGTAATGGAAACTTTTGGAAATTAGACTGGAGTCCGTATTCAGAAAGGGTTCACAGTTAGTGTGACACTACAAAATTTGTTTTCTACAAATAATTTAATGCCATGACAACAAAAAGACCTTGATTTGAAAATTTTCAAAGCTGTCCTCGATAACACTCCCAAGCCCCCAAACAACAAAGTCCTCATGGCTTAATATGCCTCAAAATGCTGTCGGAAAAAGACAGTGCAGCATCTCTTAGCCAATAAGTCCATCACTGTCTCCACAGACAGCATCTGCTTATAACAGCTTATGCTAATTGTATTCCTTTAGAATTTAAAGTAATAGTCAACCATGTTAGAGTTACTGACATATAGAATTTCATGTTAGAATTCAATTAGGAGATTACTATTAGCAGCAAATAGTTTATTAGGGTTAGTGAATAAACAGACCATTAGGTTTCTGCTTCTCAATTGCTTAAGTGATCTTGCTCAGTATGCCAAATTGCCTAATTTGGTACTAAAAATGTTGACACCAAAATATTATAATAAAATATCATTTTGTTTTTTTTCTATGAACCCCAATTAATATTGCTTATGTGAGCTGGCCATTGGAATCAACTCAATGGCATTGAGTTTGGTACGGGGTATGTGAGATGCAGTGAATTATGTAAAATGGCCTTTCTATCTCTAGCCTTCCCTTTTGTGATGTGTTCTACATGGTTAGAATCCCATTTTGAAGGGAATGCCATGCTCTGCTAATGATACAGGATCGAGGTAGGAAATATTTAAATCCTCTCGTTCCCAGTGGGGGTGTCTGCAGTCACTCCTCTTCATTTCCTTCGAGGCATGGTCTGTGGAAAGCAAAAATCACACCTCATCACAACCATCTTCCTGACTGTGCACCGGCAGAAGATCAGTACTGAGTCACTGATGATGGCCACTAATCATATGCCAGTTAGCACTCGAAAAGACTGCTGGCCCAGATTCCTGGAGTCTTCCTGCAAAATATTCCTTGACAGGCATTCCAGTGTGCTCCTTGCGCTGGGTAAACAAGCAAGAGCAGCTTGCTCTAGAGTGTAGGCTCTCTTGCTCTGAATCCTACTTCTCATTTGCCTCTGCCCAACATCCAGTCCTTAGGGATTGAGTAGCTGCCTATCACCTGCCCTGGTTCCACTAGCCTCCCCAGTGTGGGGAATGAGGATGAAAACTCAGACAGATTTTAGAACTTCAGATTTGGGATTTTCCAGCACTCCTAAGCATGTTGAACCTTGTCCTTAACCATTGGTAAGTTCTATGAAGCACTGCACCAACCTCCTGGATCAGGGGTATAAGGGAATACACTAAGGGGAGGAGTGGGAGTGGCTGATATCAATGACTTGGGAATGGTATTTTCCAAAATAGAATTTTGGAAAAGTCAGAGATTTGGGATCTCTTCAACCTCTATCTGATTTGGGATGAGTTTTGTGTACATGATGCCTGATCCTGTCGACACCTTGTGATCACACAGGCTGGTGTGCGTCTTCCACGTGGGCTTACTCGCTTCCCTGCTAGATGGCTGCTTGTTTGACTTCAAGCCTTTCAGATCCCAGATGCTATATCTTTTGATAGCCAGGCACCATCTGCTGTCTGCACCACATTTGTTTACTCACCCATTTTGTCTTCAGCTATCGTGTCAGGAAGGTGAGCATCAAAGAGTGCCAGGTTGTCAGAACAAAGTGTCCTTGTGTTAAGGGAGGACTTGAGTAGAGGCCCAAAGTCCATCTGCTATCTTAATACTTGTCATGTAAATATTTGTGCATTAGACTCTATCCCTTGCATTATAAATTAATATATTTACATATGTACATGCCTATAGTGAAGGCCCAAAGCTCACTTGTAGATAATGAATATCCCCCCACAGAAGCAGTATATGGAAGGGATGATTCAACCTAGGTATAGTATAGCACCATCAAATCACACATCATTCCTCTAGTTCCTAAATACTTCCTTCCTCCGCCCCGTATCATGACCCACTTCAAACTTACAAATCTGGCTAGAAAAGAGAATACACATTGTTACAAACAAGAGTTCTCAACATATGGAATTCAGGACAGATAACCCCCTCAGGAACAGTAATGGGAGTAGTGATATCATGAGAGTAGGGAGATGGCCAGGGAGGGGGAAGGGAATCCATCACAAGATTGGATATAGCCGACCCCAAAGGGGACGAATAACAGAAATGTGGGTGAAGAAAGACAATGGGCAGTATAAGATATGAAATAACAATATATAATTGGTCAAGGATACACAAGGGAGAAGTGGGTGGGGGTTGGGGGAAAAAGAGGAGCTTATACCAAGGGTTCAAGTAGAAAATGTTTTGGAAATGATGATGGCAGCATATGTACAAATAAGCTTGATACACTTGATGTGTGGAATGTTATAAGAGCTGTAAGAGCCCCCAATAAAATGATTTAAAAAAAAGGAATTAATTCATGCGGTCTCCAAAGGACATAGATTTGTACAACAAATCATGCTAAGCAATGAAGGTTAAAATGTATTTAATAGGTTTTCCACACATTCAGTGCAGCTTGTTAGCTGATTTCAGGGTCTAATATTTGTGTAAATGTCATGTTTTTAGTTGACTTCTCCCCAGAGGGGTTGCAATTTAAGTTTAAGTCATAAGAAGAAAATGATGGTTTACTACAAAGATGATGCTTTACCCTCCTTGAAGAACTGAACTCATCCACCATAAGATCTAATTTTGTATCATTTGGGAAGAAATAGGAATAGAAATGTTTGTTCAAGGAAAAATAATATTTGTAAAGAATACGCACACTTGGCATAGTAGCATAATTCATGATGAAACATCTTAGTGTCTTCAGACATCTACTGCCTTGTTGTTGTTGTTAGGTGCCATTGAGTCAGTGCCAACCCACAGCGACCCTACGCACAGAACTAAATACTGCACGACCCTGTACCACCCTCACAATTGTCCCCATGCCTGAGCCCATCGATGCACCCACTGTGTCGATCTAGCTCATTGTTCTTTAGCACGGCCTTTCACTTTACCAAACATGATGTCTTTACCCAGGGACTGGTCTCTCTTGACAATATGTCCATCATATGTAAGACGAAGTCTTGCCATCCTGCCTCTAAGGAGCACTCTGGCCTTACTTCTCCTAACCCACCTTGTTTGTCCTTGAAACAGTCCGTGGTACTTTCTATATTCTTTTCCAGCACCACAATTCAAGTGCATTTCTCAATAAATTCTGCTTCCTTAAGGACGAGAAAGTGACCGTGGAAAGAAATACTCAGGGTAGCTAGCTCTTAGTGGGTGCTCCCTGGAGGAGCTCAGGAATATATGAATAGAGAAAGCCCATACTGTAACCTATTAACATTTTAACAATAACTTCTCATATATTACATTTTCTGGGAGAGTCATTATCTTTAATTGATGAGTGGGAGCACAAGTGAGAATGAGAACAGGACAATTTAGGAAAGCAATGAGCAGAGATGAGAAAATAGAAAACTTAGTGAAAGGTAATTGTTTTCATCTCTAAGGTTGTCAGACTGAAGGGGAGCTTTAAAGGTCTTATGAAATTTGGACATAAATTTGCTTCTAACTTTGAAACTTTTCCTGCCTCTCACATAATTTCATTCTCGGAAAGCATTATCTCACAGCTTGGGAGGCCAACTGAAACTTGAAAAGGTGGCCTCTTTGTGTTATTAAATTGTTGTATAATAACCTCAGGAGAACAAAGAATCAACAAAGGGAAACCTGGATAATCAAAAACAAGTCTTAATACACAAAAATGACCCTTCTATAGATAGGGTCAACACAGGGCTCTGAGCAGGTAGACCTTGTTAATAAATGCTTACATGATACCCTTCCTGAGAAGATAATACTAAAAAGATATTGCTATTGAGTCGATGCTGACGTATATCAACCCTACAGGGCACGCTAGTGCTGAGCCTGTGGGGTTCTGTAACTCTTTACTGGAGAAGAAAGCCCCGCCTTTCTCCAGCAGAGTGGCTTCAAACTGCTGACCTTTCGGGTTTCAGCCACCCAAGTAACCACCACGTCACCAGGGCTCCTGAGAAAAGAAATACCTGTGCTCACTGTTGGCTTCCTTTGTTATTTTGCTTAATTGTGCATCATACCTCACCTGCCTCTGCTTCACCCTTTCACCTACGTATTTGAGCAGAATGAATTGATTCATTAGATCAACGTGGCTTCTTTCTTACTAAGTTAAAAAAAATGCGTGTGTGTGAGGTGTGGTGGATGGACATGCACGCACAACTCGCGGACACCCAACTCGGATGCTCCTAACTTATTAGAAGGATCTCAGTTGGAGCACTCTGACATCTATCACCAAGTCTGTGCTAAGGCCACTCTTCCCGTCAAGGTTCCCAGGTAATGACAAAGTGTAGCAAAAATAGTAAGACAGGAACGCCTCTGGGAGACAAGGAATATCTTTGAGAGCTGTCAGCCTGATTGAACTTTAGCGGTGGCCAAGAATAATGCCACGCAACATTCCTTCCCTCTCCCTTTCCTTTGGAGTCACAATTATGTTTCAGTCTCTTTCCCCAGGACCCAAGTCCCTTTCTCGACACTTTCATTTCACTTTGGCACCTTCTCCGAGGTGTGTGACATGGGAAGCTTAGCAGATCCGTATTACAGCAATCGACAACCAGCGCCTAGAAGATTAGAACCTCAACACAGCTGTAGTAAAAGATATTATATTTTGATCCAGAAAGGGTTAGGTAACTGAAAATAAAATAACACATCAGAGTAATGTGGGGGAGTTTACTGTTAGCAATATTGTAAAGGGTGCTTTGTAGTTTGCAGCGTTCTTTTAGAAGGGTTCTGCATTTACTTGTATTTAGATCTCATGGAAACCCTATATGGTGAACAGAAAAGCCTGCATGGAAAGCAAGTCTGACGACGTCTCATCTTGCGGATAAGAAACATTTGCCCAGCAAAGCCCAATGACGAGGGCTCACATCACCAAGCCTGTGTGCGTTGGGGTAGAGCTCAGAATTAATTCTCACTTCAGGTCCAATTTTCATCACTATTGTGCTATGTGTATTTGATTCCTGCTCTTTCAGTGAAAAATATTGCAGTTGATTGACGATTGCCAGGAATATACAGGACAACCTGCCCACAAGAGTCTATGTAAATCTCAATAAAAAACCAGAACACCCAAGTAACTCCTTAGAAGGGGTCCTTTTGATTAAAAGTTTGACTGCTAACCAAAAAGCAGGCAGTTCATAACCACCAGTGACTCCGTGAGAGGAAGGCCTGTCAATTTGCTCCCGTAAAGATTAAAGTCCAAGAACCCCGTTGGGGCAGGTCTCCTCTGTCAGATCAGGAGGCTCTGAGTCAAGGAATCAACTTGATGGCACACAAAAACAACAGGCATCTTATAGATCTAAGATCTAATGCGGATCTTTAAGGAAACCAATACAATCGGTATCAGGCACAACAACACTATGTATGTGTTTCTAGCACCAAACACAGGGAAAGGTAAGACAGGAGATTTTCAAAAAAACACTGTTGAATTAATTAAATGTCAGAACGGAGATTCAATTCAAACTGTTCTGATTTCAAAACCTGTGACTCTCTATCTCCACTTGGAAAATATTCTTGATTTTAAAAACTGATACCATTTCTGCAACCTCTGAAATACATTTTATATTTAGACAATCGCATCTATAGCCACTTGATTTGGAGGATGGAAGGACATAAAAATCTTGAAGGGCAAAGCTTCGGCCTCCATCAGCAGAGGTGATTATTTGCATCCTGGTCGAAGCACCTGAGTCCCCAGGTAGACCTCAGCGGGCATTTACTCTGCACCTGGACCAAGACTTCTGATGACCAGCGTCCTGGGTGGCCAAGCTACAGGCCGGCGATAGCTACTGTAAGATTAGGCTTCTCACATATCCCCAATTCCACCGAGGTGCCAATTCATTTGGCTCATCTTTCTATTTAAAGCAGACAACGTCTTTGACAATTTGTTCATGGTTACCTCTTAGAGAGATAATGACACTCAAAACTCCCTTAACTGAATATTAATATAGTCTCTTCTTCTCGCTGCTCTTTTTAAGAGCTTTTAAAGACAATAGAGTCATTTAGGTTAAGAAAAGTTCACTGTTCCTACACATTAAGTGAACACCAGGTTGGAGAGATGAGTTGAACGCGTTCTAGCAGTAGAGTGTCAGATGAAATCGTGCATTTTTTTTTTAATGAATCTCTTGAGTTTTCTAACTGAGTGCTTTTAATGCTTCCCCTCCAGGAAGTCATTAATAGGAAACCAAACAAACAGATCAAATAGAAAAAGACGGAAATGCTTAGCCTGTGTCACTGCCTGGAAATCCAATATTTGTCAAGTTTCTTCCTTCTAAGGGTCCTTAAAAAAAAAAGCTGTATGTGAGTGTTCTTCCATTACACTTGTACTTCACGGTGTATGTCCTGGTGGTAGTGTGAGGTGAGAATTGGACTGCCAGGTGGGCAGTTCAAACTCACCATTCACCTCTGAGGAAGAAGGATGATGGCACTTGATTCCAGAAAGATTTTAGCCTGGACATATAATCATAGATTAACCATCTCCCCCAGGAGATTAAAATATGATGTGGTTGCTGGATACCTTCAAGTTGACCGTGACTCACCGCGACCCCATGTGACACTGGTCAACAGCCCCGTAGCGTTTTCTAGGCTGGGATCTTTAGAGAAGTACACGGTCAGATCGCTCTCTTTCAGAGTCACTAGGTGAGGTCCCACCACCACCTTTTCTGTTAGCAGGCATGCATTTAGCCCATTGCACCACAATATTCCTTGATTAAATCAAGAATGAGAGAAGTGAAACGCAACTAGCATTCCAACATTCATCTCTCACAACGTACTCCTATCTAGTCGATGCCAACTCACAGCGATGCGATAAGACCGGTATAAAAGACCCCCGTGGGTTTCTGAAACTGTAATTCTTTATGGGCGCGGAAGCCCTCTTCTTCCTCCTGCAGAACGGCTGGTGGTTTCCAATGCAGTTAGCAGCCCAAAGCATAACCCCGGCATCCACAGCAAGGCACCGCAGCAGAGCTAGAACGCGGTCCTTAAGTCTAGGCTAGGGACAGAAAGGAAACCAAACCAAACCAATATTCCCCTTTGTTCTTATGTTCACTTTAATTCTATAATCTCCGTCTCAAACTTCCTGGGTGGGAATGGGGCTCTCAGACCAAATGAGCTAGGGACTTCCAGAGCGTTAGATCATATTTGCTCATGCATTCCAGCTGCAAAATGGAGGAAGACCGTAGAGCCAAACTCCTAAGAGTGCTGCAACTACAAATAAATTGGCATGTGTAATTTGCATAAAATGTATTCTTTGCTTAATAAACCAAAATTCAAACCAGCCCCTAGGAGCCCCGGTGTTATCCGCTAGCTGCTACCAAGGAGAAAGATGAGACTGTCCATTCTAGTAAAGATTTACAGCCTTGGATACGCCAGTGTGCAGTCCTCTACTCTGACCTGTACGGTTGCTACAGGATTGCTTGTACTAAGTCAAACCTGGCTTAACAGCAGTGGGTTCATATAATAAGTGCTCAATAATTGTGAGTTATTATGTATCACGGGCTTCCATTTAGTCAATAAGAGATTGTGTGTCAAATTCTAGACGATCAAAGAGTGATGAATAGGCTGGGGAAAACAGTTCCCCCAAAAGGACATATAAATTGAGTCCTGACAGATGTGAATTTCTTCAAGTGAAAACCAGAATGGAGGAATCCCCACGCAGGGAAGAGCTGGGAGCAAAGGCCCTGCAGCCGGGCGGTTGATATTTAAGGCACAGAAGCAGCAGCGGAGCGAAATGAAGCAGAGAAAGTAACTTCAGGAGTGATATTTGACTTGGTTTTAACGACTAGTTTAGAGAGTTGGGATTTTATTCTGTATGGAATATGGAGTTAATGAATTTTCTTTCTTTTTTTCTTTTTGTAAGGATGGCAGTGAAGCCTGAATTTTGATATTGAGACTTATCTTTGGCAACTGTTCAGAGAATAACCAGCTTTTGTTAGAAAAGTATAGACAGTTACCTAATTATCGTCCATGGGAAGTAGAAATGGTGAAGAGGAACCGTTTGCAAGTAGAACTGATCTGGACTGCTCTAAGTGTGCAGCTCCCTGCAAGGACAAACTGCACATTTCCCAACTTAGCTAAGCACACTGTTCACATGAAGAACGGCTAATACCTCACCTTCTTAAGAGGACCTCAGCCACTAAGTGTGGAGTCACACGCTTGCAAGGCAAATAGGAGAGCTGCCTTTTTCTGTTAGCTCTTTGGAAAAGCTTGAGACCAAGTATACAGAGCAGTCCAAAGCAAATATTAGCTCCAGTGGTGTCAGGTATCTGATTTTCTCAATGCAAATTGTTAATGTAAAATGACTTTTGAGTTTAACACAGGCAACCCCTTCTACAAACAACAGTAAAAGAAAAACCCAAACCCTGAAACTCAGAGAGCCCTAAAACATATTGTGGTTTGTGCTTTTAAACGTGTTCACCAACTAGAGATTAGTGGCAAAGAGAGCCAAAAAAAAAAAAAACTTCAACGTAAAAGGAAGGGAAAAAAGAATACGATGCTTTTCCACCACTACTAAGTTTCACTTTTTAAAGCAAATTTATTTGGGATCCTACAGGTGTTTGTGGAAACACTGGTGAGTGGACCAAGGGTCTCACACAATGCTCTGATACAAGGTACAGGCCACTGAGCTGTTGTTGAAACATTCCAACTTAAGGTGGGAGTGTGACCAGAGATACCAGTCAGACGATTGCCACTAACATCAGTTATTCTTGGCCATCTGTTTGAACCTGATTCCCCATGCCTCTTCACTATAGGGAGGAAGTGGCAAAGATGACACAAAGCTTTCAAATGGTTCTTTCAAGTTACTGATAGCTGGAAGTTAGCTGTTCTTCGAACGGACCTATCGTTCTTTCCCAGCGTCTACAAAAGGATCATTGAGCAGGCTGGGCTCTGGTGTGCTGGAAATGAATCCACCCAACCAACCTGCACCTGCTGCCGGAGGCTCTTTCTCCTTCCAGCTTTTAGGTGCACTCTGGGCTTTAGCTTGTGTGTGTTCTCCTTAAATGCCGATATGTGAACCGACTTCCAATAGCATGCATAGCCTCCCCCCTAACATCGATTATGATAACCTAAGTCTTCATCCTCAAAAACACTATGCAGCACATGCTACTACAGATACATTACATTCAGCATCAAATGAGTTCAAACCCTAGTGTGGCAATGTTAGAGACCTGAATTCCTTTTTTTCCCCCGCCCCCTGACCCTTACCTCTAAATCGTTGTAATCTTGCTTTCTTTGGACTCAGTTTATTCATATAAAGTAAGCTGCAAATATTCTGAGGTTTACATTTCCAAATAGTAGACAAATATGCATTACATTTTCAGTTTGGATGTGAAGTATATTTCTCTTATGTATACAGTAGGGAAAGAAATAGGACAATGCAAAAAAAATAGTATTTATTTATTTAATGCTCACTTTATATTTAAATGCTGTTGGAGTATTCAAGGAATGATTTAGTTACTTGACAGGGAACCAAATTTGGTTTTGATTTTACACAGTACCAATCCAAGAATTGTGTGTTTATGTACGTGAATTTGCATCACTTAGACAGCATTAAACGCCTTCTAACATCCCTCAGCATGTCATATGCTTGAATATTAGCATGTAGCATGTTTTATAACTTCTAGTAGTGCTACCACAATAAACTTTTGATTTTAGAACGCAAGTTGTAAAAATATCAGGAGCCCGCTCCTGATATTTAAGTACTTAATCACTGATCACAAGGTTGGTAGTTTAAACCCAACCAGATGGTCAATGGGAGAAACACCTGATGATATACCCCAAAGGGCTCTGTAGGCATTTAGCTATACTTGTGGGGAACTACAGGGAAACTCCGCTCTGTCGCATGGCATCATTATGAGTTGAAATAAGCTAGATCAGATGTAAAAATAATAGTACTGACTGCTTTGGTCCATAATAAAATTAACTGCACTGAAAAGTAGGAGTAACACTTAGTCTATTCTTGATCATAGAAAAAAAGTAGAATACCAGATTACATGTTATAGATAAGTTAAATGTGACTTCCTGTGTACATACATATTTTTAATTTTAAAAAGCTTAGAAAATTCCAGGCCCCATTGTATGTTCTCCTGTCTCCAAATCAAGTCATCAAACAATAATTTTTATATAGTACTTAAATGCACTTCCCCAAACATGAGCTTTTAAAACCAAATATCCAGTTGCAATTGAGCATTTTCTTGACCATTGTTACTCCCATGAGGGCAAGTCAAATGAAACCCACTGGCACCCAGTGGACTTCAACTCGTCCTGGCCCAGTGTCGGATTCTGGCGCTGTAAACCTTTATAGGAACAGACAGCCTTCTCTGCCTCCTACGGAGGCGTTGGTGGGTTTGAACCACGAGCCTCGCAGTTAGCAGTCCAATGCTCACCGGACAGCATGTGCAGGGCTCCTTCTACATTTGTCTACTTCAGTGCGGTTCTGACGATCTTCTGTGCAGTCCATTGAAGGCCCCGCCCCAGGAGGATTTTAAAACTTCTGCCTTGTGTTTCTGTTGCTTTGTGTTTAACAATTTGTCTACTTGCCCCTCATTATTTCTCTCCAGTGTCACTTTTGATAAAGGTAACATCTCACATCTGCACAACCCTTCTAGCCTACAAAGTGCTTTTCCGTACATGGCTCCAGTCGGTGATTGCCTGGTAGTCCCTGCCCAATCCGTCCTTAAAGAGCTAGGCCTTTGAAAATAAAATAAGCAAACTTCGAAAGAGATTCTATTTAAAGAGTTATCAGAGTGAAGACCCCAAGGAATGTCCCACAGATAAGATGTAGTCCATGGGCATCAGCCATCAGCCTGTATTTTGGCTGCTCATTGTCTTGTGCAGGTCCCACGGGCTCTTGGTGGTTGAGGTTTGAAGATAAATAGCCTCTGGCTTTACAAAACATTCCTGCATATTTATAAAATAACAAACAAATTAGAGATGGATGTCGGAATGAGAAGTGACTTTAGAGGTCATATATCATTTATGTAACAAATGCAGGTTCCTGAGCATATAGGGTAGGAGAGGCTGAGGACCAGGGAATCTGGGGGGATAAGGGAAAAACCGCGTTTAGGGAATGACTGTTCGGACCTCAGTTCTGCAGACAGGCACATATATCGGCGACAGCTCCTGTGTTTCTCTGTACTGTCCTGAGATTTTGGAGGCTTCACACAAGTGGTGCCATGAGGATAACGTATTCTCAAGTATATGTACACATAATGAAGCATGCAATAGAGAGATTTCCTTTCTTTTTTTCTTTTAAATCATTTTATTAGGGGCTCATACAACTCTTATCACAATCGAGATTACCTTTCTTACTATTATATTCTAATCATTGTGTTGCCTCGTTTGCAAAACTGGAGGGAAAAGACTCTTTTAAAATATATATATTTTTAAATACTATCAAACTGCCTAGCGCAAATAAGCCTGTATCTTGAATATGTACAGTATATAAAAACAAAAGTAATAAGAAATAAAGAAGAACTAGGGGATTAATCATTATTTGCATATTAGTAATAAGAAAGATGGCAATTTTAATTTTAATAGTTTTTTCATTTGAATATAAATTGCAATTTGTTTGTGGCTAATTAATCATAGATGTTTTAACTTTGTAGCAACAAAGTAAGCCTGGTCAAATTTGTCATATCTATTCTAAGTGATGTTGAGATTGAATAGACCGATTGCTCTTTCCCCCAAATATTTCATATAACCAGCAAAATATTACCAACCACTCAAGTAAAATTCAATCCTTGACAAATTCAATTTTTTCCCTATTGATTATGATGTGTTTTATTGGTCCAGAGAATTTTCGTTTTCTTTATGATTGATTCAACTTCCTGACAGTTATCTATCAATGTTCCACCGAACTGTTGTAAATTGTCTTGAGCAAAATTTTGCTTGCATATGATAATGATATTGTCTGATAATGCGCACGCTTTGCTGGATCATCTTTATTTGGGATGGACATAAACAGGGATCTCTTCCAGTCAGTAAGCCTAGGCTAGTGAGTGCTTTTAGTTTTGGATTTGTTGGTTGAAATGGGATTCCTTCACGTTCTGGAGCTTTACTTATCACTAACGGCTTCAATGTATCTTGGGCTTTTTCCTTCAATACAATCAGCTCTTGATCCATGTGCCACCTCTTGAAATGGTTGAACATCTACCTGTATTTTTTTAAAGGCATTTACTCTGTGTATTAATTCCACCTTCTTTTGATGATCCCATGCCATTCAGTGTTTTTCCTATTGAATTTTCAGTGTCGCAGCTGGAGGCTGCCCTTGCAGTCTGAGAAGTGCTAACGTGTTCTTCCCTTTTGGTCTTCTAATTCCGGCATTTTGCACATTCCATTATCATAATAATAATCTAGCATTGCCTACTTGAATAATTAGTCTACATATCTCACTTTAGAAATGTCAGGCTTGTAGCTTTTTTGTACCTAACAACGTTTCTCTGTGTTTATATTTTACCCAAAAAAAAAAAGAAAAGTTCAAGAATTCCTCCTCCCTGGGTTCAGAGAAATTAGGAAATTTCTTTTTAGGGCCTATTCATGATGACACACATATTTAGCATTGGAAGTAAAATTGTAGCAAAGAAACTCTAGTATTCAATTATGTGGAAATTATGGAATTACGGTGGCAAGTGAGGGCATTAAGATACCGTGCACCCCTGAAAAATAGTGGCGAAATGCTGAGACACCTCGTCTCGTGGAAGGAGTTGGAGGCTATTCTGCTGAGTGAAGTCAGCCCAGCACAAAAGGACAGGCACAAGGTGAGTCCACTGCGGTCAGTTCAGACAGCAGAAGTATTACTCTTTCATACTAATTAACAGATAGATCAATACACACACGGACTCCTGTAATTATTTTATTTGGGACCCCAGCACCACAGTGTCATAGCTATATATATCTCTCTCCACTCTCTATTTCACAGTTGGCAACGTGGTTATGGTTGTACACATCTTTCAAAATAGCTCTGAGTGTTCAGTAGATAATGAATGTAAGGACTAGTTGCTCTTTCTGACACATCGAAAAAGTAATTTAAAATATTATTATCTTTTCCCTCTAACAGATTTCCCCTCTACCAAATAGCAAGTGCCATGGAAGATCTGTTTGGCAACATGTAGGTAGGGTCAGTGGGCAAACCCTCCAGGTAAACATTGCAACAGAGCGGGCCCTCATCCTAAGAATGAATGCCCTTTGCTGATAGCAAGGCAGACTGGAAATGCCGCTCCAAAACCCTGATGGGGTTTTATTGGGGTTCATGATGTACTTATCAGGAAAGTATCCAAGCACATTTATTTTTAAAGAGATTCTTTTAATCCTCTTTGCTGTCTTTCAGTTTAAAAAATGTGAGACTCGGGTAGCGAGCACAGATACCCAGTCAGACGTTCATCAGAAAAAGACACGTGTTCTACACAGTATATTCAGGTTCAAATATAAAGACTAAAACAACTTAAGAGAACTTCTTTTGCAACCTAAATGGCTGGGGGATGTTTGTACTTCTTCCCTATCTCATTTGATTTAGTGTCTAAAGAAAACCCATTTCTTATCTTCAATATATGCTTTGACCTTTTAAAAAAAAGTTCTCCTCTCTTAGTGTGAATGATTCATCATTATTGTTTTGTTTTTTAATGAGAAGAAAATCTCCTCACGGTTTTCTGGATTT
>NW_022103902.1:5377406-5378908 GCF_000313985.2 Echinops telfairi | reverse complement strand
AAATAAATAAATAAAATAAAATCAGGGGGTTCACAAAAAACAAAAACAAAACACCAGTTCTCTTCAAATTTTTAGAACACAAATAATTTTTGTTTTTAGGGGGTGGTGTGAGGGAGATATCAATCCATCAGTATGGGTTATACTTGAAAATAAAAAGGAAGAAAAATCCTCACAATTGAATCAATAAGCAGCATGATCAAAAGAGGAGAGTGAAGCTGCCTAAGATTTCTGCTTGCTTAGCTCCACAATCAATGCCCGTAGACACAGCAGGCAAGAAATCTAATGTTTTATTTATTTCCTTAGGAAAATTTGCTGCAAGTGACCACTTGAGAATGTTAAAAAGATGTCACTTTAAAACTAACATGTGATAAGACTTGCACGAGCCCCCAATAAAATGATTTTTTTTAATGGGAAAAAGAAAACTAAGAGAAAGTATTTGCATACCAAAAAAGCCCGCAGAAACTCACATTTGCTTGGTCCAAGTGCTAATCCCTCAAATGGACATGAAAAAAATGGATGCCTCTGGATCAGGGTGTTGGCAAAGAATATTGAATACACCCCAGACTACCAGAAGAATGAATACGTTTTTAACATGGACGAAGAACAGCTACAACGTTCCCTAGAAGCAAAAGAGGGTGAGATTTGTCTCAGGTACGTTGAACATCATCCTTGGAGTAGTGGAGGCCAATGAAAAAGAATAAGATCCTTAGAAAAAGGGCTCAAACTTAGCAATGATTGTGAACACGGCGCGAGACCCGACGGTGTTCCAGTCTGTTGCACACAGAGTCACCATGCGTGAAAACTGAGCCCACAACAGCAGGAACAATGCCAATCCACTTTAAATGCCTTAAAACAAAAATACTAAAAATTGCTATGTAATAAAGACGTACTAGCAGAGTTGTACTTCTATATAAGCTGAAAGCATCAACTAGGAAATTATTTCACGGATTTGCAAATTTAATTCAATTGAACACGTCCCTTTATGGGACAAACATTCTTGAGTGTTACAAAACGACAATGTATTTTTGGAATGGAGATTTATTATATTGTATAATGCTTCATATGAATAGGACATTTTTCAATTATATTTAAAATTTCACGAGTCCTCTAGCTTTTTGGAAAACTGAGAAACCTTGAAATGTATGTGTTTCAAGAGCGTTGAAACCATCAGCAATATACTAAACATTTAAAGTTTATACTGAATGGAGTTATTTATGCTTTGAGCCTATCCATTGGCTGAAAGTGAAGAAAAACTTGAGAAAGTAATACTAATTATTTCCTCGGTAAAAACAACGGTTGCTATAATTCTGTAAATCCATGTTTTCAATGTTCTTAATTTTATTAAGGTAGAACAATGAACTCTTTTTCAGATATTTATTTACAGCCACCAGTTATAAATGCCACGTTCATCCTGTTTGCTAAGTTGAGATACAAACTGCCTTTTGAGTTCTTCATGTGTAAAATACATTCCACCCTGTTTTCCATATAGAAGGTGTATTAGT
>NW_022103902.1:5376301-5377176 GCF_000313985.2 Echinops telfairi | reverse complement strand
GCATCGGGATAGGTCCATGTGGCTTCTCCTTGGGGGTGTCTTGTAGGAAGTCAATCTTGCAAGCTGAAGCAGGGAACTGCTAAGGCTGCTGCACCCGGTGCAACCATCACAAAGCAAGAGACCCGAGAGCTAGAGCTAGAAAGGCAAGGCTCACCACCCATTTATCCCTCCGCCTTTCAATTACCCCCACATGTGATTATCGGCCAGGCTGGCACAATTAACTAACTCAGAAGGTTATTGAAATTTTTTTAAAAAACAGAAACAGTTCTTCTATGCAAAAAATAAATGTTGGTTTAGTTTGCCTTTTTGTTTTTCACTGGAGCTCGTTTTGTGCTCCCCAGATTCTCTGTAGGTACATGCCCATCTCCATGGTCATTTCTCCCCCTTGTACGGCACAATGGTGAACTTTCCTTTGGACACCAAAGTGTCCTTCTTGTATGACAATCCAAATCAAAGTGATTCCTACGTACAACAACATCTTACAGGGAAACTGACCGTGGAGCAAGTGTACAATTCTGTTTGATATGATCGTATCACAGAATGTCACTTCAGACGTTAGAGGCGAGTCCTTCCGCTTCACTGGTGGGAGGCGCCCGGAGCTGCTGAGATTAAGCCGTTGAAAGCACCAGCTGCAGGGGAGGCTTTCTACTCCTGTAAGGAATGGAAATCTTCCTGGGCGGTGAGTTGGAATCGACTCAAAGGCAGTGAATGTGAGACAAGCCTGTGTCAGACTCCGGACATCCCGATGGTACTTTAGTACATTTAATGTGGTCTATAATAACCATTAAACTCCATACGAAAAAGAAAGCATTAATGGGTTGGAACAGAAGCTGATTTCATTGTCCAGAAAGTGCTGGCGGCACTCTCACGGACTC
>NW_022103902.1:5373402-5375165 GCF_000313985.2 Echinops telfairi | reverse complement strand
TTGGATTATACGAAAAATACAGTGTCAAGATTGGAGGAAGTCTTATTAACCAACCTGCAATATGCAGATGATAAAACCTTGCTTGCTGAAGGTGAGGAGGGCTTGACATCCTTGCTCATGAAAATCAAGGATTGCAGCTTCTGGTATGGAGTACCAGTCAACGGTAAGAAGACCGAAATCCTCACAAGTGGACCAATAAATAACATCATGATACATGGAGAAGAGGCTGAAGTTATCAAGGATTTCATCTTACTTGGATTGATAGTCAATGCTCACAGAAGCAGCAGTCAAAAGATCAAAAGGTCTGTGCCCTTAAGTAAATCTGCTGCCCAAACCTTCTTTAAAGTGTTGAAAAGCAAGGAGGTTACATTGAGGGCAAAGGTGCACCCGTTCCAAGCCATGGTATTTTCTATTGCCTCATATGGATGTGAAAGTTGGATACTGAATAAGGAAAACCAGAGCAGAATTGATGCTTTTGGATTGTGGTGCAGGAGATGAATATTGAAAGTTCCGTGGACTGCTAAAAGAACTGTTTTTTTTTTTTCTGTTGTGTGTAAGATTGCAATGGGTTGGAACCAACACAGTAACACCTAACAACAAGGGTGGGAAGGCGAGGGTGGCAAGGCAAAGCAGTGAAGGAGGTACATAGAGGGAGCAGAGAAATCATGGGGGTGGAATGCAACAGAATATTAGAATATAGAGGGAGACATTGATGAGTGGTTTGAAGGGTTCAAGGAGGAGATAATGATTTGAAATGTAAATGCCCCACCTAATACACAAGTTAAAAAATCAATTAAAAAAGAAGAAACTGCTGGGAAGACTGGAGGACAGGTCCTTTGTGGAAAGAACCACTGCTTTTTAACAGAAGCAAAAAAAATCAAGACATTTCTCATTTTAAAATAGTAATTCACTAAACAAACAACCCAAAGTACCCTGTTATCCAAACTTCTCTGGAAATGATTCTTTGTCAATAAACTCTGGTGATGTTCCCTGGGAAAAAAGAAGAAGAAGAAGAAACTGGACTACATTTACAAGAATATGTCATCGGGATTTGAAGAAGACTTCTAACAACTTATGAGTCGTAGACGACTCACCTCTGCCGACTGGAAAGGAAGACGACACGAAGCTCTCACTGAGGGAGTTCACGAATATAATATTCAGTCTGGACTACAGCTTGATATTTTTGAAAAAAGAAAAATCTTCACAACTGGAGCAATCAGGATAAATGACAATATCATGATAAATCGAGAAATACTGAGTTTGTCGAAGATTTTATTTTACTTGGAATACAATTCATTCCCATGTAGGCATAATTCCAGAAGGCAAACGTATTGCTCAAAACTTCTTTAAAAGACCTCTTTAAAACATTTTTAATAAGCAAAGATGTCACCTCGAGAGCACACATGTGCCTTGCCCAGTCACGGTATTTGAAATCACACAGTGGCGCGGTAGTTACATGTTGGACAACTAACCATAAAGTCAGAGATTCAAAACCTGCAGCTACTCTGCAGAAGAAAGACGATGTGTTCTGCACATGTAAAGATTTACAGCCTTGGACAACAACCAATCACTAGATAAAAGGCATGCATCCAAAGGGGGGGGGGGTGATTTACAGCCTTGGATACTCAAAGGGGCAGTTCTACTCTGTCCTATAGGATCACTGTGAATCAGAACCAACCCAACATCAATGCGTTTTTGTTTGTTTGGTTTGTTTATTCAATGAGCCTTGTGATAATCAGCCTTGGGAGTGGTAGAAGGTCATG
>NW_022103902.1:5364452-5371629 GCF_000313985.2 Echinops telfairi | reverse complement strand
CTGCCTTAGCCAGTTCCCTGCTTCAGCTGGCAAGGCTCACTTCCTGTGAGACATCCCTGAGGAGAAGCCACATGGACCTACCCTGATGCATCCCTGGGTGCTGGAGCAGCCATGTGGAGACCCCCGTCAGCGCTGACATGCTTACACGTTCACTGATCGGCTTTCTTCCTGCAGTCAGCATCATTGCGTGTGTTTTGTGAGCTGCAGGAGGACTTTGTACATTGGTGTTGGACATATGGGCTAATGTTGGACTCTCTCTTATACATTGCAGTTTCTGTGGATTTGTTTCTCTAGTCTACCCAGACTTGCATACAGAACAACAATAACTATACCTTTCTTGTTTTCAGGGATGCACATTAGTCTGTGATGTGATCAGAGACATTTTTTCTCCAGTCTACCCCCCCCCCTTCCTCCCCTTCCACCCCCACACCCCGGTTCTATACCTAGCAGTGCAAGGTCACACAATCTGCCATCACCAATGACACCCTCAGATTCACTCTCACAGCTGGTGACAGAAACTGTAGGCTTACAGAAGCTGCTCAGTGGTGCTCTCCTTCAAGTGGTGCTCAGGGCACGTGCCATACCTTTCATGCCTGAGATATGCCTCTGCTAAGCCATCGAAAAATGTTCGGGAAGATAAGAATGCTTCAAATAGTTGGTATTTAGAAAATGTGTGCTAATAAACACTTTACTGCAAATTAAGAAGACACTTGCAACCTAGAAACCCGGAATAAAAAGAATCTTTGGAAGAGAGACTATTAGCAGATGAAGATATATTAAGACTCACTTCTCCAAATTCCTTGTACGTTACTTTCATAGATAAACTAGCTACCTCAAAATGTACACTGGAAGCAGATCCAAGTGGGTGCAACTGATAGCAACAGAATTAATTCTACTTTCTAAAGCACTATTGGTAAACAACTGGAACGTGAGAAATGACACAGGTACAAATCAATAAAGGGTGAACTCACAGAGTAGTTTTAAGTGATTTATGGAAAAAATACCCAGCTAACTTTTTGTACAGTAATGTCTTTACTGTGTGCCAATAGTCTTTAGAGACTATAGTTCATATTTAGTCCAATAAAATAGATTAATTGTGCCTAAAGGCAGTTGAGATGTGTGTATTTATGCTGACAATTCTTTCATATATTTTCCTTGGGGAATAAAATGTTCTGGATGAGAAAAATTTCAAAATAACTACAACACAGCCATTTACTTAAAAAACCATGTATACACTCTACACATACATACCTAAAGTGCTTTCACATTTCAGTGGCAATTTTTCCTAACTTCAATAAACACTCCACTGAGAGAACCATCACATTTAATAAAATGTTGAGTATAATCTAATCTGTTTTTTGATGATGTGGAGGTTTATATTTAACTCATCATGATCCATGGTACGTACTTGGCCCACCAACATTTTCCACCTCTTAGTTTTCCAAGGCAGCTGCGATCCCACATGCAGTATGTGAGGACAAGCATAACGGCATGAATCTGGAGGGGGAAAAAGACTTTCCCCATCAATTCTACCACCAGAGTCTACTGGGAATGCGTGCTCCCACCTCCACCGCCCCTTTATTTCAGACTTTCGTCACATAAACAAAAAACGTCAGTGGAGAATAATCTGCCATGGAATGGTGAAGAGAAAGCATTCCCCAGGAAGTACGGTGCTGTCTGAGTATGGTGGGGCATGCACAAATGCCTTCCGCATGTCTGCGTTCCTGTAGAGTCTGTCATCTCCTCCATCGCTGAGGCTGCAGCTGAGACCAGCACCCTTATTCTTTTACGTAAGATGCAAGTACGTTGGCTTTACGTACTTCTGTTTCTCATGATCTGTTGGGCTGCTAACTGCAATGTGAAACCACCAGTTGCCCTCTGGGAGAAAGAGGTGGCTTCCGACTCTGATCAAAAGTTAGGGTCTCAGAAACCACAGGGGCAGTTCCACTCTGTCTGTAGGGCGCTATGGCCTGGCACTCACTCAGTGGCAGTGAGAAGGCTTAGTTTAAATATTCCCTTCAAAGAGCTGATTCTGTATGAACAGAATTGTCATCTTTACCCAAAGCCAAACCTTTAAATAATATGGTATGTACCTACTCTCCACTTACTGGCATGATTAAGTTCCAAAATCTAGGTCATTCTGTGAAAATCACTGTTATGTAAAAATGCAGGATGATCGCATAAGATCACAAAATGGATGGCTATGCCAACACACAATGACCAAATTACATTATCACATAGCTGCAAAAATTACATCATTACCTTTCTACCGAAGCCTTCATCATCAATGCCCAGTAAAGTTGATCCAGAGCCTTAACCATCACTGCCAACATTACTCTTGATTAGAACCTCAGTGCTCATTACTGCACGATTAATGGGCAAAATAAAAAGTAGGTTTTTACTATTGCATTTGAATTGTCATATAAAATATAGTTGACATGTGAGGATTAGATGTACATGGACCTGTTTCTTTGTCTTGACTCATATCCTCTGACATGAGAACAAAATGGTACCTGTGAGCATGTAAGTAATAAAGATGTCAGATCCTCCCTTACCACAGACCTACTGAGACAGAATATTGACCATAACTGCAGGATTTGCATGTGTATCTACTTTCAGAAGTACTTACTTAATTAACACACATTCTCCAACCGAAAGTTCTCCTATGATGGACTTTTAGTACCATCTCCTAGACCTAAGAGATCAATTTCCTGTTCTTACCTCTCAATTTCCCTTTTATTACTCTCCAATCTACCTTCATATCTCTAAGTTGTAGAACATACCTTTAGAGAGAAAAAGTTATCTTTATGATAACATTTCATGGCTTACACAAGTTGTTTGCTGTTAAATATCTGCACCATTAAATTCCGTTTAGAGCTATGGATATTAGAGTTAAGATTTAAAGAGAAACATAAATTATGTTCACTCTCTTTTTTTGCAGAGGGAAAATTGAAATAGAGAGAGGTGACGTGACTTGATTTAGTACATTAATTATTAACATGCTATACTCTGTCTTAATCATAAGTCCACACATTCATTTAGTAATGTTCAATTATTATTCTATTATATTTTGTTTCCTGTAAAATTTCACACCCTTTACTCCTTTTCCACACATGACAGTAAGGACCACTTTAATGGGCTTATTCTCTTTTAGATTATTTTCGACATATCTTTATCAAGATTTACAAATAAGCCCCATTTATTCATGTCTCACACTTATCTTTATCTTTGCCGGGCGGCCTGCATTTAGGTAAATTTTGTTTTTGTTTCTGTTTATTTCAGCTCAGGTACGCTTCTTAAGCTAGCGGTTCATCGTTGCATGAGCTCTCGCACCCCATCCGTGCTCTCCACCTGTAAGCCTTCGCCTCTAACTCTGGACTTAAGTTAAATCATATCAACTCTATCTCCTTCTCTGACCCAAACTTATGAATATAAGTCTGGCATAGACATCATTATAATTTCTGATGTAAGTAAGAAATAAAAATCTTCTTTAAGGCCTCTGTTTTAGAATTCTTGAATTTTAATCTTTCTCATGCTTCCTATAGAGGCCTGGTGATGCAGTGGTTAAACGCTAAACTGCTAATCAAAAGGGTGCCCCCACCAGCGATTCCTTGGGGAAAAGAAGGGGTGATATGCCCCAGTAAAGACAAGAGCCTTGGACCGTTGTATTCTGTTCTACAGGGTTGCTATGAGGTCAAACGTGACGTCAAGCTTATGGGATTTGGTAGTGAGGATGGAGCACTTCCCTTCTGCCTCCGGGAAGTCCAAGACACAAACCAGGGCAAGTAGGCATGAAGTTGGTCCCAGTAATTTCTTTTAGTCTTGGCTGTCTGTCACAGGGACATACGTTCACATAAAAAGAAAACATAAAGATTTAAAACGGTATGCTAATTCAGAAAATAAGAAGATTCACCTGGAATCGATATTAGGCATTATTCTCTACGGAGCTGGATGGAAGATGGACTGGGAGGATGAAGCGGGAAGAGGCTTTCTCATGGAAAATGAAAAGGAGCCCCAGAAAGCTTTGTAGGTTGAATTAAAATAAAATAGTTATTCCGTTTACAAAATGTGTGGCTCCTGAATTCAGCAGGTGTCTTGAACGGAACCTTCCC
This sequence comes from Echinops telfairi, assembly GCF_000313985.2. Taxonomy (NCBI): domain Eukaryota; kingdom Metazoa; phylum Chordata; class Mammalia; order Afrosoricida; family Tenrecidae; genus Echinops; species Echinops telfairi. Next base: position 5,367,517 of record NW_022103902.1, on the reverse strand, counting down.
TTTTTACAGGACATTCTCAGAGATAAAACTCGTGCAAAACTAGGCAAAAATTTTTTTCCTTCAGTGGTAAAATATTTTGATGCTTAGCCTCGCAGAGCAAGCAAATAAATAAATAAATAAACATGCCTTATGCTCTGCTCAGAGAGATAGCACAGGAATAATTCACTGTTAAAATAACTTAATTTTAAATGCAAGTGTTTACTTGCAAAATATAATTCATCCATTTTAAAGTTAGACCTTGTACTACTCAATTTGAAAATTAAGTTGAAAGATAAATGGAAGCTATTTCCTGAAGGAAATTTTCCATCTATATTCGTAGGAATGCCTTTGGATTGCTTAACTGTCAGAAGCTGACCTTCCTAAATGTCCCACATCTAGTGAATTAATTTAACTGTCTGTATATGCCTCTTGTTCTGTGGTAAACTGCATAGCAAACAGCCAGTGCAATCACAGTACATCTGAGATCATTCTAATGCAGAAAAGGATTCTCCCAAATAATGAACATATCCTCTCCTTACCAAAATGCAAATTTCCTTAAATATGAACTTTGTCATACTTTTTTCTCATCTCCCTCTCCACACCAGAAGAATGACTGAGTTATGGTTGAGTATAATGTAAAGACACAACTGAAGTTTGTTGCAAGCCCATTTGGAAAGCAGAAAATGTGTAAAGCTTTTAAAACTGGGATAATAGTCTTATTCAGAGCAACAATTTCTGTGAAAATTCAGTACGTGCCTCATCACCTTGACTAGCTGAGCACAGTTAAGTATCCACTATGCATGAAAGCGTTTTTTTAATCAAGCTGGGCTCTAGAAGTATCTATCACTATATTAGTATCTTCATTCAATAAACTGGACTGGTGCCTCTCCCAGTAGGACTATCGCTGTAATGCCATTGCCCAGCGGGAATGCTGTTTTATAAAGCATGCTAGAATCAATGTCTCCATTTGAAAACATTAAATTTAGAAAGGTTCCTGGTTACTATAAACAGCTGCTATAAATGGATTAACTTTTCAATGTGTTAGTTAAAAGTTATTCTGTCAAGTTTAACAGGAAACAACTTTTTAATAAAAAGGCTGATCCTGCCATTCTATATTGGTAAGGGGTAAAATTCTAGAGAAGCACTTCATTGCTTGTTTCCTTTGTAATAATTATCCTTTATGGTAAATGGATAGACTTTGTGCTCATTTGCATAGCAGAGTCAAAAATGATATATCCCATTAATGTGCTTCAAAAGGTCCCTGGGGACATAGCAGTTAAAGCACTTGGCTGTTTATGGGTTGGTCACTTGTTCAAACCCAAGGACCAGTTGCTCCGTGGGAGGAAAACGTGGCAGGCAACTTCCATTAAGATCACAGCCTCTGAATCCCTAGGGGGCACGGTCATCTGTCCTGCAGGGTTGCTTTGAGCCAGAATCAGCTTGGCAGCACTGAATTTGGTATTTGTTTTGGTTCATATATATTTGAGCTTTTCTTAAACTGAGTTTATAAGTTGCTGACTTAGCATTCGTAGTGGTTTTCAACCTTCCTAATGCTGCCACCTCTAAGACAGTTCCTCGTGTTGTGACCCCCCCAACCATAAAATTATTTTCGTTGCTACTTCATCACTGTAATGTTGGTAGTTATGAATAGTAATGTAAATATCTGATACGCAGGATGTATTAGGCGACCCTTGTGAAAGGGTCATTCGATCTCCAAAGGGGTCGGGACCCTCAGGTTGAGAACCGCTGGCATAGAGCATCAAAATTTTCTACTTAGTGATAAATATGTGGTTTGACCACAGCAAATACTTGTTCAAGGTTTCAAAAAATCATATGTTGGCAATTTCATATGGTTCTACCTACATGCAGGTCAGGGATAAATAATTTAACTGGTGTCTTGACCATCATTCAATAAAACAGGTGGTCGATGTGCACTATATATAATGTTGAATGAAATGAATAAATGATAAATAGCTGATCTAACTCTATTTTTAGAGGCATCCTGCTTCAGTTACAATTCCTGGATAAATTATCTTACGCTCCTTTACATTCTCGGACACATAGCAGCACTGCATGGATATCTTCTGTCGTGTTGGGTCACATACAATCGTCTGACCCTGTACATTCTTTTTCTCTTTTCTCTCTAATTTCCATGCTCTCTCTCTCTCTAAACGTAGCCCTGTTTGGAGACTCGAAAATAAACTAGATTTTCTACTAGTCTTCCTTTCAGGACTGTAATCGCAAGATTTCTTTCAAACATATATCAATGGAAGTTCTCAAGGCCAAACGCAAGGGCATTTTTTTGGCCAGGAGCAGTCTGTGTGTAGGCGCTGCTGCCAGCAATTTGGATGCACGAGCCACAGGCTTCTTTTCATGCCGCATTAGCGATGCAAGACCCGGGCTTGCCAGGACGCTGTACTTTTATTTTTATCCCCAGAGGTAAAACAATGTGGACTTTATTTTCATAATTCATGATGGAAGCGTTGAAATTTAGACGGCGAATGGAAGGTTGCTGCCATTCTAGGGGATCCTCAGGGAAACTGGGCTGATGTTTTTAAGATTTCTAGTATTTTTCAAACGTTCTTCTTGGTTTCAATCTTGCCCCTGTGCTCACTTGAAAATTCGCATGCGGTGTGTACGGTACGGACGGGCTCACTGCCTCCTCAAGTGTTCCTCTGTCTGAGCACCTCGTTCACTCGGGAGGCCCATGCCCGGGAGAGCCGTTAGGTCCACATGCTTCTGTCGAAAGCATATTAACCTCGGGACCTGGGGAAATTACCATGATGCCCAAATACCTTTCGATGTTAACACTTACTCTTCTCCCCTCTGTGTTCGTTCTCTCGATGCTGGTATGGCAATAAGCAAATAGTACTGGGTGATCATGATACTGATAATACTTAGAAATTCACCCACGTGGATATTGCTTAAAAATACTTTCTGAGTTCCGATAAATATCAAGTAATGATGTAGAAGAAGTCAATAAATAAAGCTATTTTCCAGACCCCCTGCCTCCTCAGAAGTGTTCACACTGACTAGCAAGAGTAATATAATTCAATGAGTTTTATTTACCAGATATCATGCAGCTA
>NW_022103902.1:5361455-5363682 GCF_000313985.2 Echinops telfairi | reverse complement strand
TTGAGTGGATGCATATGAATCTATATGCCTTGCCTATGTCCGTCTCCCCTATTCTCTGGGAATCTGCTTCTGATCACGCAGTGTTTCTCTGCCGGTTCCCAGGACCATACGCAGAACATTAGACCTAGACAGCAGCGTTCATTTCGTCTACCCCATCTCTTCATTTTATCAATGTAGAAAAATAAAGAGACCCTAAGAGATCTGTTTAAAAACACATAGCTGATAAAAAGTACTTACAACTTACCGTAATTGGGTTTTGTAATTCCCCGGATGGGTAAGCTATCACATTCAGTAAACTACAAATTTGATTTAAAAAATCATTATTCATGTAGTTCCTTCACCACTGTATGTAGAATTCATAAGTAAGAACGTCTCTCTTAGCCTCATGTTTTAATGCATTTCTTCATTGTTTCCTGTGTATCTTGCACACATCCTTCGACTTCTCAGAGTGAACCCTCACTGTCCTTGCTTGATTGGCAAATAAAACTCTTCACTGGATATTAAGGTGATATTAACTTGAACTAATCTTGGTTTCTCTCTCCAAATCTGTATTCCCAATCTGCCCAATCTCCTGAGATCCAGGCCTGTATTTGCCATTGTTCCTAGGGACTCTTTACTTGGATAGCACCTAGGTATTTTAGACGTATTTATGGCCCAAACTAAACTAATTGTCATATTCTCCTCACCCTACTGTCCATAGTCTTCTCCTCCTACGACATTTTCTCTTTTTAAAATGCTTATGTTTTTATGTATTCCTATTCTAAGATGGGTTACTCATTACTCATTGAATACTCATTTAGCAATGTGTATTCAAGTCAAATCCAAACCATGGCCACATAGGAGAGTTGCCCCACAGGATTTTCTAGGCTACAATCCTTATAAAAGCAGATCCCAGGTCTTCCTCATGCTGAGTTGCTGGGCGGGTTAGAACCACCAACCTATCGGTTAGCAGTAGATTGTTTTAGCCACTGCACTATCAGTAATGCAAGTCTACACAAGCCATCAGTTTGGACATGTTGGAGTCACCCTGCATGTCTCTGTCACTCACGCTCCACCACAACGAATCAATCACATGTTTTCATGACATCATTTCTTGATAATTTCTCGATAATTTCTCATCTGCCCCCTCCTACTCCCTTTTGTAAATGAGCCACTTAGAATCTTTATTTAGTCTGAATTTCTTAGAAAAGTAGTGTTCTTGCGGGGTGGGGGTGGGGTGGTTAAGAAAAGAAAAAAAAAAGAAAACCTACCTAATTCAAAATAACACTCAACCTTTATGATCATTTGAAATTCACAGGAATGCCATAACTGGTCATCTTTAATGAGATGACCATTGCTAACGAATGTTCTTGTCTTCAGAAAGGTAAAGCATTCACCTCCTCAGGTAAAAATGATATTGCCATTTTTCCAGTATGAGAAGATGGAGAGCATTTTGCTACCCACAATCCAAATCTGCCCAGGTTCCCTTTGCAATTGGTAAGCAACATTTGTAAGGTGATTATTGGTTCTAGTTACAGTTTATGATTTTGGAAAGCAAAATATTTTGATGTGTCCCATATAAATGCCAAGCTTGGTAGCATTTGTGTATTAGTCCCAGTAAGCAACTTGAGCTCACTAGTTTTCTCTTAGCTTTCTGGCTGCAGGACACCTCACACTTTGCATCATCATGGCTGCTGATGGTTTCTATTCTTGTAAACATTACGGGGGGATATCATCTCGAATCCCAAGTTTGTGCTTCTCTCCCCATCTCTGGGGGTCAACAGAGAAGGCAATGAGAGAAGGTATGCACTGTCACAGGCTGAACAAAATCTCATCAATCAGACAACAGGATTTCACTCTCTGGTGCTTTCTTTCCACTAGAGTGGAAACAAAGGAAAGAATCCCCAAACAAGCAATTCGGTTGAATTATTGTGTCAGACCAGAGGAACAAATGACAGGCGTTGTATCTCTAGAAAGCACTTTCCAACATGAATACATTTTGCTCAGAAAATATGCTTTATGTGGAATTTTATTTCATAAACACAAGGGGTTCAAAGCAACAGCCCATAAAAGTTGCAAAATACTGAAGGCAAGCATTCCATTATGTATAAGAAAAAGAACATTTCACACGGAGGAATTAAAACTCTGGCCTTGCCAAGGCCTCTTTTGTTATTGCTGTTGTTGCACCAGAGCCTGGCGTGCCCTTTCAGTAATCCCAGAGGGCTGCCATGCTGTAGCCATGCTTCCG
>NW_022103902.1:5341449-5359879 GCF_000313985.2 Echinops telfairi | reverse complement strand
CCGGGAAAACATGCCACTGAGCTGATGGTGATGCACAGTGATCAAAAGGACAAGGAAGAATTTTGCCACTGGGCTGTCGATCTTTGTCAAGGTCATGCTCCCACATCTTCCCTCCACCAGAGCAGCAGTGATGTCAAATTCACAAACCTTCTGTTTAGCAGCTGAGTAGCGAACCACTACACCACCAGGATTCTTAGGAATCAAAAATGCATCATGAACCAACATGCACAGGGATTGAACATCCGCAAAGCAAGTTACAGAATTAAAGGGAAGAGTAAACAATTCCACTGCCATCTTTGAGGGTTTTAACATCTTTCTCAAGCAATTCATAAGTCTATGCATACACATAGTAGAAAAGGGAATGATCATCTGAACAACTTTGACCTAATTGATATTGATGTAGTTCTACATTCATCAACTTTAAAATACATATTCTTTCCATGTGTGTATGGTACCTACACTAAGAATATGTAAAATAAGTCTCAAATTTGCTCTTTGACCTCAATGGGATTAAATTAGAATTAAAAATAATAAGGTAACTAGAGAAATAATTTGCTACGTAAAAGTTGTCTGATTTAATTTATATTATAATATAAACCAATCTTATTTCAGATTACACATTTAAGGTTTTACATTACATATTTGTATAGAAAATAACTTTCCCCCCAAAATATGTGTGATATATCCTGGAGGTGGTGTTGGTGTTAGTGCTGTCAAATGGCTCTGCGTCCTAGAGAGCCTCGTCAGGTGTAACAGTAAAACACCAATCAGTCTGTGTCATGTTCATGACGCCCAGTATGTTTGAGTTCACGGTGGTAACCAGTGTGCTGATTCAGCTCATTAAAGGTTTCCCTTATTCTCTACTTAGAAAACATGCTCTCTTTTTCTGATGCCTTGTTTCCTCAAGGCATGTCCAAAATAAGAGGGCAAAAGCCCCAGCACCCTCACTTCTAAGAAGCATTCTACTTGTATTTTTCCCAGACCAATTTATTTGATCGTCTAGCAGTCCACAATACAAGGCAGTTTCCAAAAGTTCATGGAAAAATGGAATTAAAAGGAAATTAGAAATTTCCACAAGCTCCCTTGCATACTCATTCTTCTCTGTCAACACCGCGGTTTGTAGTTCCTTTTGTCTTTTTCATTGTCTGGTTGTCTTACGTGTACGAGGTGATTGAAAAGACCCTGGCTTCGGGCAGGTAAACCAAACCAAACTCACTGCTACTGAGTCAGTTCTGACTCATGGCAACCCTACAGCTTGGTAGAACGGCTCCTATGGGTTTTCAAGATGAGGAGGGGGTACCGCCCCCAAAAAATGGACTTGCACTGGGTAGAGCTTTCGTAGTAGGGCATTTTTTCCCATAGGCAAGCATAGAGCAGGTCACTCTGAGTTAGTGCACCCAGTGATGTTGCATGGGAAGATTCTCTCTGGTCACAGTGAATTTTTTCATAAAATCAGTTTCGCCTGACCCTAAGTTTTTGTTTGTTGGTTGGTTTTGTTTTTAAGGTTCATTTAAGAGACTAGAATGCGGCTGTGAAATTTGTCTTTCTACTCAGGAAAAATACCGCAGAACCTGTGGTTATGCTGGACACAGTTCGCAAGAACAGCACTCTGGGAAAAACTCAAGTAAACAGCTTTTCTCATGTCAAAAGAGGTGAGATGCCGATTGATGACAAAACCTCATTTTGGACATCTGTCAATGTCCCAAGTGGACGAAAATGTCAACAAAATGTGTGCATTTGTGCTTAAAGACCAACGATGGACCATTGAAGAGATGGGAAAGTCATCTGGACTATTTTGGAGCTTGGTTCTGCGAATGGAACATAAGATTTGGGAATGAGAAGAGTCACCACAAAATGCGTGCTTAGGTTCTGAATAACCAGGAAACACTGCACCCAAGGAAGCATGCCGGGTTGGAAAGGACAGCTCTGAAGGGAACCAGACTTTTTCCCAAGGTCACTACTGCTGACAAGACATGGTGCTATTCTTACAGCCCCGAAAGTAAATATCAATCAAGCCAGTGGAAGATGCCAAGGTCACCTCGTCCACATAAAGTTTGTCAAGTGAAATCAAAGATAAAGACAATGTTTGTTTTTTTTAATGTGAGGGGCATAGTGCATTTGGAGTGTGTTCTACCATGTCATACTGTTAATCAAGCCTTTTATTTAGAGATTTTGAAAAGATTCCAGAACAGTGTGAAACAAAAAAGGCCTGCGTTACGGCGGACAGGAGACTGGATTTGCAACAATGACAGTGCACCTGCTCATGCAGTCATCTCAGTGCAACAATTTTTGGCCAAAAACAGGATGCCTCTTTCCCCCTGCACCTGACCCAACTGACCTCACTCCATGTGACTTCTTTTTGTTGCCACGAATGAAGAGGGACATGAAAGGGCAGCGATGTGATGACATAAAAGAGGTGAAGAAAAAAAACGAGGTAGTTGCAATCAGCATCCAAACAGATGAGTTTGAAAAATGTTTCCAAGAATGGAATTTGGATTTGACTAATCGATTAAGTGTATTGGAGAGTACTTGGAAGGTGATAAGGTTGCTTTATAAAAACATTTAAATGCACCGTATTGAAAAATATCCTTGATTATTTGGGCGGTCCTCCCTTGTATAATTCTTCATGGGAGAAAAAGCCTCATTTTCCTCCCCGAGTGGGTACCGATTGCTAACTGCTGGCCTTGCAGTTCCTAACTCAATGTGGCTCCATTAAAATGCTATCTTTGTTTTATTTTTTAACATTCTAATGTGGTATTAGGGACATAATAGACGATCCCAGCTAGAATGGGGGGAAATGTAGAAAAAATATGTTCAGAAAATTTCCAGGTCGGATAGAGTTGGAGGAACCCCTGACACTATTTTCCTAAGCTACCTCCTAAAAATGAAGCCGGTCCTGGAAACCACCCCTCAACCACACAAAAGACCTGCCAATAAATGGTAACACTCGTGAGGAACGTGTGTTCCATAGTACAAGCAACTACACAAAGCAACATTTGTTCAAAACACGATGATAGCAGGAAGGGGCGAGGAACCGGACCAATGGAAATGGGAGATCCAGGACCCAATGAGAAGAGTGCTGACTGACATACTGCAGAGACTGCAACCAATGTAACAGAAAAAATTACTGAAGGTGAAATTAATGTCCTTGGTAAACTTTCAATCACAGCACAATGAATGTCAACAATATGGTCTTTTGCTGTAGATTCCCACAATGCAGTATGACACTGAGCTACTTCCATGGACCTTGATGGTGTTCCAAGCAGATGAAATGTAGAACTTCAAGTTCTGCATTGATCATGAACTTATTTATTTTTTTAGTTTTTATATGACGTACTATTGTAGAATGAATTCCAAAGTGTTCATAGAACATAGATGATGATAGAGAAATCAAAGATAACTAAATATATGTTTTACTGAAAAATGTAGTTTTAAAATTTAGATGTATGTAGTCAATGAACTAATTAGAGAAATTTTTTTCAGAGTTTGATTTGCAAGATTTGTGTTATACATTTAAAGAGAGATATGATAATAACAATGAGTGCAAGAATGAAGGAAATGTTTTAAAAGTGATTGTAATGATGATGGTAAACTGTTCTTAATGTGATTGAACCAATTGAATCGTATGATATGTGAATTATATGCCAATAAAATTGTTGGGAAACAATCTGAATACAAAAATATTTATAGGATATATTTTTTGAAAAGTTTAGAAAGCATATAAGTCAAACTTTGGTGCTCTGCACTTTTCATTTTTGTATCTACTTATAAATATGTCTGTAAAATTCAGCCATTATTAATTTTACTATTATCATATAATGGAAGTGCATGTACATTTATAATAAGAAAGTTTACATAAAATACTGTTTTACAATTTAGAGTAACTGAAAAATTTTTAACCTTGACAACTATAAGAATAAAAATTTTATTTCAGATCCTTAAGTGTGAATGACAGAATGTTTTTAAAATTTCTAAATAGCAAAATCTATAAACACTTTTGGCTACTGGATTTACATAATCAAATTAATTTTAAATTATAATTTAAAAATCATTTGTACTTTAAAATACTATTAAAGGAAAAAATGCACCAACTATTTTCAAAAGGCTATGTGTATACGAAGCTTTCTTGTAATAGCTAAGACTATCATTGTATTTGCTGCTCCAATAACTTTAAATTCTAGTGGTGAAATAATAAAGTAAATGAGAACTACAAGAATAGTTAAATATTTCATCTTAACAGTGTTATGGCAACAAAAATGCCTGCAATTAGAATCAGCCAGCTGTTCCCTGGGAGAAATACGTGGCACCATGCTTCTGTAAAGATTTACAACTTTGGAAGCACTAGGGGGTAGTTCCCACTCTGTCTTAGAAACTTGATGGCAGTGGGATTGTGGAAGCTATTTGAATTTCAAAGCATATAGCAAGTATCCTTAATACACAGAAAACCGAGTCTTGGATAAGGAATAAAAATTAATCAATGGGGAACGTTTCAGGTAAAGAGAATAACGGTACATTGAGAAAGAAGAAAATGCCTTTGAAGGAACTGAGGAAATATGTCTGCCTGTGGGCCACAGAGAGAAATGACATGTCTGCAGGTAAAGTGGGCCAGGTGAGCTGAGTCTCACAAAACAGGGAAAGATTTTTTTTTTAAGGCTAAAGAACCATTTGAAGCATTTAAGCAAGGAGTTTACAGTTGAAAGAAAAATACATATATTCTGAATTTGGAGACTGAAAGAGAGAAAGGATTAAAAAGTTTCTGGAGTCAGATGGATGGTGCCATTTTCAGAGATGAGGCAGATGCAGGACACAGTAGAAGAAAGTGGAGTGTTTGTCAGAACATACTCAGTTTCAATGGCTGTAAGACGTTTAGGGGAGGATGCTATGTTGTTTCACACACACACATATAAAATCCTTGCTATAAGAGGACTGTTTGGCTCTAAAGTTGGTATGTTGAGTATTTTTAGGACATATTTGATAATGGAAGTGTGGTTGTGAGTGAAAATACCTAAAGAGAGAGGAGACTTGCTGTGTGTGGTAGTTACATAATCTGTTGTCAATTTGAGACTTAAGAGTGAAGGGGTGGAGTTTAGCCTGTCGATCAGGTCACAGCTTGATGACCTCATTTGGAGGAGCTAAGGAGATAAGAAGGCAGGACACAGGCACACTCCCCACTCCCCGTGAGACATCGGTGTTGAAAAGCCACGTGGAAAGAGGCTAATGGAGCCAGAACCCTGGGAGCTGTAAAAGCCACTGAAGACCCCTGCCAGTGCTCAGATGCTATCACCACCACTGGATCCACAAGACTTTCCACCCACTGGCCTGTGATCTTCCTGCATGCGGCATTATTGGATGGCTGTGTGAGTCTAAAGAGGAATTTATGGACTAATATTGGACATATGGGCTAATATTGGACTTATGGACTTGATCTGGACTGGGCTTAATATTCAATTGCTTTTGGGTATAAAGCTCTTTCTTAAACCCATTTGAGGGTCTATGAACTTGTTTCTATAGTCTACTCGGACTAACACACTGTGGAAACATACCAACTAAACCTCAAGCAATTACAACATTCGAACTTTAGGTAAGTAAAGAGAGCCAACACAGGAATCTAAGGGTAGGAAAGGAAAAAGTGATGTGCTGGTTTGTGAAAGGCACTGATATAATGCATCATGGAAGAAATCATCAACTGATGCAATGCAGCAGAGAAAACGTGTTAAATGAATACTCAAACCTCCCACTGGTTTTAGAAATATAAACCCCTAATTTGAAGAACTATTTTGGAGAAGGACGAAAGCTTAATGTAAAATTAGACTTTAAACTGAACAATATTTGATTTAGAATGAGGTAACATAAACAGCCATTGTAGATTGAAATTTAACATGTTTGGTTGTAAAAGGGGAATGAGAGAAGATTATAGAAAGGTGGAGGGAAAGTCAGATTATGGAAATGCATTTTTTTAAAAACTGTTAGAATTCTGAGCATGATGAGGGTGGCAGCAATCCAGATCAGAAGGAGCAAGTGTAAACAAAAGAAAGTGTAAAATTCTTGAGAAATTAGGATAAAGTCAACTCTAATTTGTGGAAGTTTTAATAGTCCACAAATCAGAATCAACGTTTCAGAAGAGACTTTAAAATACATTCCAAGTCATATATTTTGCTGAGCATGAAGTTTATAAAGTATTTATACTCAATACTAAAATGCTTTACTGCTAAATTTGGTGTATGATTAAGTCTTCTGTATTTAAAACTTATGCCCCAGTTAATGAAAAGTTATAGATGTGTTTTATCTTCTCAGAAAATGCCATTTAAAAGGAAAATGCCAACTTAACTAGCAAATTAGTTTTGAGCTAGTACGCAACTGAAACAGATGAACAGAATACATATTGCAATTTAGCATTTTATTTCTATACCTCTACCGGCGTGGTTTCTCCTTAGAGCAAGCCAACTGTTGTATAAATCTCTTTTTAGGTTTTGTTAAGCTCACCTGAAGAATATTACATAGAGTTTATCTGTACCAGTTTAAAACTCAGCTGTTGAGAACCTATGTACCGTATATAGTCGTGGATAAGCTGAGTTTTTCAGCACATTTTTATGCCGTTTTTGTGGTAAAATTAGGTGCTTTGACTGATATTCGGGTCAGTTTATATCAAATATATATGGTACTTAAAATCTGCTACATTAATAGGCTTTGCTTGATGGTTTAAATTAAAAATCAACCCCTCAAGCAAAGAGACAATGCTATCAAACACCCACCCTCAATGACAGAAGCGGGTTAAGCGATTTGCTAGATTTGCAACAACAATGGGATAGTAGGTGACCCTGGATATATCTACAAGAAACTGGCAGAGCAATTCTAAGGGTAAAATTAGATGAACCCATCACCCATAGTCCATATGCACAGTTATTAGACAACTAGGTTGTACGAGTTCTAATTGGGCTGCTGTGGGGATTGTCTTCTGCTGATCGGTTAAGCAAATGCAAAGCTTACATATGCCAAAAAAAATGCAAAGAACTGAGAATCTAAAATAAGGCTTTAAAAGTAAAAAGTTTTATAATGAAGCTAGGACAACAATATTTTATCATTTAAAATTATACTATGCTCACTGTCAAAAACCTGCATGTTCTTCATACTTGCTTACTACCCAAATCTGAGAAGAGGAAATGACTTACTTTTGAATGTATGATGATAATAACATTTCCTTTCTTCTTTTTGCAAACTAAAAAAAGAAAAAACTTCAAATCGAACAGCTTCATTTTCCATTGAAAGCAGAACTACTTAGAAAATTTGATCAATTATGGAATAAGTTATTTATTTACAATTACTGTAAATCTCTTAGGTACTAATCTCATGTTCCAGAGACATTTAACTGGACTGAATACTCTTTCATGAAATAAGAGAAAATGAAATCTCATAAAAATTTGCATATAATGCATCAATCTAGCCTAAGAATTGCTTAATGGAACACACTAAGACACACACAACCCACAAAGAAACTTCATTCCCACAGCAGAGAGGAGTTGACATGCAGTGTGCATACCAACAATTCTATTCAGGGTCTGATTACATGTTTAATTCAAAATTATGGGAGGGCAGGAACCAGAGCAGCATCAGAATTCCTGTAACAAAGTCTCCATAATCTATTTCATGTTGTTGGAAAACAGCATATGTTTCAAGTAATTGCTAAAACCTCAGAGGATATCTTCCCAATTACAAACAGTGAAGCCAAATGCTACAAAACCTAATGACTACCTGTGGTCGTCAAGAATCGCAGGTACCTACTGACAGCGCTGAGATTGGTCACGAAGTACCCATTGACCCTTAAAAGCATTACAGTCCTGAGAGCAAGCTCTTGAGTAACTGGGTGTGGCATTTGAATATAGTCACCTTAACTTTTTAAAGAAAAGAAATGTTAGTTCCTCATTATTTACAAACTACTTTGGGTAGTGACTTAAATGGCCCATAAACATTTCCAGGATTTTGGTGGGGGACAATCGTGTGGAAATGGAATTAGTATTAAAAAATTAGAAATTACTTGCTCTAATTGTGCTGTTAAGGGAAGGTCGTCTATTGGTCAGTTAAATAAATGGGCTAGAGGAAACCTATAAAGCAGATATATGTCAAAAAATGTAAAGACTGGGAATCAAAAAATATTGTTAAAATTGAAAATTCTTATACTAAGTCAGAACATGTCATGACACACTGGGAACTGGGAATTCTATGCACATACTCTTCATCATAAGGAACTTTGGTAAATGAACCTAAACATTTGACAAAAAAAGTTACAAGGACGAGAACACAAAACAGAAATTCTGAACAGTTGTTGAGTATTGTTTCTGGTGCATATTTGAGAGTGGCCATGAATTTTACATGAGCTCAATCATAATGTGTTATTTTTCTCTAGCCATGTGCCTTTGGTTTGGGATTAAATCCAAAGTAAGTCAGGTTTAGAGCTTTAGGATTTTCCCAGGAGAGTCAATGCAAATTTGGGCTTTTTTGCAGTCTGCTTGGTCCTCTTGGACGTAAGTATCATATCAGAACCTGTGTATTAGAACATAGCCATGAATGGTTTATTTTTAAAATGTAAACAGATACAAATAATTTGACCCGAGAAAAGCCAGTTTTAAGCATGCCGGTAGTGTAAATAAAACCGTAGAGTAAGAGTGAATGGACGACGTTGCCCCATTCTGGGAAGTGGACATAATTTCTCTCACTATAGTTACATGTTTTTAAGTCTTTTCTACCATTACTAGGTATTTATCAAAATAATTATAAAAATAATTTCTGTAATATGAATGGTTTTATAAGCTTAGGTTAAGGAGATAGAAAACCTTTCCTTTAACAAATTCTATGTCATAAGCATTGCAAATAAAATATACTTGCCTTGAAAATTAGCCTTAACTTTTGCAAAGCTCAAATAATGTTAGTCGTTTCATACTACTTTAAAATATAACTTAAATTATACCAAATGTATCATAACTAGCATCCATAGCCAGGACCACTTAATAAAGCCCCTCAGGAAAGAAAACACTGGTAAATACAGCAAATGTTTTGACAAACCTGAAGTATTTTTACCCCCAACCCTACAACAGATGGAAAACCCTCCTCAATATTCTCCTTTGATTTTATCACAAAAGGAGGTAACAATATGTATGCCATAGCCAGTCTAATTCTCTTTCCTCAAGGAAACAATACACTCTTGTAGCGCCCAAACCCATTCTAATTCACAGTCGAATGTAGTCTATCCATTTCCACGCTTTCATCATGATCTGGTTTTCTGAAATTCAGCGAGTACAACCAGAAGCACCCTCTCCTATTTCAAAATCTTTTGTTTGGGGATTTAAACAGCTAGTCTTCTGTCTCATTGTGTATAGCTTTGCTTGTATCAGCCACTATCACTTCATTGACAATTTAGTACTTCCTTGGGTTATATACTCAGTAGAATTAAACCAATCTGGCAGCTTAAAGAGGAGCCTTTCCATGTGCTAATTGACCTCCATCATGATCACTGCCCAACTACCAGCAAATTGATTCCACCTCATAAGGACCCAATATAGGGAACTTGTCTCTTCATCTTATCGAAGCAGAGAGCCTCATGTTTGTTCCACAGAGCAGCTGATACGTTTGAATCAATAACCTGAGGTTAGCAGTCCTCTGCCTAACCCACGGTGCCACCAAGCCTCTTTGGAAACTTTTCTTTTATCTTCAGGAATAAAATTGGTTGAAAGGTAGTCACTAACATCAGTAGCCTTTTAGTAAATATTTGGAAAGATTTTTTTTTTAATCTACAAAAACGGAAGACAACCTTGCCTGAGATAATGGGTCAAAAATGATCTTTGATGTTTCCAACCTCATTTATACACCTGTTTCTAAATCCATACAACATATTGTCTCATATACCTTCTCTATTCTATATAGAATAAAGAAAGTAATTAAACAAAACTAAGTATATGCCTCAATAACGAAGGTGCTAGGTGGTGTCCTACCATACCATACACATGGTAGAATCCTTCAGGATGATCAAAGCAAGTTTTTCTTGTACTTGATTAAAAAACAGGTGTCTGATGCCAAATTACCTTGCTTGCCCATTGCTCTATGTGTAATTCCCTTCTTCTTTATATATTTGAAACATGAAATGTTGACTTTATATATTTGAAATATGAAACATTGAGTTATTCACCAAAGGTTATATATAGTTCAAATAGACAAGTTCCCAAGTAAAATACTGTTTTTTTTTATTTCAATACCCACCTTTTGATCTAAGAGTCCTTAATCTCTTCATCTGTAAATGGGGATCATAATATATTTAGCTACTGAGACACTTCAAGTGCTTAAACAAAACTCACAGCCATCAAGTCAGTTCTGACTCATAGCCTCTCTGTCCCCAAATCCACACTGCCCTTGAGTCCACTCTGACTCCTGGCGACCCTCTAGGACAAGTTAACACTGCTGTGAGTTTCCAAGACTACAACTCTTTAAGGGGAGTAGAAAGTCCCATTTTTCTCCCATGGAAAGACAACTTCTGACTTTGAGGTTAACAGCCCAATGTGTAACTACTAGCCCAATGCTTGCTCACCAGTGCCACCAGGGAAGAAAAACTTTTCTTTTTTAAATTTCATTCTTTCTTTTAAAATGTTTGAAAATGATTAAACACTCTTCTTTGCTTATAAAGCATAAACTTTACAAAAGAAAGAACATACATCATGTGTTAGATGGTGTGACTCTGGGTCATCATTATGCATAACAATTCTTATTGTATATTTCTGAGATGTTACTGAAGTTGGATCAATTATAGAGAACCTTCAAGAAATTCCATAATGGGTTGGTTGTCTCCTGAATAAATTCCTGTTTTTCTCTTTATTTCTTCTGCCTTCTCTTTCCTTCAAATCTAAGTATATACAATATTGATTGGAACTGGAAACCACGTTTTTTCCTACTTATAATAGTCTTAAGCCCATTACTGACCATTCACAAATATTCTCATGTTTTCATGCCAGAATATTGCTGACTAGCCACAAGCTAACTCACGTTAGCGCTTACATTGCTTGATGCAGTTTTTAAGTCTAAAAGTAAGAAAGCCCTTTATAGGAGCTGGCTGCATGGAAAAGTTTGGCTTAAAATAGCTGGTCAGCCAAGTGTTAGCCAATTTTAGTACAGTCAGAGTGCTACTTCAAAGCAAAGATGGTGACACTTCATCTCCCCTACTTCGACAGGTTATCTGGAGACAGTAGGGGGGCAGCGAAGAAAAGGAAGATCCTTCAAGAATGGGCTCAAACAACAACCACTGACAGGAGAGTGCTCAGGACCATGCAGTATTTCCGTCTGCTGTGCATATGGTTTCTCTAAGTCGGGAATGACTTAGATGGCACATAAAAACAACAAATAATGATCAAAAGATGAATTGTTCTAATCCTAACTTAGACTCTAAACATTTGATTTCTAATTCCTACTGATATAGTTGCTTATCCTATACGAGTCCAATTCTTTCTTAATGCAAATAAATACATTATTTACTAAGAAAAGAAGAGTATGAAAGAAAAGCTCTTTTGACTTGTCAATTGGATACATTCTTTCCCATCCAGTAGCGCATAAAGAACTTTTAACACCAAAGAGATTGCATAGATTCTTAACCTGTAATAGATAAGGAATGGAATGCTTTTATAAGGAAGAGGAGAGAAAAGATGCATTGCGATTCAGATTTTTTTTAGAATGACTTTCAGTCATTTGACATACATTTCAGTATATCAGTTTATTAAATAATGGTGTTAAGAATCTAGTGTGCAATTGATGTAGGGATTGCTGTAAGAGCTGTAAGAGCCTCTTGAATCTGAAATCTTGGCACTGGACTCCTAACTTCCTGAGACTACTTGAAAAAATGATGTATTTTAAAATTATGGCTTTCAATTTAAATGAAAGTTGAAGATATAAATTACCATTTGCTGAGTACTTCCCACATATTGGTCATATTAATATACTACATAAATATACATGCATTTGTGGAAATATGTATATGCACGTGTGTTATATACAATGTTTTTAATACTAATATTTCTCTTACAAGAATTATTTATATATTTATAAATATGACCACTGAGGCTCAGAGAGGTTGAGTGATCAGAAAATTTTAATTCCAGTATGTGATGGAGATGACAATGTCATAAGGAACGGTAAAACAAGAAATCTTTTAGGATGAGAATTGAGAACCAAATGGAAGACAATATAAAATAATAGTAGGAAGCATTAAAAAGATCAGTCTAGAAAGATATAATAGCCATTTAAAAGCTGGACATCAAGGGTTGCTCCTAGTAATTGTGAATGGTCTCAACTGGATCAATCTTCTTGAACATAAAAACTGTCATCTCAGAAATAAAAAGTGTATGTGTACACAAAAACTGAAAAAAGAAATCAAACTTTTGGAGTTGATTCTCATTGGTAGTGACCCCATTGATACAGAGTAGAATTTCTCTATAGGGCACAGGGTTTTATTGCCTGGAATCCTTACAGAAATAGTGTGCCCAATCCTTTCTTTAGTGAAGTCATCCTGTGGGTTTGAACCACCAACATTTAACTTAGCAGCCAATGGCAAATCATTTGCACCATACAGGGGTGGTGGTGGTGGTGGTGTGTGTGTATGTGTAGCAATCTGCAAGGTTGGCAGTTCAAAACCATCAGCCACTTCTCAGAGAAAGACTAGTTTTTCTACTCCTGTGAACAGTTATAGTCTAGGAAACTCGCAGGGGCAGTTCTACCTGTCCTATAGTCTATGAGTCCGCATGGACTTGATAGCTGTGATTATCTGATATTACTGGGGTAGGGTACAGAACAAAATTTATCCATGACATTGGATCACTTATCATTACTATCTAATCCTCCAATGGTCACTCAACCAAACTAGCTTATCTAGTAAGGACAGTTGACAAGGCAGTTTGGGTATGTCTTTTATTATTGCCCGATTTTGTAACAGTGCTGAAAAGAGGGCTGTACAACTGGGAATTTAGAAAAAGGTTGTCTCATTATCTCTTTGCTTATTTTTCATATGAACATCCAGTCTGCAGCAGACTCCTCTTTTTCTGAAACTTCCCTCCCCACTCTTTATAGTCTCCTATCACTATATATATATATATATATATATATACATAGCAACAAAAAAACTTAGCATGTTCTATTGTTATATTGTACTGCAAATATTGTATTGCCTGCATCACACAACATACGTAAAGTTCTTGAATGTGGAAATTAATTATGACTAGATTTTTACAAGGGATCAGAACCACCTGAAAAGACTCTCCAAACTGTGATTCTAACTTCTATTCTTCAACAGAGCTTAAAAAAAATGAGCACGAGATGAGAAAATAGGAATTTTTGCAAAATGTCTGAGTCAGAGATGGTGAGATGTCTAATATTATGAGTACCAGTATGATATATGGCAAAATGAAATGTCTAATTAGAAATGTTCACAACTGTAATGTTTTCAGAATGCATCACAGATACCAAATACATTTCCTTATAGCAGAATAAAGTTTTATGAATAATCTGAAATGGAAGTTAATGAAATGTACCACAAATGTGTAAAAATAACACATTGGTCACTCCAAGTCAGTCCAGGGTATCTGTAACCTAATTGAAATCCTAAAATATTTTCTAATCAGCAATATATCCTAAAAGATTACAATCCAATTAAACAGAAATGTTATGCTCTAGGGAAGATTACAAGAAGTGTGCAACTAGTAAAGAATATTGGAAAAGGAAACTTGTATAGTTAAAAAAAATCCTGAAGGCTTCCCACATTTTCTATGGGAGAGTTTATTTAAGTCCATGGTCTTGTGAGTCAGAATTTTGAGTGCCCAATATTAGTCATCTAGCCAGATCTATTCATAGGCTGAAACTTTCAATTTATTAAACTAGTCCTAGATGAGATCTCACCCTTTGTTTAATTCAATGCTCATAAAATAAATAAATATGTGAATTTGCCAGTGTTTCCTATGTTAACAGGCTCTTTCTTTTTCCCTTATAGACTGAAGGGAAAATGCCTGATGTTTACTAAGCACGTAATATATGATAATGAAGTTCCTACACATTTTTCATAAATAGCCTATGCAATTCTCACCAAGATCTGAATAATTACAAGTAGTATCTCCATTTTACAAATGGAAACATTAAATTCACAGTCACCAAAGCAGCACACATATTGCACGGTGACACTGTGAATTAAACCCACTTCACATGGTTCCAAGGCCCCTGCTCTTTCTCTTCCACTCCGAATGGAAAGCAGGCCATTTTGCTCCATCCGTCACTGTCTGACAAGCTTGCTTAATGTGAGTCATTTCTGCTGGACCTACTCGCTCCATGAGAGACTGAAAAATCAAAAATATAATTCCTTCAAGATATTGAGACAAGACACTAGGCCCCATAATGGAACAATCCAACCCCTGGGCTTCTAGCATCTGAGGCTAGCAGTCAAATATCCACTTGTTCATCTGACCTGAATGTAGACAGGATCAATTCAGATCCTTTGTCATTAATTAATATGTGCTGAAACGATGTTCTAAACATTCAGAGTTTATAACCTTTTCATTCTGCATGCCTCAAGAATACTGGAGTATAGTTCCTTCTAGATAATGCTGGAGAGACAAATTAGCCTCTGAGCTACAGCCTACGGGTAAAAAGAATGGCTTGCAAACAAATAGCGCTGGGAAAGGAAGGTACATATACACAGAGAGAGTGACTCTATAAAAACATTCCACCAAAGGAGCAGACTCTTCAGAGCAGATGAGACCTTACTAAATGAGTAACCAGGAAATATAAAAATGTGAAGATGGCACAATGTTAAAGAATGCTTTTGCCTGATCTCTGGCCCCTGATTGCTAATGGCTGCTATTTGCACTTAAGAGTGTCATCACCCCAGCCTATTCACCCGTGCGTTCTTGGAGAACATTCAAGATGACCAGAAAGGCACTTATTAGGTGGAGAGAGCATTGAAAATGAGAGGAATTGGGACCTACAAAAGAAAGAGCTTCCCCCAAATCTCAAACAGTTAAGAACATATAACCATGGGGCAGGAATAAACAGGCAGCTGTCATCCTGTTCTGTGAGCTTGAAATTAAGGACCAAGAATTAATGGTGGGGAAAAAACTAGAAAGCATAAATGATATCAGGGAGTGTGTAGAGGGACTATGCTCTACTGAGGACAAATGTAAAAGCAGTGTCTCTTGAACTGTCTGGCTCATTTGCTGTACAGGTCCTTTCCGGAACCCGTCATGACAATGCACCTGCTCATTCTTGGATGCTATCAAAGGTGGGCCTGTGAGAATTTCATTGTGAATCTTGACTCCATCCAGTAGAGTTTGGATCTTGCCCCTTTACATGTCCTTTTGTGCCCTAAACTCAAGTAACATTTCATGGGAAGACAATTGAAATGGTTTGAGGGTGCCCACACTGCAGTTTTACAGGGGTGTTAACCTACGCGTGTAAACGTGTACACAGAAGGGCGACAGAGCTGCACACACCACGCTCGGTAGTCTGTAGAACGAGACCGTGTCTATGTTGAGAAACAATGACTTCACATTTTGATATTTTGTTTAGAAAAGGAGTCTGTGATTTTGTAGCAATACTTTTTACTTACCTCCAGAGAGGCAAACATCCTCCAAGGAGAAAACTCATTAAAAATGTTCATGATAAAATAATCCAACTTTTTGTAATAATACAGCTGGCCTAAGAAACTTACATTTAGCCATCTCAGATGTAATTCTCTCCTGATCCATGCACCGCGAAGTGTCGTGGAAGAGGAATAACTGGTTCTACGAAAGCAGCTGCTATTTCACAGGCACTAGTTGGGACAAAGCAGGTCGCATGCATTTTCGTTAGCTCATTTGAATCATGCTTGTGGTGAAAACTGTCTGTGAATTAAGAAAATCTTCTTTATGAAGGAAGAAAATTTTACAAAATGTCAATCATCAGGATAAAGCAATTTGCAGTCCTGGATAATTGCTATTATTGCCATTGACTAAATAACTTGAGAGAAAATACCTCGGTAACAAACAAACCCTTCCAAATTTCCAACTCGCCTTCTTGCATCTCTGAAACCCTGGCCTCAATATTCCACACTTAAATAGTATTACACATTCCCCATGTAAAATGGAATACACATCTGTGTTAGCTCCAAAAGTCAACAAAGGGCTTTTTTTTTATAAAGTAATTGCAAATTTTAAACTTTTCAAGAGAATTAGTCCTGTCTTGTTATGCAGGTGGTGCCCATTGAATATTCCTTTTTTTTTTTTTTTTATCAAAACCCTCCAAATTCCCAAAATTGCAGACCAAAAAAAAAAGCTTAGCAAGAAAGTTTTATTTTTCATCCAATTGCCTTTTAAAAAGTATGTCAAGCTGTTCACTGTTGGAAAATCCTTTTTTAAAGTTATGTAACATGCAAATACAATTTAGACTTGTTAGCATACAGACTAAAGTTTACTGGACATAGGGAGAGACAAATTAGGAAACACATTGTAGAGATAAAAATTCCATCAAAGCAGGCACTGAAATGTATGCTAGGGAGTCAATGTTAGAAGCAAAAACCCACCTTAATGGCTGCTACTAAAGATAATGTGGTGCTGACACAGGAGAAATAAGACTGCAGAAGGTGAAATATTAATGAAATTCAAATACTAGCATGTTACTTTAAGGTATGAATACATATTTAAAAATAAAAATATTAAGTAAATACTGATTTGTAGTTTCCTTCATGTTTAAGACATGGTTTTCTGAAACATGAGGTTTCATACAACAACATGAGGTTAAATTGCATTATATTTTTTTAGCTTTTAGAGATAAAATCCTAGATGCAGACTTAAAATGGTCATGCAGACACTGATTTTCTTGTACATATGGGTGTGATCTCTCTCAATTTTCAAGTTGAATTTAGAGAATACACAGCTAATAATTCCGTGTGTCTTGGAAGTTTTCTGGATAAGAAGACTGTGAGAAAATGATGAGAAGGTTGGGTATTTTTGGACGGTGTCACTATGCAATCCAAGCATTACAAGGACATACAAGGACATAGTATGCTACCTAGACTTTAATGAATGCTTTTGGCAGAATTCTCAACAGTTTGATCCTTTTTTAAAAAAGCAATACTGAATTTGAAACATCAACATATTTTTATTAACTTTATGTTCCACAAAATTACTTAGTATAGACATGAAAGAAAACTTAAGAAATTATTTTCCTCCAGCTATTCCTTACATTATTTTTTAAAATTTTTTCCCCTTACATTATTAACATTGTACATATTGTTTAAATATATTACATTATGCCCTGTGGAATATGGGCCTTTTAATATTCATGCAATTGAATTGTTAATCAAACTGTCTAATTTTAAAAAGAGTATAAAGGCATTTGCTGAAGTAGAACGCCAGATAATTTATATATACAGTATTGTGTATATATATATATATAGCAATCATTTATTTCACAAAATGTAATGTCATATAATTAATGGATCTCTGGAGTGCAGTGGTTAATACACTTGGCTGCTAACCAAAAGATCAGTGGTTTGAAACCACTAGCAGTTCCATGGGAGAAAGATGAGGCAGTCTGCTTCTCTAGAGATTTACCGAGTTAGAAACCCTGTGGGACAGCTCTGCTCTGTATGATAAAGTCACTCTGGGTCTGAATTAACTTGGTGGCAAGGGTTAGTTAATACATAACTAAGAACTTTTAGGGGGCCATCCCAGTTTCCTCCAGCACTCCAAAGCTGTTCTTTCTCTCTCTTTATTCATTGTACCTATTCTTCTACAAATCTACTTATCCACCTTCTCCAAACCATATGTCAGAGGAAGCAAAGAATAAAAAGGAAACTTTACTTATTTTTATATTTGTCCTGATGAGAAGCACTCATTCAATAACTATTGAATGGAAAGTCTCTATTAATTAATCCATCTCTTATTTCAGATGAATTAATTAATTCATCTCTTGCTTTCTCTCCCAATGAACATGATCGTTTTCTACCTATTTTCTGATATGCATATTTGACAGACGAATGTAAATATTTAATTTCCTTTATTTTTACTATTTTTCTCTAATATTAAAAAAATTTCCAAGTGGTTCTTCTTCTAGACGCAATTAAAATATATCTAGTGTGACTTCTGATATAATTAATTCTCAATAAAGTTGAATTTGACACGTGTTGATATGTACAAGAGAACATGTACAGAATATTAACACCAGAATAGGAGACATTTGGGCACAAAGTATGTTTTCAATAAATATTTCTTTGCTCATTTTTTTATTAAATCATTTTATTGGGGGCTCGTACAACTCTTATCACAATCCATACATACATCCTTGTGTCAAGCACATTTGTACATTTGTTGCCATCATCATTCTCAAAACATTTGCTTTCTACTTGAGCTCTTGGTATCAGCTCCTCATTTTCCCTCTC
>NW_022103902.1:5339004-5340821 GCF_000313985.2 Echinops telfairi | reverse complement strand
CATTTAAGAACTAGATGACAATTGTATGTTTCATCCTTGCTACCCTGTACCCTGACAGGCTCGTCTACTCCTCGTGACCCTTCTGTAAAGGGATGTCCAATTGCCTACAGATGGGCTATGGGTCCCCAATCGGCACTCCCCGTCCTTCACAATGATATGATTTCTTGTTCTTTGATGCCTGATACCTGATCCGTTCGACACCCCGTGGTCACACAGGCTGGTGTTCTTCTTCCATGTGGACTTTTTAATTTAAAAAATCTTTCTCATAGGTCAAAATAGGAAGTGGTAAGACAAAATGTAAAGAAATGGAGTAAGAAGAAGAAGAAATGGTTTATAATAGTTTAAATGCTTCCGTTACACCCATTCAGCAAAAAGCTATTCACTATCTTCCTAAAATATCATCTTTACAATCGATATTTTTCTTGTTTGAGATGTTTTCTCCCTGGCTTACTGGCGTTGATTGCTACTTATCTTTCAAGCTACAAGTAGAGTGTCATGTCACCACTTAATTTTGGTTTGACCATAGTTGGTAATTATCTCTCCCATCCAGCATATTACAATGTTTTCCAGTTGACATTTCATTTTGTTATCCTTAGGTTCATCTCACTATGAATGGTTTATGCTTCTCTCAAATTACTTCACTTGCTATCTCTTTCTTCCCTCTTTAATATTCTAACTCCCAGGTCTCTCACTTATAGTTGTGTATGGTTGAATTCTTCTCATAGCTATGTTCTATTTGACCATCACACAAATCCTACTTTTAGCTCGTTGTAGTCATACAGTATTGAACATTTTTTTAAACTTTTGCATTATTAATACATAGAGCATTCCATAGTTCAGTCTTGTACAGCAGTATTGTGCAATTGTTACCATGGATATTGGATAGCTCTTCTTGGACAAACAAGTACAAGCTCTGCTCACATTGGACTACATACAGCCTTCTTCCCTTGTTAGATGCCTTCAAGGCAGTTGCTACTCATAACAACTCTATTTACAACTGAACAGAACATTGCCTGGTCCTTCACCGCCCCCAGTTGTGTTTAGGCCCATTGTGTAGCGGCAGGTAGATCCATCTAGTTAAGGGTCTTCCTTTTCGTCAGTGCCTCTCTGCTTCACGAAGCATGGTGTCCTTCCTCTGGGAGAGGTTGCTGCTGATAAAATGTGCAGACTCTATGAGAAGACATGCTGCCTCTGAGGAACCTTCCGGCTGTACTTTCTTCCAAGACAGATTTGTTTGTCCTTTTGGCAACACATGGTACTTTCAATATTCTTCACTCGCCATATAATTCAATTATTTTTTGGTCTTCCTTATTCAATGCAATCATTCATGAAGACAGAATGGCTATGGTCAGGTGCACCTTCGTCCTCAGAGTAACATCCTTGCTTTTCACCACTTTAAAGAGATCTTGGGCAGCAGATTTCCAATGCAACACACCATTTGGTCTTTTACTAGTGTTTCTATGAGCACTGCGTGTGGAACCAAGCAAGAGAAAATCCTTGACAACGCCCATCTTTTCTCCAGTCATCGTGATGCTACCTGTTGGTCCAGTTATGAGGATTCTGGCTTTCTTTACATTGCATTGCAATCGAGACTAAAGGATGCAATCCTTTATTTTTATCCACAAGTACTGTAAGTTCTCCTCACTTTCACAAAGCAAGGGTGTCAGCTGCTTCTTGTTGTTGTTAAGCCTTCCTCCTGCCCTGATGTTGCATTCTTGCTTGGCAGTCATTAGCTAGAGCTGATGAGTGATTTCCCTTTTAGTTCTACCTTATATTCCTATCTATCGCTAGCTAGCTGTATCCGTCTATCTATCTAT
>NW_022103902.1:5315569-5337534 GCF_000313985.2 Echinops telfairi | reverse complement strand
GAAGCACTGTATGTGAGGGAAACAGGAAATCTGTGCAGCACTTTTAAAGCAATGTGGTGAATTATAAATTAATGAGGGTTTAGTATGGGAAGGGAGTAACCTCGCCAGAAGAGCGGATTTCATAAAGACAAAAGGGAAAAAGGTTTCCCTTAATAAAACATAACCTTTCTGTATGCACAATCAATTCTCAATTAGTGATACTATAGAGAGCATCTACCACAGACTGTCAAAGCTGCCTTACCGACTGCTCCCTCTCCCTGGCTGCTTGCTGATTCTGCCTCCTCTCAATGTGCTTCTGGAATTAATGTTTCCAATCGTTCTCTTCAGTGCCTTTCAGCCATCAAAAATCCAATTTATTCTTATTTCTATGGAACTTCTACTGCATGGCACAGCTCAACCTTCCTTTCCGCAGTTTCCTGCCCTTTCTCTGTCCACGCCTAATGCTCAATCAATCAAGAGTAAGTAAAAAGTCAGAAAACAGCAGTAGCTGAAAGGAGAAATGATTCCCCTAGGAAGTTCTTCAAATCTGGCTTCCTCTATCATTATGAAGCATGGAGCAATGAAGTCATCACTTTGGAAGTTCAAACACACTGCAGGGGTATTGGTTGAAGTGCTTTTAAAGTTCAATTTAACAACTAGGGATCGTGCACTTACTACATAAGCAATATTTTACTGGGTGCCACAAAGGGAGATACCTCTTTCCTAAAGGACTTGCAATATGTGTTGGGAAGAAAAATAGAAGATAATTTTACATAAATGTATGCACAAAATCCCATGAAATGTATCACTTTGATTGGGGGCTGTGGTAGCACCATCATGACAGCAGCTGACTGTTCAGTCATTTATTCAATAGATATGAACCAAACTGTTGCAATGTGTCCGATATTAGTAAACCCTGGGCATGAACCAAGTCACCCCCTCTCATTACAGACTAAAATAATGCAAAGAAACAAACTCTTACAAATGGTATGGTTAAAATGATGGAAGTAGAGAAAACATAAGCACGGGAGCACCACAGAGACAGTGTCCACCTCCATCCAGAGATGGGGGGCTGTGGAGAGGAAGGACGTACAGTGGGAAGGAAGACAGTGGATCTTGAAGAGCAAGGAGAGAAGGGTGGTTCATACTGACGCTCCAGGCTGTAGAGACCTGGAGTATGAAAAACGTTCTCCTTTCTGGAGCATATATGCTCATAGGATGTGACTGGGTGGGTTTTAAGAGGTTAAAAAGAAAAAAAAGACCCTAGAACCCTTTGTATGTGTCATTAAGCATGGAGAACACTGTATGACACATAATGGTGTTCAAAAATTTGTGTTAATACACATGTAAATAGGAGTTTGATTTTTCACCCAAGGATGTGAAATACTAAAGGGAAAACTTCCACTGGGAGGAAAGATGTCGAAGCGGTGAGTGGAGAGACTTGGTTGGTGGGGTTGAGATTACTGGTAGAGAAACCAGATCAGATATCCCCATAGTAGTCTGTGTAAAATTATATGAGCTTCAAAGAAAGAGGTAGTCAAAAAACTATTGTGCAGGTATTTTAAAAATGAAATGGCATAACTTGCTGAATAACCAGATAGGGAGAGGTAACAGAGCATTCAAAACGGATGATTTCTTGAAGTTTATAGTTTGGGAAATTAAATACCTCGTAGTGCCCCTCATCTAGACAGAAAATCCAGGCAGAAAAACACGGTTAGCAATCCCCTTGGCTACCTACCACACACTCTTCAGAAAGGCCTCGGAACTGAGGTACACACTATATTTATCTTGAAATTTTTACAATAAGTTTACATATCTATTTTATAAAACCAATATATATTCAGAGAGGGTTAAGAAGTGATATTTAATAGCTTAATCAAAGAAAGATGCAAAAATGTATACTTTAAAAAGACTAAGACAGATTTTTCTTTCTAGTATGCTTCATAAATTTTAACATTTAAAGTACCGCAATTGAATCTTCCCTTGATGCACATGTTAGTATATGTTTGGTTTTCTTATGTGTCAATAGTGCACCCCAATTCCCTAATAAAGTATAAAAGAACATAGAACCTTTGCAATCAAGTAACCTTGAACTCATGCTTTCTTCAATACAGAGTGAATATTTGATTGAAGTAACTTCTAATGATTTGAAAATGATTTTTAATCCACTCATTCCTCTAAAATGTATCCCTGAGTTCGGCTAAATCCTTAGTAGCAGCTGTGGGCTGTGTTGGTTCAACTACAAAGCATTTCTTTTGGACCAGATGTACAATGTGAAACAATACAAAATACCTCAAAGGAACAGATTTCCTATGCTTTTAATAATTATGGTGTTTAAGAGGACTTATTACCAATATCCTTTCACCCATTCAAAATGTATTGATTGATTATCTCTAATTTGTTAGACTGTTAGGTATGGAGATACAAGGATAGCTCTTGTTATTAAGAAGTTTCTAGACCTGCGGAGGAGGAAGAAGATTCAACAAAGAATTGCAACCCAATTTGGTAGGGGTAATGAAAGTAATGTGACTCAATCACTCACACTACGAAGGAGGGGCTCCAGGGGTGGGTGGCTGAGCAGAGTTCTCAAGGATGAATGAACGGACCGAGGGGCTCTATGCTACCTACTTGGCCTTGGTTTTTGTTTCCTGTGGACTTAGTGTATCTTCCTGTCCCAAATGGACAGCATTTCACAACACACATTTTGTGTACTCATCTCCTCCACAGCCTCTTCTTACATATTTCATGGATTATCTGTGTTCTGCTTTCCTCACTTTCTTAGCATTATTTTTAAAATTATTTTTTAACATAAGGAACCGCTCCTCAGGAAATAGAGTCTGTTCCTGCAAGGATTCATCATCTCTAGGACCTTTTATGGTGCCACTGAGTCGGAAGAAACTTGAAAGCAATGGATCTATTTTTTTAATGTACCTTGTAAGGACCACTAGGTAATCCTATTACAGAGTATAAGTGAATAATTATAATACAGGTTGAGATCATGGTGGTAATTAAAAAACTATCATATAAAACAAAGACAAATAACCCTAAATACCAGCAATAGCTTAGCAGCATCAATATGTAATTAATACTTATGATAATCATCCTTGAATTATTAAGAAATTTTTAAAGATTTTGTGCTTCATTTTAGCAGTGCATTCTATTCAACCACTCAGATACCTTGAAATAGTTAATTTTGTAAATATATATGTAAATAAATCACAATCCTTTACATAAAGAGAAAACTCACCTAACTGGAATTTTTATTTCCATAAGGCCACAAAAAGCAGATTATTTTTATTGCAATAGCAAATAGTTTTTTTTTAAGACAACGGGGACAAAAATCTATCTATGGACTCTGTTGTATTCCTATTAAAAGGAAACATAGAAGCTTTCTGTAGTTGAATGGGTTTAGTTGACTATACATTCACATGTAAAATTTAAATAGGAGTCCAGGGAAACCTTATGTAGTTGTTTGAGAAGTGTTATTCAAGCTTGAATAAACAATTATCCTACCAACTCTGAATATGCTTTTGCTCAAAATACATAGAAACACAGCAGGAAAGGCCTCATTGTACCTAATATAAGACTGAAATCATGTTTAAGGGCTCAATTTAGTGAATAACGTTCACATCAATTTGTATTTTGATGCTTGTTATTCGTGTGTACCATTTTTATATTCCCTTTATATATTTTGAAATTATCTCAAATAATTTCTTACAAAAAGAATTTGGGTAAAATCTCACTGTATGTATAACCAAATATATGACTAATGTTCTTTCTAAATATCATAAAAGTTGGAAATTTACTTTGACTTCTGTAATCCAATAAGGATTTTTACTTTTATGTTGTCATTTATTTAGTAAAATTTAATAAGCATCGACTGTGTGCCAAAACTGTCCCGGGTGCTAGCTAGCAGTGAACAGTTTATTCAGAACTCCTAATTGGATGTCAGAGGGAATGAATTTCCCTTTTTTCATTATATCCATACAGACTAACTGTACAAAATTATTTGAGAAATTATGAGACTTTTTTTTAGTGATTGCTGACAGTAAACAAAACATTTTAAACAAATAAGAGACAGAATATCGGTACTAAAATAAGTCATCAGAATATGGCCACTCCCTGTCTCTCTGAGTCCCTCCACATGAAGGTATCTTGTCCATGTGAGGGCGAGTCCCTCCACATGAAGGTATCTTGTCCATGTGAGGGCCAAGAGAGAAGCTATGTTCTTCCTGTTCAGCAACTACAGGAAAAGAAAACCCCCTTTACCTTCATATGTTTACAATAAAGGCAATGCGAGCTCTCATTAATCCACCTCCTGCCCCACGTTTATTCCCAGACCCACTCTTGTAAACAGAGTGATTCAGCTTGCTCAGAATTAGATCATCTCTCTGCTTGTTTACCTAAGCTCGAATGGAGTTAATCTCACTTGCTTCATGTGATACGACTGTGGGAAGGGATGCATCTTAAAAGGAAATCATGATGCTGTTACCAAAAGCAAAGCAGATGTGGATCAAGCACACACAACAGATACATACTGTATTACTCATGTCATCACCACCAACAACAAACATATAGCTCTTATTTATTCAGAACTTGTATCTTATTGAGCATTTGTATGTACTACGCACCTGTGTGCACCACTGTGTTACGTGCTTTGGTTATGACGTTTGATCCACCGCACTCATCTATCTCTTTTGCCAGGTCTGTCTCTAGATTAGCCCCCGTCTTTCTTCCCTGCCTCTGAGAATTGACTTCCTGCTCCCTTTCATTGTGAACCACTGCTGTTCCAAATGCACTGCTTCCTACCTCCCTGGGCTCTCACTGCCGTCAAGTCCAGGCCTGACTCCAACAGCCTGGTCTTCAGAGAAAGAGGAGCCTATCGAGCTTCATTAGGGAACAGTCACATGGTAGTGTATCTTAATAGTCTAGTTGGGGTACAATACGGCAGTGTGTTTTAAATCCATCGTTTGGAAACGGGCAAGAGAAAGGTTCATTTGATAACAGAATATACTGCTGCTGGTGTACACAACCATGGCTTCAGTCTTCCGGTGGGTCTCTTCCTCCAGTTCTCATTAGTTTTACTTCATTAAAAATGTCTGACAAATGTAAATCCTAGAAGGCTGAATTGTTTGATTAACCTAATAACCTAATGAATAAAATAAGCCGGCCACTTATCAACCTTCACCTGGCATTGACATAAAGTCTTTATGTGGCACAGTTCCTGGGTTTTGTCGTGTGAAGGGGAGCGAGGGCGAAGGATTGCTGATAGAATGAACAGGGTCACAGTACAAGAGATTAATTAAGCAGCGCTCAAGAATGATAGCGAGAGGCAACTGATGAATTGAACACTGAAGTCATCTAATCAAATAGCAGACACAATAAATATGTTTCTTCAGAGATAAATTATGACCTGAGTAGCATATTCATCGAAGCAGTTGTGCTAACTCACTTTGTGCTTTTTAAGCTCTGCTTAGTTGGAAATAGCCACTGACTGTAGATTCTCTCTTACATCCTTCGAAAAGTGAGAACTAGCCTGTGTTCCTTCATGATTCGAACACTTGATTCCTTAGACATACATACTTCCTGTTCACAAAAGCGTAAATTCATGTAGCAATAAATTGCCATCCAGACACAACCTGCAGCCAGCAGAGCACACAGCAGCACTGAAGAAGAAGTATCAAGAACTTATGGCATGCTTAATTCAGGGTTTAATAATAAGAAGGGACAGAGACTTGTGAACACATTAATGTTAAAGATCCATCCCGTCATTCATATATGAAAACGTGTTTTGTGATGTGGAACCACAGTTTGTTGTTATTTTAACTTTCCATGAGTGTATGACATTGATGTCCACTTGACTACTATGAAATATGAGAAAAATAAAGAATGGATCTTAAATCTTGGGGCAAGCAACCAGTTGCTATAAACAAAACCTATTTCCATCCAGTCAATTTCAAGCCTGGAGCAATTCATTTGTCTTCTCTTTTTGCATAAACTGGAGCCCTGTCTCTTATTTTATATATTTTTACTGGGCAGACCCACTTGCCACAGCATGCACAGTGATGCAACGCAGGGGTCTGTTCCTAGTGCCTGGGGATGCTCATCGTCAAAGGAGACCTGTCACCCTCTTGTCCAGGGGCGAGTTCTCTGCCGGCCTGCAGGGACGGGTCTAGGTGGGAGAAGGGCTGGCAAGCCAAGAGATAAGAGCCCCGGCAGTTTCATGGAAAGGGAGGGATGATGGGATTCCTGTCATTGACTTTCTCACATAGATCTAAAAATGCTCCGCCTAACAGAGCTCTCAAGGGGAGAGGTGCTGTTCATGTCTCTGCTGCCACAGATGTAACGTGAAGAAACAGAGGGAGCCATCATTACATAGACCTATGAATTGAGACTGGCTAATGCATAATGTATCAAGGCACGATATTACACTGCTAGCTACTGGCTAAAAGGAGATTCAGAGGTC
This sequence comes from Echinops telfairi, assembly GCF_000313985.2. Classification (NCBI taxonomy): domain Eukaryota; kingdom Metazoa; phylum Chordata; class Mammalia; order Afrosoricida; family Tenrecidae; genus Echinops; species Echinops telfairi. The sequence continues at coordinate 5,331,089 of NW_022103902.1, read as the reverse complement.
TCTGGATTTTAAGGAAAATTTTTTTTGATGCAAGTGACATTTCCCTTATATGTAAATATATATTTATATATAATGATAGGGATATAGGCTATGTACATCTATTCATATGTTAAGTATTAAGGTAGAAGACAGACATTGGGCCTCTACTCAAGTACTCCCTCAATGCAAGAACACTTTGTTCTAATAAGTTGGCATTCTGTGATGCTCACCTGCCCTATATGATTACTAAAGACAAATCGGGTACATAAGCAAGGGTGCAGAAGAAAGCTGATGGTGCCCAGCTATCAAAAGATAAAGCATCTGGGGTCTTAAAGGCTTGAAGATAAACAAGTGGCCATCTGGCTGGGAAGCAACAAAGCCAACATGGAAGAAGCACACCAGCCTGTGTGATCACGAGGTGCTGTGATCAGTTAAAAGGCATCAGAAAACCCAAAACAAACAATCTTATCGATGTGAACAAGGCGGACTGGAGTAGAGACCCAAAGCCCATCTGTAGACAATTAGACATCTCCTTACAGAAGGATCACAAGGAAGGGACAAACAAGCCAGGGTGCAGTATAACACCAACGAAACATACAACATTCATCTAGTAGTTTAATGCTTCCTCCCCCCACTATCATGACCCCAGTTATACCTTACAAATTCAGCTAACCAGAGCTTGTACACTTATACAGATAAGAACTCTCACACACAGAATCCAGGACAGATAAACCCCTCAGGAACAGTAATGGTAGTAACGATACCAGGACAGTAAGGGGAAGGTCCAGGGAGAAAGGGGCAACTGATAGAAATTATGGATGTATAATACCCCCCACCCTCCAGGGTGATGAGCAACAGAAACGTGGGTGAAGAGAGACAATGGACAGTGTAAGGTATGAAGAAAATAATGAGTTATAATTTATCAAGGGTTCGTGAGGGTGGGAGAGTTGGGGAGGGAGGGGGATAAAAGAGAAACTGATCCCAAGGGCTCAAGTAGAAAGAAAATGTTTTGAAAAGGATGATGGCAACATATGTACAAATGTGCTTGGCACAATGGATGTATGGATTGTTGTAAGAATCCCCATTAAAATGATTTATTAAGAAAGAAAAAGAAAAAAAGAAAATTAATCAGAGCAGGCAATAACTGACTAAAAATTTTATGTTATATATACTTGTCTGTGTATAAAACTTTTATCTTTAGAGCTTTATAAAAGGTAGAAGTAGAGTAAAATTCTATGTATCAAATTTGCTTTATAGTTCAGTTTCAGATGGTCCTTAAAGAAAAATCCCTCACTTCTTTGGAAAAAAAAAAGTTACACCACAATCAGAACCCCACATCACACCTGCTGGTTTTGTTTGTTTGTTTTGGTGCCTATAAATCAAGGATAATTCCTACTCTGTGATGGACATAACATGCTGTTCTTCAGTTGTTTACAATAACTCTTCAAGAAACTAAAGGTGGTTTAGTTTGCTTTGAGAGCTGGTACAAGAACTCTGGGTTCATACTGTGCTAAGAAGTACCCGAGGGTCTCTTGATCATATCAGAAATGTTATTAGAAATTACATCTGTATTTTTGGCATTTTGACAGTAGTCCTCCAAATTTGGGTGTGAATTGAATGAAAGCAGCCATAAAGAAACAGTTGATTTATCTATTTAATACTGTGAAAGTAAGAGTCTTTGAATTTAGTTCAAAGAACGAAAGGTATAACCTAATTTGAAATTATGCATGTCAGCAAGTTTATATGCAGAATCATTTGAAACCTGTCTAAGCCTATTTTAAACAGCCAAGAAAATCAATTTTACATTTGTCCAGCCCTTAAGGTACATAACCTACGTATATATGATATATTGTCATTTCAGGGGAAACTAATTTTAATTCAGATCCATTTTCTAGTTTAAAAAGTCTGTTATTTTAGGAAAGCCTACTTATCCACCTTTGGCTATCGTGTTTAAGAAATTTTAAAGTCAAATACCATGGAACACCTCTAATTACTATTCTATATACTTTAGACAGCTATAGCTTACGGCTTAATTAGCTGGAAAGCCATGACCCTTTCTTTCTATTCCCTCAAAGAGTTAGAGTCTTGGGTACCCACACTAGCAGTTCCACTCTGTAAGGTCACTGTGAATCAGAATCAAGTGGATGGCAGTGAATTTTGTTTGTGTGTGTGTTTCATGGATGAATTAAAGATCCCTGGGGATGCAGTGCATTAAACATTGGTCGGCTAACCAAAAGGTCAGTAGTTCAAACCCACCCGCTGCTCTGCAAAAGAAGGATATGGCTGCTTCTTAGGATTGACACCTTCTGAACCCCAGGGCGCAGTTCCACTCTATTCTATAGGGTTGCTGTGGAATAGAATTCATTTAATGGCTGTGGTGTAGGCTTAGTTTTTGTGGCTTAATAGATTGATTTCTAATATTTTTTGCATCTCTTGGAAAACTCATTTGTACAAAACACTTCACTACACATTGCACAGCATGATTGGTAACATGGTGGAAGTCGTAACAACAGCACATATACATCTGAAGATGGGAGGAGTAATGTTCTATTTATTTATTTAGTCTTTAAATCAAGCAAATGCCTCATTATCTTTGGCTACTATCAGATGCCGTGAAGTCAGCTTTGATTCATCAAGACTATGTGTGTTCCAGAGAAGAACTCTCCATGAGGTTGTCTGGCCTGTCATCTAATAGAAGTAGATCTTGATGCCAGTCTTTTGTGGCATCTCCGGGTGGATTGGAAATATTACTCTTTAACTTAGCAGTCTGACACAAACCTAGACCACTGGCAGATATGCTCTTTTCTTATATATAAATCAGTGATTAAACAGATTAAAAGCATTATGGTTCAGTTTCATTTTCCAAATGTTGTATACATAATATTTTAATCCTATACTTGATATATCAAAAGCACTACCTTGAAATTGTTTTTAAAAACCAAAATCTTTAAAGTTGAAGGAACTACGTCTTACTAAAGAATGTGATTTCTGCTTCATAAAATAATAATTTTTTATATTAAAAATGCCCCTCTGTAATGATTAGATTTTATATCAACTCATTGCACCTGTGTGAAGGTAGGGGTAGAGTTCAACGGACCAATCAGGTCACGGTCTGATGACTCTTTCTTGGGGATGTGACCTTTTTATGAGGGATGTGGTGGAGAACTTTCTCTTGCTCTTGCTCTATTTTGCTTCCTAGCTTGCTTATATTCCCTGTGTGCCTCCTGGAGTGGACCATTTGGCCTGCCAACCCAACCGTTACTACTGCTGACCTTGAATCCATATAACCTGTGATCTCTCCACTTCCACTCCCTGCTTCACTGGCCTGCAACTGCATGCGACTGGATGCGGCTCTAGCTAGCATCAGACCCACAGACTTAAATTTGATTGGGCTGTTCCCTTTATATAAATTTATTTCTTGATATACGGTTATTTCTTATATATGTGTCAGTGCACCTGGTTTTGTTTCTCTAGAAAACTCACTCACCAAACCTGAAAACTTGGAATTTACTCATTCTCATGAAAAACTTTTAAAAAACTCTTTGATATGCTTCTCACTAATACTAAACTAAACACTTTCCATAATTCTTTTACTGTAAGTTTAGAAAGTTAACTGATCAACATATTACAGTACTTTGAAAAGAATCAAGTGAATGATAACTAACTTCAAGATCTCTAACGGTAGGATAGTCGTAAGTGGGTTCTCCTCTGGAACTAGGGGGTCCGGTGAAGGGGAACGCAATGGCTCTATTCTTACTCGATTCCAATTTTCTAATATAAATATTGTCAAGTCTTCAGCCCAGCATCCATTTATTTCCAGCCTCTTACTTTGCACAACACACAATGATAAGTATAGAAAACAAAACAAAATAAAAACAAACACAGGCGTGTATTAAATACTCAGCTTTCTCTTAAGGTTCATGATGAAAAGGTTCTATCACTAGTAAATAATAAAAATTACAGTTTAACTGTTAAGTATTGACACTTGAAAACAGTTCTACATGCCATATCAAAGTAACAACAGCAAAACATCTGTGTGCAATGGCAGCAGCCTTGGAATAAATTCGTTGCCACTCAAGGTTACTGCTTGAAAGAACAGGCAGCATCCAAATAGTTCAGTTGCGTGGGTTCCTTAAAAGACCTCTCTTATTAACTCACTATTTTACATCCGTGTTTCAATATGAAGAAGAATGCTAAGCTCTTCTTTTGAATATAATTTATAATATAAAGAGAACCGGTGCCCATTATAGGGGGAAAATATTTTACAGATGCTTAGATGATGTGACGAAACAGACATTTGAAGGTGAACTGTGAAGCGTCTGGATTACTATTTCATGTATTGATCACGGGACCTTCAAGAGACAACTTGGGAAGGAAGCATCGTCAAGGCCAACTGCACCTTTACATATAAGTTCACACATTATTGCTGATGAGCTCCAACTCCATATGCTTCCGCCTAAATGTCTGTGACAAGGGAGCTAATGAGCTATACATAATGAATAAGGTGGCAATTTTCTCATGTAGTCAATCTTCCCTTTAATGCAAATGGTAGCAGAAACCTAATTCAATGTGTTGGCATAGATTCTGAACCATGAACTTCAGCCAAGGTAACAACTACCCTGTGGAGACCATGATGTTATCATATTAAATAAGATAGGATAACATGAAAATCAGAATAAATTACCTGGTGTGGATTGAAAGAAAGAGACTTAGAGGAAAGTCAGATATTTAGAATTGACATATTTCCTTTGATTTTTGTTGATCATGTAGTGTCCGAGTCCGTGCCAAATACTCAAATGATATTTGTGTACATAACAGTATGTACTTCTGTGTGCCAACGCTGATGTACACAACCAAGTCATGGAATCAAGTCCTATTACTTTACTTGATCTCAGTATCGGCCATGTACAATATTCTTTAAAAGTATCCTGACCCTGGGAAGACCCAGGGTAAAAATCAAAGATAAAGAATCTCATCTGTTTGGTGCTTTCTCCCTTGTTTCCTTGTCCTCATTCTGTTCCCTCTTCCAGCTCCATCAAGACCCAAATCGTCTGGAGCCCCAAGGAGCTCGCTGTCTCCTCTCCTGACTGAGAGGAAAAGAGATCCTAGGGGAGAAGAGCTGCCAGCACAGAAAGAAAAGCCATCTGTTTGCTTATCTGGTGGAGGTCACTTATTGGAAGTGTGAATGGACTTAAGTTTCCTGCTGGACTTGCTTTAACAATGGAGAGTATTACCTTAAATGGGTCTGATTAATGACAGGAGGTGGTAGTAGCCGAATGCTCTCCGATAACTTCTTCCCTGGGGCACGCCTGAGATATGAGGCCAGGAACTCAGTAAAGACTGCAGGCACTGAATAACTTTGTTCTTCAACTGAAAAAAATTCTATCAGGGTCCCTAAATTTAGTACTATGGCCATGGAAATAAAGCAGATGCTCTCTGATCTCTGACTTTGGGAAGTTATGACTTGGTGATTCAAAACACACACACACACACACACACACACACACACTCCAGAAGCTCTATTCCTACCCCACTCTCCATTTTAAGAGCCTGAAAAAGCTCACGGAAAAGGAAAACTAAAAGATAATGGAATTTTCCCACATACTTTTTGAAACCACCTTGTACTATTAGAAAGGGGAAAAAAACCAAAAAACCCTAAACAAAAAACACCAAAAAAACTACAATGTTTCATTGGTATTCATAAGGTTTTCTTTTTTTTTTAATGTAAAACTATATATTCTCTTATGTAAATAAATAAAAAACTTTATCTGTAATGAAAAACATTGTAGTTACATTTACGTTTTCTAGACTGTTATACGTCAACTTACTGGGCTCAAACTGAATCATGCTTTTGAAAGGCGCCTAGGTTAGACTACGCCCCTTTCACAGGATCACTGCCATTGTCATCTCCATAAGGTTCTCAGGGGCTGAGTGAAAAGCCTATTCCTTCTTCGTAGTCTATTTTTAGTTTGGAAGGTCTGCTGAAACCTGTTCACTCTTATTGACCCTGATGGTATGCAAAATGCCAATGACATCGTTTGTTTCCAGCATCAAAGCAACACACAAGCCACCACACTAGGACAAACTGAATCCGGAAAACTGAAGAAGAATTGGGGCATTTAAATTACGTTGCAGTGAAGACTACGGAAGCACCATGAACTGCCAGATGAACGAATATCTTTTTCTTGGAGGAAGTACAGACAGAATATTCTTAGAAGTTAAGATGGCAAGATTTCATTGCCATATTACCAAGAGGTACCCGTGCCTGGAAAAAGCATCACGTTTGGTAGAGTGAAATGAGGAAATGGATCTTTAAAAACGAAAACTTTACCTGTGTGAATCTAACTCATATCAAGACCAAAAGGAGGTACAAAGAATTTAAAGCAAGTATTAGTGGAATTATTCAAGTTTTACTAAGCCTTTATCTCAGCAGATCCATGTAAATTGGCTCTAAGTCGTTATTATTTATCATGATAGAGTACTAACGAAAAGTCCATTTTCTAAAATCTTTTTCACTTAAAAACAAACAAACATTTACAAATGAGATTAATCACAAAGACAGGACATCAGGTAGCCGGATAGTTTCTGATCAAATTTATTTAAAATTTTATGTAACTAAGATTTAAGGTTGTTTGAATGGTTTTGAAAAATTATTTACATCAATAGTCAATTACTAAGAAGTAATCCCTAGATATTTTATTTGATTGGTATAATTTATTGTCATATATGGGCAGGTATGCATTCACTTAACATCTAAGATATGTTCTGTGAAATAGGACATGATAACATTTTGAAGTTGTGTGAGCACGAGAGCCAAAGGATAACCTTAAACACATCCCACTTAAATTTTAAGGGGAAAAAAACTTTTATTGTAAATTAGGTGGAGGTTTACATTTTCAATCATTACCTTTGTATTCAACAATATAATTGGCTGAACACAGAGAATACCAGAAAGATGTTTACCTGTGTTTTATTGACTATTCAAAGGCATTCGACTGTGTGGATCATAACTATGAATAGACCAGAAGAGCGGCAATTGCAGATCACCACATTGTGCTCATGCAGCACTTGGGTGTGGATCAAGCGGAAGTTGTTCAAATAGAACAAAGGAATACTGCATGGTTTTAAATCAGGAACTTGTGCATCTCTGCTGTGTCCTTCTCACCATACTTCTTCAAAATGTTTACTGAGCAAATGATCAGAGAAGCTGGGTTATACAAACCAAAATTTGGCATCAGTATTGAAGGAAGACTTATGACCAACCTCCCGTATGTAGCAGACACAATCTCACTTGCTGAAAGTAAGGGGGACTTGAAGCATTTGAGCTGATGATCAAGGCTTCGTCTTCGTTATGGATCACAACTCAATGCCGAGAAGGCCCAAATCCTCACAACTATACCAATAGGTAACATCACGATAAATGGAGAAAGGACTGAAGTTGTCAAGGATTTCATCTTGCTTGGACACACAAACAATGCTCATGGGAGCAATAATCAAGAGATCAAATGGCACATAGCATTAGTTAAATCTTCAATACAAGACTTCGTTAAAGTGTTGAAAGGTAAGGAAGTTAATTTGAAGTCTAATGTGTGCCTAACCCAAGCCATGGTATCGTCAATGAGTTGATATGCATGTAAAAGCTGGACATTGAATAAGGAACAATTGTGTGCAGGACCGGGCTGTGTTGTCTTCTGTTGTTTGTAGAATCACTATGAATCAGAACAGTCAATGATATCTAACAACATGTCCTCAAATACACACATCACTGAAAATATGTTTATTCTAATAGTAGTGAGTAAAAATGGTTATATCAAACTGGCTAATGTATGTCTTTACTATGTTTGAGTGAACATGATTTCAAGAAGGGTGTTCATTAATCCTTGTACCAGTCACTTGAATTTTTCTTGGACTCTGCTGGCCAATTTCTTCCTAGTCTAGTTTATTTTCTACATACAAATGAACCAAAGTACCAGATACAAGGCAGATAGTGTAAGAGTGAGGAAAGTGGATGCATCATATGGCTGATGAACTTTTTTAAAGGTAAAATTGCATATATTGGCAGCTAAATTCAAAACATATGTTTGAAATTTTATGTATCATTAAATTTTCTCATAAGAACCATATGAGATACAGAATATTTTTTAACACAATAAGGAAACGAAGAATCACTGAAGTCAAAACTTGCTGAAAACATTTTACATAGGAATCAGAAATTCAACCCAGTTCTGAAAGGTTCTTGAACTCATAGTTTTTCACTTCAAAATGTTGCCTCAAACATAAGGAGCTTTCTACGAGAAGTGCAATAGAAATGCTTTTTTTTTCAAGTTTTTATTTCAAATAGGGAGATGTAAACACAAAAGTTTAGTTTTCATTACATCTCATACACTATTTACAAATGTTCTGGGGAAGAAAGGGGGATGTATTTTAGATTGTTTCATTTGTATTTTTCATCATTGCAAATTCGGATTGATATGCATGAGTTCTTAAAGGTTTATTTTATTTTTTACTTCCTTCTAAAACAACAAATCTATAAGTTGTATATTTTGCAATTGCCAATAACTTTATTTGAGGGAGCATTACCATGGAGACCTCTTTATAAATAAGAGTTTATTCTTTCCTGAATATTCCCTAAGAATAGATTATTCATGTGTCAGATTCTGGCATAAATATGAGAAAAAGATTTATATGCTTAGCTGATGCTTTCTATGTTAGAGATCTGTTTGTTATTACACATCAAGTTTTGCTGCATGAAATCTTCATTTATATTGGAAACATTCTCCTGGTAAAAAGCAATTGCTCCACAAGACTTCATTATATCCCAAGATGTGGGCAGAATTGAAAAGTAAATTACTATCTTATATTTTTAAATGACTTGCCGTCAGCTTGGGAAAGGTCGGGTTTGAAATATGATAGAGTTAGTGATAAAGCTGCAGCCCCATTGATTGTCATGATTTATAACAAACATGAATTGGAAATTTCTTTCAAGATAATAAGCATACAGCCTGGAGAACTTGGTCACCACATTTTCTTGCCTAGTTATGAATGGTAAGTCAATTACCTTAATGACCACTAGTCTTCACCCCTTTCCGTACACACACCACTTGGCATCTGACTTGATAGTTCTCACTGTGCAGGCTCAGTTTATCCCAACTACTTGAATCTGCGATCACATTGTTCCTGCTTTGTACAGTGAATGTTAGCGCAGGTGATGAGAAAAGTATTTGCACATTTTTGTTCATTTTTGTTTTCGGCCTGGATGGCCTTCTTCACAGGAAGAGTCCGTTGTGGGCAAGAATGCATTGGCCCCAGCTGCGCCACCTGATATAGCTGGCACCAGAAAATTCCCCCAGCATCACCCCACCTCCCACATACACATTTGCATGAGCCCAGCCAAGATCAGCTAAACTTAGCCCAGAACAGTTCAAGCCTACAATCAATGTGTATTTTTGGTTGCTGAAACTTTGGTGGTTATAATGTCATATTATTACAGCACTATCTAAATGATATGTGACATCTCTTTCTCTCCACCCCCTTTTAAATCCATTAGTCCATACTAATAAAACAAATAATTGAATAAATAAGTATCTAGGAAAAAATTAATATATCTCCATGATAGATAATTCCAAATAATTTAAGGAGAAATTATTCAATACCCAATTCCTTTAAATGCAACCTGAGTGTGGTGACGTAGTTTCAGGATGCATAGAATAGGAATTGCTGAGTAAGAGAGACTTTACAGTGGAGAGAAGTTCTTGTGGAGTGCAATTGGTTAACGTGCTCAGCTCTTCCCGAAAAGTTTAGAAGTCCAGGTCTACCAATAGGGACCTCAGAAAAAAGGCCTGATGATGTACTTTGATAAAAAAAAAAATTTTTTTTAAATTAGCCATTGCAAACCGTTCTTCTCTGCAACACCTGGGGTCACTGTGAGTTGAAATTTAACATTACACTAGAGAAAGCAGGCATACATGACTTGAGCCAGGTGATCCAGGTTACCATCAACAGTGATGAAGCATATTGCTGGTAGGTATCCTTGAGGGGATGAGAATGGCACTTTAGCTCCGTGTCTGTCGCTCCCAACGCCCATAACCCCAGTCTACTCTTGAAGAAAACGTCAGGCAAATCCCCAAAGAAAGACAGTGGACAGACTGCCTGAGCTGGGGTCAGGGTGTTCAACAAAGAAACCCAGAAATGAATAAGCAATTGTCAGAACAAAGGCTAAGGAGACGAGATGACTAAATGCAATGGTGGGATCCGAATAGACCATTCCATAAAAGGATATTAGCTAAGATAAGGAAGGAAGCAAGAAGAAAGTACAGAGGTTAATTAATAAAAATACACCATTGTAATCTATAATCTTAATAATAGGGGGAACTGGATATGGAGCCTATGGGATCTCGTCAATCTACAGGACTTTTCTATAAATATAAAATTATTTTAATTAACTTATTTAAAAAATATAATTTCCTTGAAAATATACTAGTACAGCATGTCTGATTCGGTGATCATTCATTGTTCTCCTTCACTCGTGTCACACTGTGCAGAATTCATTGCACACAATCTATTTGGCTTTGTGCTGTTGGCTTGTTTGTTTCAGCTTTCATTACCTAGTCAGCTTCTCTCAGACAGGCTGGTGAGGGTTTAAGAAATTCCACAACATGGCAATTTCCCAAACAGTACTTTAGAGAAATCAAATTTAACAGACTTTCAACTTAATGTACATCATTAAGGAATAAATAGTATCTCATTCTGAAACACAAAACAAACGTTGCAAGTCAAAATAGTTCATTTTAATTCTAAAATGCATTTGAGTACATTGTGGATTATTTTAATGTCTTGGATATTAAATGCAAATTGTATAATCAATTGGTTTTCACTAACACTTCCTAAAATTATTGTTAAAAACCCTTCTTGTCACAGTCTGTCAGGAAGAGATTAATGGTAGAATCACAGAGATACCAGCTGTTTAAATACTCTTTTTATTTACAGTGCTAGTTTAATAAATAACCCGTCTGCTTAACTGAAACCTCAGCTGATATGCTTTCCTGATAACCTGACACAGGGAACATTATTATTATTGATTTTGAATATTAAGTCACTGTCCTTAACAATTCAGTATTTGGGGGAGATATTTACAATACAATGACCAAAAATAACCAAGTCATATGCCTAGGAATCTGAAGAAAAATTAAGGGTACACAACAGGATTGAGCAAATAAATCTAAAGGGTAGAGGAAGCAGGTGTAGAAGACATTTAATAAAACATGCCTCTCATTTTTATTCCTGTTCTGTTTGGTTTCTTGGGAATCTGTCTGCCAGTGACTCCACTGGATTTGCTTCAGGCAGATTCTTTCATTCTATTAGTCTGCTGATGTGGCAACCAAAGAAAGGTATTAGAAAGTATGGTTGAAACCTAATATTAGTTTTAAGAAATAAAACAGATTTTTGACAGATAGAATTATAGTTTTAAGCTATATAAAACACTGGTTTAATGTTTTTAAGGGTTTATTATCTTAACCTAGACATGGTGTCAGACATAGATGAAAAATACTAGCCACAGTTATTAATGTATTACATTACATTTGATTTGATTTGCTTTCCCTGTCACTAAGTACATCGATATATTTTCATCAACAGTGGGGTTTTGTTTGTTTGTTTGTTTGTTTGCTCAGGATAAAGGTTGTGTTGAAGACAAAGAGACAAATGTGCTTTGAAGTTATAAAAATTAGACTTATTTTTTTTTCAATTCTAAAGGATCTGATTATGCCAATGGCAACCCAGAGACCAACTCCCAGTACATTATAGCACTACCTTGTTTTCTTTGTTGGCCTTGTACCCACAAACTACTTCATTTTAATAAATTATTCTTATGATTTGAGAAACTACTAGCATTAGTCTAATTATGTTTTGTATAAATAATGTTGCACATACCAAAAAACATGTCTATATACAAAAGACAAAGAAATGACTTCCTAAGCAATATATAAATAACATGTTTACTGAATTCCCCTTTAAAAGCACCAATTCTGAAATATTTTTGGAATTCAGAATTGTAATAACCACTCCTTGCATTTTGCTCAACACTTAGTTCTTTTACTCATAAGATTCACAGAGAATTCTATAATAATTTATATCACATTCCTAGTGTTTATATTTATCTTTTATACATGCATTATATCGAGAATACAAGAAAAATTTCCTAAGTATTTCATCTAGTCTGTTACAGAGTCAAGAAATAAAATGTTACAAATTCTTAGAAAGAAGAACATTTAGAGTTTTCTCTTCATTACAAATCAATGGTGTAAAGATATACAAGAGCACAAATTAAATTTAAGAGATAGAAAGAAAACTCTTGATATGCGCAATTTTCTTTTAAAACTTTACTATTTGCAGGTTGGTTAAACTTTATGAGGGCAATCTGTCAGAGAGCCTTTAGCCTTGGAAATGTTTAGTTCTAAAAACCCAAGCTTCTAACTCTAGTGTTGCTTGATACTATTTACTTGGTCACAATGAGTTTACAAAGGATATCAGGAGTGTGATCGCAAGAGCACACAACTCCAGACCTTTATTGGAATTGAAATATTTATTCCTGGCACCCCAGGATTACAAATGAAGGATTTAAAAACATTTTCTTTCCTTTTCATAATTTATTTTTGTATATATGTGCAATGCATTTTAAAATCAACTTTGCATTAGATTTCCCCACATTTTACTGAGTATTACAATGTCTCTAAGCTCGGAGTTTTCTGGACACGTCTTCTGTATATCACTTGGAGGCATTTTCCAATATAAAGAAATTTGTACACATGGTAGTTAGGTTTTTCAGGAGAGATCATGGAAGCAAAGCTGTGAAGAGTTGGGGCTAAGAAGGCAAGAGAGAGTTTAGATGCACAAATGGGTTATGTCGGGCTGAGCCACATGAAGTCCAATGTATACCTAATAATCTTCTAACCCTATACCCACAACACCCTCTAAAAACACCCCAAACTTTGCCCACCGCCTCACGTGGTCAGGAATATTGTGAAACTTACATGAGAACATTACAGAAGCTCAGATTTTTAAGAGTCATTTCTTTGATATCAGTACCTATATCTTAATAAAATTTAGGTTGGATTCGGACTTGTATTTTATCCAGTGAATCAGAAGTCTAATTCAAATGATATCTAGTTGCTTAAAAAGCTAACAATCCCTCCCCACCGCTTAAAAAAAGAAGTTAACAATCCAATCTGTAAATTGATTTCTTTTCCATGACAGATTATTAAGACATTTTCTCAAGAAACACCTCTCATTTTTTCTAAGACATTATAGAAAGAATTTAGATATTAAAAATCTTTAAAAATAAACTGGGTGTGGACATATATTTCTCTGATTTTATACCAGCTATAAAGACTATGTCATTTAACCTTCTAATATTACCAATTAGAAAGCAAACGCCTGGGGGAATTTATGTGACCCAATCAAAAGTTCCACAAGAGCACTCAGCAAGTTAAAGCTATTAAGTATACATCCAAAAATGCCCTGACCTCTGTCCTATGAAGTTTACAGTTTATAGGTCCCTGTGGAACAGAGACAAGAAAGCTTCTATACAAACGACAAAATTGAGCTTCATTTTGCTGTCGTCCTACGGCTCCCTTCCCTGTCAATTGGGAGAATAGCTCTCCTGAGACAAGAGCAACAGTGAAATCATTCAAGATTTCAGTCTTGTGTGTGAACTACATTGTTTTCCAAGAGATTTTATCTATATCACCAACTACATAGCCAACTAGATGAAGCCTCTTCTCTCACGAAGTTCTGAAAGATTTTGTTTCCATTCCAAATAACCATTTGATGGATACCCAAATCTACACAATTCACCTCCCTTATGGATAAAACATATTATAAATCATGCAAGTGAAAATTCCTAATAGCTGTAATATTAAACTTGTTATCGTGCATATATTATGGCTATTTAATTTATGCCTACTCATTATAAGGTGCTGTATGGTACTTTTAAAGCATAAGCTTACAGTTAATCACAAGTTCATTAAAATTTTTACATTATATATTTTTTGTGATTCTTTTCATCTGCAGTTTTACAGCAGTAATTATAAGATATTCCAGTGGAATGCATTTAATTTTTTACAATGAATTATTATTGAACTCATAACCAGAGAAGAAAAATCCACTTTCTAGAATCAGAAGACCTAACAGATTCCGCTAAAGCAGGTTACTTCTCTGGCGTCTTGGGAGGGTCTGTTCTGGAAGAGCAAGAATATTGCCCTGCCCATCGCTATGTAGTTACTGTAGACTAGAACAAAGGTAAGGCAAACAGAGCCAATACATCATCAAACCTATGGCACAGCCTGAACTCAAAAAAGTGCAGAGAACTTTGACAAGGTTGTGGGGAAAAGGAATTGAAATTAATTTTTTCCCATGAAATTTTTGAAGCCCTTTAATTTTTGTTTTCAGAGAAATTAACTTTTATAGGATTACAAGGGTATTTCATAACTATGAAATAGAGAATGAGATTTCAAAGATTCTAAATTTTACCCCGTGGTTCTTTATTCCTCCATTGTTTGGACATCTGAAGACACCTTTGAGCTTCATTCTCTCCCAATTCTAGAATGAGACTCAAATTAGCTGCACACGACACTGTCCATAGGTTGGGGTAGTGAAGTGAGGTCCCCCAGTAAGGGCCTTCGCAAGGTCAACCTGCTTTCAGAGCCCAGAGTTCCATGCTAGACCCGACGCTTATTCCCTCTTGGGAAGGGAAGGTAACTTTTTAACCTTTTTGCGGTTAAGGTTTCTTATCTGTAAAATAGAATAAAGACTGTATCTAGAGTGTAGCATCAATGCAATAATTACATTAGATAATGCATACAAAGCACATTTCAATAATTACATTAGCTAATGCATACAAAGCACTTTAGGTCAGTGCCTGATTTGACGTGGGCACAAACTACAGCACTCATGATAGCGAAAGTGCCCATGCATCACTTCTAAAAACTAGAGAGCGCTATGTTTTGGACACTTTTGATTTGTTATGCTACAAGGGCAATTTCTTGGAAAACACTATTTATTCACTCATTTAGCTCTGACTCTAAATGGAGAGGGAAGAAGCCCAGAATTAGCAGAGAACTCCTCAAGAAGGACACAGTGGGAAGGCTTGCCTTACCTGGATTTAGCACATACTATACAGCCACAGTTGTCAAAACCACATGGTATTGGTACTATGACAGAAACTCAGACCAATGGAAAAGAACTGAAAATCCACAAATAAAATCATCAGCATACAGACAACTGATCTTTGATAAATCCCCAAAAATGTCCCAATGGGAAGCAGATGCCCTCAAAAAAGTAGTGCTGGAAAAAAATGGGCATCTACCTGCAGAAAAATGAAGCAAGACCCTTATCGCATTCCATGCACAAGAATAAACTCAAGGTGGATCACAGACCTTGAAGTAAAACCCCAAACTATTAGGGTCACCAATGAAGGAATTGGAACCAACTCGAGAACTTTGGCACAGGGAATACACAGGCTATCAGAAATAGGGAAGGACACAAA
>NW_022103902.1:5313377-5314471 GCF_000313985.2 Echinops telfairi | reverse complement strand
ACCCAGTGCTCCAAGATGTGAATGCAACATGCCAGCATGGAGTAGGGAACCAGTGGAGAGGTCTGAGGGGCTGGCCCCAATCCCAACTACGTGGACACCTGCCCCTCCCCTCAGAAGAATTTATTTCAGAGGACATTGAATCTGCAGCTCCGGGAGAGGGACATATCTGATTAGAGCACACGGGAGCAAATGAAGGAGGAGGAAGAAAGAGTGGAGCACATCCTGGCCCACCAAGCCTTGAGGATGAAATTCCTGCTCAGAGCAGCCAATCCACAGAGAAGACCATATGGCTGGCCCCACTATGAGACAGGACATCCCTCACTGACCCATAGCCCTACAGTAGACAACACTGGAGACACAGTGTGGAGACACAGTGTGGGAATTGCGCCCGATCTGATCCTACCACACCGAAGCAAAACACTAAGGGCGTGGAACAGAATAGCAAGGGAACAGAACAACGAAGTCCCCAGGGAATACCAAAAATAAACTTTGGGACCAAGGCATAGCGCCCTATCAGACTCGACCGGAAAACACTCCTAAAGACCAACAAACAGTCCTTGAACTAACTACAAGCTTTTCTTTCTTTTTGTTGTGGGTTTGTTTTTGTTTTTGTTTTTTTGTCATTGGCTTGTTGTTGTTGGTATGTTTTCTTTTGTTGCTTAGTTTTGCTCTGTCTTATTTTTGTGTGTTATTATCTCTGCAGGTCTGTCTAAATAAGATAGGTTGGATGAACAATCTGGCAGAGAAAACAACGGGACTGACAGTTCCGGGGGGGACATGGGAGACGAGGAGGTGGGGAATAGGAAGTGGTCTTAAGAAACCCAGGGACAAGGGAACAACAAGTGATCCAAATCGGTGGTGAGGAGGGTGTAGGATGCCTGGTAGGTGTGACTAAGGGTAATGTAACCAAGAGGAATTACTGAAACACAAATAAAGACTGAGCATGATAGTGGGACAAGAGGAAAGTAAAAGCAAATAGAGGAAAGAGTTGGGAGGCAAAGAGCATTTATAGAGGTCTCAATAAAGGCATGTACATATGTAACTATATTTATAGATGAGGATGTGGAAATAGATCTATGTCCATATATGTATAG
>NW_022103902.1:5297808-5311964 GCF_000313985.2 Echinops telfairi | reverse complement strand
CATATAATAAAGTAATATGGATTTTTAAACAATTAGTGGGACATACTTGTCCCATAGGATCTCTAGTGATAGGACCAGTAGGATGACCGTCCCATTTCTTTATATTCAGGGAGCTGCATAGGACCCCACCAGAGAACAGCGCACACAAAAATTGGGACAACGGCTTTCTGCTACACCTCAGGTGTAAAATTGTAGGTGGGCATTATATGTGGGCAATGAAAATATTAAATCTGTATCTACAATATCATAACCAGACATTTTTGTGTATGCATTTGTTTATTTTAAGTCTCCCTCTCTAGGATGAGTTCTCTGTAGTGAAAGACTGTATCCACCTTGTCCATGTCTGAATTCATATTATTTAACACAACATATGACAGTCATATAACAAGTGTTTGACTTGGCCAGTTCTTCAGTCTAAGATAGACTATTCTTACCAGTCTATGAATAAATCATGTATCGTTAAACTATCTATGGCATTCTGCTTATTTATAATATCACTGTCTGGTGCCATTTTATTCTAGCTGTAAAAATTCACAAGTGGTATTCTATAAAATCATTCTCCATTTCCTTGGTAATCTTATACTTTTGCAGATAAACTAGTCTTTTTTAGGTATATCCAAACAATATCATGTTTTTCAAATACTGACCTGTAGAAATTCCAAATTAAACTGCCTAAAACATCCTCTAAATATGCTCTTAAAACTATTCAATATTTTTTTTTAAAACTTCAATATTACCCATCTATCCTGTATTATCCAGTCTGCATCAAGGAGATTTCTTTTCCATTATCCAATCAATGGCATTCTCAGACCTACATCATATGCTTTTGCTTGTTTTATTAATTTTGACTTAAAAAGACCTTACCATCATTAGTGTACAGGAAAGAAGCTAGTTGAAGGTTTAGACAAGTCCCAGCGATAATTTAAATTCTGCCACTTTTTTTTTTAGCTATGTAATTCAGGCAGCAAAGTTTTGTATAAATGGGGACAAAAATAAGGATTAAGTAAGATAATCACGGCTAATGATATCTAAGGTATATTTCGCGCATATTGTGCTTCAGGCCTTTTCTATACCTCTTCCTTGTATTTATGTATTTAATCCTCACAGCCATTCTGCGAGGTGGATGCTATTGTTCACATTCACAGAAACTGTGACAAAAGAAGAGTCGAAGCAACTTCCTGGAATGTAGTGTCTGATTTCCGATGTGGTACCATGATTTTATTATTTTTAAGACTTTTTATTGTGAACTAGGTGAAGGTGTGCAGAGCAGGCCATCACGTTACATTCAATAACTCATACACATTTCCTTTCCGCTCACCCATCCGTTGACATCCCTTCAACACATCATCACTTACCTCACTTCTTCCCTGACATCTTTACTTATTAAAAGAAAATGTGCGTGTCTAGAATAAGTGTCCATGCTACATACATCAAGAATGTTGGCGAAAGATTGAGTCATTCAAAAACTTAACAAAAATGCTTTAGTTCTTTTTTTTTTTAATGCCAGTTGGATTTTCTCCAAACCATTCAAATACTGGTAGTTTATTTGATTTGAGACCAAACTGTCATCATGAATCAAAGTTACTGGCTACGTAATTAATCCCTCACTGCTCTGTTTTACCTCCATGAAAGGTCTGTGAATTTGTAACTGACGGCTCAAGGTTTTATAAAGTAGTGGTTGTTTGGGGTTTAAAATACTAAAGGACCTTATCTTTGTGTTATAGAATTAGTAGAATAAAGTGCTGTCATTTTACAAGTGTGTGTATAATTTTATAACTCAGTATTTGAAAATACTATGTTATCAACTAAAATAACCTGACTCATATTGACCTAAGACAAACCTTGAATATTAGAGACAGAAACATAAGGCCTGGTAGAGAATTCGAAGTAGTGCATATGGGTAATGGACTGACAGCTAACCTAAAGCTCAGCAGTTCATATGCAAGGCAGAAAGATGAGGCTGCATGCTCCTGTAAAGAAGTCCAGCCTCAGAAACCCTGCGTGGGAACTGATGTGTGGGCAATGGGTTTGGATAACTGGCTTATACCTCACACACAAAATTAAGAATACCTGAGTATATGTTATTTATTTCATGAAAGGTTCAATGTTTATAAAAAGCCTACCAAAATGTTACTAAATACTGTCCATAATAAAAATTGAATTCTATTCCATTCTGCAGTCCTATGTTAACTAAGCCCAATGTCTTTATTAATGGGAATGCTGGCGGCACAGTTGTCAAAGTGCTTGGCTGGTAATTGAAAGGTTGGTGGTTCACACCCACCAGTGAGCGATGCATAGATATGGCAGTCAGCTTCCTTATAGATCTACAACCTTGTTTGTCCTCCACAAAAGATATGTGTCCATAAAGAAGACCCGCATCGACTCCACAATAGACCCTTCTAAAGGTTCACTGGGTATTTTTTATTATATAGTGGATAGATATTTCTCAAAGAAGTAAGGATATTAAAGTAAAGAACTAGGAATATTACAATATACTCTTTGTAATAAACTGTGGCTCTAAAGACTTCTTGATTTACCATCTATAATATAGGAATATAGACCTTAAACATAATTTCTATTTTTTCTTTTCCTTTCAGAAAATGTGCCAATGGCCAGTTGTTTCTTTTATTGCTAAAGTAGGACTGTGCATTAGAAGAATCCAGTAAAACTATATGACTTAACTGGACAGAATGTTGTAAAAGGGGATGGCTGTGATATTTTCAGTGCAAAACTTATACAACTGTTATTTATGAGTCTCATCATTTCTGAAAAGTATGCTCGATTGTTGGCCTGTGTCATTCCCGCAAATAACGACTCCATGTGCTCTTTCTGCCCATTAGTGCTTTTTTCTACTCAAACATTCTGTACCCCATTGACGCCCCATAAAGAGACTGAATAATAAAACAAATTCATCTGGGATAATTTCATAACTGTGGGTGACGTGACTGCACAGTTTGAAAATTTGTCCTACCTTACTATGGTTCAAATTCTGCTTTGTGAAACACCAAAGAAATCCAATACTATACCATAACTTTGGCATGTTACACAGGTACTAAATGATTACTGCACCCCACATAAGAGGAAGAGACGCACCATTTTCCCCATTTATTACATGTCGTTTGAGAGAACACGTATTTTGTCAAGGGCTTTAGAACTCTGCAAAGGTACAGTAAAATTTTAGAAGCACGAATTCATTAATCAGTGTGCATAAAGTACACTGATTCCGGTAAAAAGTGGAAAGTCAAACAAATGTTCTGCCAGAGTGCTAAGCCCTTTGACTCATGAGCACCTGAAGGAATGTTGTAATGTTTCTTAACTGAATAGTTGTATCCTGAGCATCATTTCTCGCCCACATTGTACCTATGAACTTCTTTTATAAACCCTTAAACCATGTGTGTGTGTGTGGGGGGGAAGCATTTTCAACCTGAAGAGGCCAAAATTGTTCAAAACTTAACCTGTAAAACCAGATTTAATGTTTTAATTTCATCCTGGTTTTTGATAAAAATCTTCCAGGAAATTTTCTCAACTAGAGTATTTCTTCTCACGAGACCTCCCCTTTACATGCCCTGGACAGTGCAAGCCTGGGGGATCGCAGACGTGTAGGCACGTGGCAAGTCTTAATCCAGTTTTCAGGGTGGCACTTTTTTTTATCTGATTATAAACCATCTCCTTCTTGATCCTTCATCAGGATAGAGGAGGCTGAGGAAGAAGACAGGTAATAATGATAGCAATCCACTGGTGTTTCTCGATCACGGTCCTTCCTGTTTCTATTTTTAAAATTGCTAATGATGTAACGTTCAAGATATTAATTCTGATGGGGTCCCATAATACATGTTTTTTGGAAATAGAATATGTGGTCATTGTGATCTAATATGCATAACAGTATGTGCAAAAAATGAAAGTTAATTATTTGTATGGCTCACATAGGAAAAAATCAGCATAAATACTATACCCTTTTCCACTCAATCCCACAATTTGGTCTCCTATTTTTTTGGTGGTGGTGTTGTTTCCCTCTTATGTTCAATTAAATTAACTAGAACACAGTGGTGATTAATTACTTGTAACTTAAACCATTCATTCTCTGTGAAGTTATTTATTCATCTAAAATAGAGCTAACAACTTTATCTCAGAAGGGGTACTGCTAGGATTAAAGGAAAGAACATTCGTAAAATACCTGAAAATGGTTTAAATAGAGTCTAAGGAATACAAATATTTACTAAATCACTTTTTATTCAGTTGCCAATCCTTAGGGGAGGGGGAGGGAGGCAGCTCTGAAGCAAAGTCAAAACTAACCTATCTGTGATTTTCAAGAATAAATGCACCCAGACTGTATCTAACATCCCTGAATCCATTACCTCCATATTGCTCATAGATGATAAATATCCCTGATTTTATCTTCAGTTCTTCGGTGCATACACCTTTCATACCTCCACCAAAATACAGTATACCTTTTACCTATATTCCCACAGTAATAGCTCAAAAATAATTCTCAGTCATATTACATGTGAGTTATGAATAGGCTTATCCTCTCCACTACATAGCATTCATGATAGGAATCACTTGTTTTTAGTTCCTGGACACCCAGAGCCTGTTTCCTCGCCTAGAACATGTCAGGTGTGTCTCTCTGACCCGAATAGCTCAGGGGTGGCATGAAGAAATAAAACAGGGCTTCAAAAAGTTTGTGGAAAAGGGGACTTGAAAGATAATGGAATTTTCCCATGAACCTTTTGAAGTCCCCTCAAATATGCTGTTTCCTTTAAAGAAGATACTAGTATGATTAAAATGTTTTGGGTGACACAGATTATTCAGATTCAAATGGTAAATTCCAAGTGAGCTCATGCAGGAAGTCAATTCATTCAGCTCCTTGGAAGTCGGTTGTCTGGGCTAGTGTCTGGCTGCAGAACTTCGTCCAACCCTACATTCTCAAATGCGGATTCTATGGCGGTTCCATACGCAGATCCGAGCCAGACCTTGAATGTCTTCAAGTTAACATGGTGCCCTCAATATTTTGCAATTTCAGTGACGGAGAATGAAATAAAAAGCAGTATTTAACTAGATGCTGAGCCATCTGAAGGGTTTTGTTTGTTTGTCTTTTTAAAGGAAGCATTTGCTTGTCTAGGGCGCCCCAGGTGTCCTGTGGATGGTGCACTGAAGTGGAGAAAGCATCTTAGCCACATCCCTGAATCTGGAAAGAAAAATAAATGACAAACTTCTTTTCCATTGTTGGGTCAGGGGCTTTTAGGAAACGCAACCTAAATCAACTGCTGTCTACTCCTTCCTAAAGTAGAATTCCGGTATCTAGTATATGAGTGAGGCATCCACGGGGTTGTGCAAGCATCCCATCTTGCTGGCTTTTAAGTCCTGTTGCATCTACTCTCCTCCTTGGGTGGCTAAAGGCCAATTTGAAATAATAGGAAAGCGGTGAAAACCCTCCTTAGAAAATGCCAAGTAAGGAGGCATCATTCTCCCTGAGCCACCGCCTTGCCCCAAGTCACACTGTTTAGCCTATCTCTGGAACCCACACCAAGAGCCTTGGCGTCCATGGTAAGTCAGATCACCACAAAGCCTTTGATGTCCCTTGTTCCCAGCCTTCCCAATGCCGCCATCCTTTCCTACAGTTCCTCATGTTGTGGTGACCACCCAACCATAACATGATTTTCCCTGCTACGTCATACCTGTAATTTTGCTACTGTTATGAATTGTAATGTAAATATCTGATAAGCAGGATGTATTTTATTTTTTTAAAATCATTTTATTGGGGCTCATAACTCTTATCACAATCCATACACACATCAATTGTGTAAAGCACACTTATACATTAGTTGCCCTCATCATTCTCAAAATTCGCTTTCCGCTTGGGTTCTTGGAATCAGCTCCTCGTTTTCCTTTTTCCCCTCCTCCTCCCTCCCTGCTCCCCGCCTCCTCATGAACCCTTAATAATATATAAAATTTTATTTTATCTTATCTTACACTGCCCGGAGTTTCCCTTCACCCACTTTTCTGTTGCCCATCCCTCAGAGAGGAGGTTATATGTAGATCCTTGTGATTGGTTCCCCCTTTCTACACACCCCACTTCCCTCCTGGTATCGCCACTCTCACCGCTGGTCCTGAGAGGTTCATCTGTCCTAGATTCCCTGTGTTTCCAGTTCCTATATGTACCAGTGTACAACTTCTGGTTTAACCAGGTTTGCAAGGTAAAATTGGGATCATGATAGTTGCGGGGAGGAAGCGTTTAAGAACTAGAGGGAGGTTGTGGGTTTCATTATTGCTACACTGAACCCAGGGTGATTTATCTCCTCCCCACTACTCCTCTGCAAGGGATGTCCAGTTGTCTACAGATGGGCATTGGGTCCCCATCACGCGCTCCCCTCATTCACGATGATATGATTTGTTTTTCTTCACAAACGTGGTGAAGAAAGCTGATGGTGCCCAGCCAGCTATCGAGAGATATAGCTTCTGGGGTCTTAAAGGCTTGAAAGTAAACAAGCGGCCATCTAGCCCAGAAGCAACAAAGCCCAGATGGAAGCAGCACACCAGCCTGTGTGATCATGAAGGGCCGAGGGGACCAGGTTTCAAGTACCAAAGGCAGAATGTACTTTCATTGTTACAAATTGAACATAACCACAGCTGAATATAAAAAGACCGATCATCATCCAGATTAAGTTCCCAGGGTGCAGATTTTTTTTGCACTAGTAGATGATTTTACATGACACGGAGTTGGTGCAATGATGTCATCACGGTGGGTACTCATCTGTGGGTGTATCTGCATGTGGGCGGACCTGCCTGGAGACGATACAGGAGCGGTGTCTCGGTTCCGAAGACCATCAGAAATATGTGTTTTTCCGATGGTCTTAGGTGACCCCTGTGAAAGGGTCGCTTGACTCCCAAAGGGGTCGTGACCCACAGGTTGAGAACCACTGTTTTATGGGAATCATCACTCCTCCCTTCAGTACTAAAGGAGTGGTGAGACCTGATTGTCCTTGAATTGTATTGAACAATGGTCACAAGAATATTTTCCCCCAAAATTATAGCTAAAATCTTTTAGAAAAATTGTGTTCCTCAAGTCTTCTAAACAAGAGTAGAAATCAATTATTTTTACTTAATTTGGGACTTCTATTCACATGAATTTTCCCAATTTGTCCCCCTCAGGAACGCTACTTATTCATCTTACTACTCTCTCTCTCTATTGGATTAAAGACAAGTTTAAGGGAAATGAACATAAATGTTGTGAGTACCTGCTACATACAAAACGCTGCACAAGATACATTGCATATATAGTCTTTATTTTATGTCTTCAATTACGCTAAAACATATGCTTTGTCCACAATTCTTTGGTGATGATCAAACTGAGATGTAGGGAGGTTAATCAGTTTGCTTACACAAGCTTTTCAATCTACAACAAAGCTGTTCAATATACAACAAAGCTTTTCAGATTCTCTAAGACACTGATGTAAATTCTCTGTTATATTACCCATGATACACTTAATGAACAAAAACAATTTCAATCATGTGACATAGCTGATCTCCCTTTAACTTTATATTTCAAAAGTAACCTTAACTCTTTTAATAAGAGTTGAAGAAAAACAGTAGAGAGAAAGAAGATACAGAGGTAAACACACAGACAAGAGAATGAAGAAGTAGAGCAGAAGCTTTGAGTAGTTTTTTTTTTGAGTGGTTCTTTCCAAGATGTTAGATAAAACAACCACTCTCTCTGATGAAATTAGAATAGCTGTTTAAGGAAATTTAAATTTAAAAATTATTTAATATGCTAGTATTTCTAATTGAAATGTAAATGAAAAATGTAATTTTGATCCGGCAAATATTTCACAAAAGTTTTTGGAGGTGTGTATGTATATAAAACACATGAATATAAAGAATATATTTCTTTCCCAGACCCATCCACATATGAAAAGGCAGAGAGCTTATTGCTATACTGGGCTGTACTGGGCACGCAATGCATGCTTGTTTGGGGGATAGAACTGAACTTTCTTTTTATTTTTGACCTTCTTCATGATGTGAACTGTGATACTATAATTACTTACATGCCACTATAATTTATTAACTCTCCAGGGAAATTTAATTTCTTATAACTACCTGCTTATTTTTTACCACAACATGCTATTAACGCTCAGATCAGAAGCAACTATTTCAACTGGAAAAATAAGACTCCTTTGAGACTAATAATTTCTAGCCCACTACATTAAAAAAAAGTTCCTCATGGGAAATTTTATTGCCAACTACTTTTTTTCTCTGACATGATATCCCACTGCCCCTCTCCCTGCTACCAGTATGTACCAACTTGGCTGGGCTGTAAACAGTGGTTTAGCAGTTATGTAATTTTGACAGTTATGTAATGGTGTAATTCATTCCCTGTGTGATCTGACATCATCAGCCAACCTGGTGCAAGAAATTTAGGGTAGTCTGCAACACACTAAATTCAGATGAGGGCTTTGATCCTATGTAAAGGGAATTTCCCTACCATGGGGAATGCATCACCCTTTACAAGGAATAAAAAGCGGGGGGAAAGAGAGGGAAGATCTGGACTAACCACAAGAAAAATGAGCTGAGAACAGAATAATACTTCCTTTGGACCCAGGGTCCCAGCACTCAAAAACCCCCAACCCATAGGAACATTGACATCAAGACACCGGAGTGTCAAAGGAGGGCCAGAGTCCCAGATGCTGAAAGAGGTAGGGACCACTCGAGAGAACAAACCTCCTCCTAGTGCTAGAGCCCTGGATTTGCATTTCTAGCGTCTGAAAATGTGAGAGAATAAACTTCTGCTTGCTAAATCTTTCCATTATAGAAATACTGCATCACTAAAACAGGACCTTAATTTTCTTTGTTGCTCTCTGAAAGTTCCCTTTCAAAATGACTGTTGAAATGTACTCAATGGCATAGTTGGGATAGCACCTTTATTAGTTATCAAGACGACTGAAAGATATCTCTGTACTGAATTATTATCTCTTGTTTCCATTCACTCACTCAGTTTCATCAAGTCAGTTCTGACTCACCAGGACCCTGTAATAAGACAGAGTAGAACTGCCCCAGGGTTTCTTAGATTGTAACTCTACGAGAGTGGAAAGCCTCATGTTTTACCCAAGGATCAGCTGGGGGATTCCAACTGCTAGCCTCGAGGTTAGCAGCCCAACATGTAAGGCACGACACATGACTAGGGCTTCTCTTAGGACTCCATGAAGCCTAGTGTTTCTTTGACTTTTGTTCTGAGTTTTACTTTTACTTGCTATGCCTTATGTAGTCTGAATGTAACTATTTTAGAATATTTTCTTAAATCAATAATTCGAAGAAGTCCCACCAATCGAATGTGACTCAGAAACCCAGGTGCCTGTTTCAGTTTTAACATTTTCCAGAATTCTTCCCTGCATTTCATTGATGTCCCCTCACTATAGCCTTTCAGGAAATAAATAAGGAGCTCCTACTTCTTCAAAAGGGAAAGTAGGTAGTTAAAAATGCTTACAAAAACTACAATAGCTTTTTCTTTCTTTCTTTTTTTGCTTACAGGAGAAAAATGAGAGATAATTTGCTATTTTATAATAAATAGAAACTGAATGATAATTTGTATTCTAGGTAATATCACATTCTCTCTTAAAAGACAGTAAAAGTTGAAGATAGTGCTGAGGCACAGAAGTTTAGAACAAAATAAATAGGATCTTAAAAGAAAGTAGACTCAATCAATTGTTCAAGGGCACAGAAGTTATTTGCAAGAAAAAGAGAAAATGATAAAAACATAAGAGTACATATCAGATTCAAAGATGCTTTACTGTTTGGTGTTTTTAAAAGATGGAAGCAAGAAAAAAATTGTCTTAGTGACACAGTATTTTGAGAGTATGTGAATAACGAAAAGATAAAATAATAGCACTCATTTGCTTTTCTGAAAATAGGGTTTTAAAATATTTTAGCACTCATTTTGAGGGGGGGTGTCATATGTTTCTAATGCTAAGCCCCCAAAAGTCTAAGGCATGTGAGTCTTAATACATCAAATTCATGTAGTACCTAAACACACACACACACACAAACACGGACACCAAGAGGAAGGAAAAAATCCGATTCCTGAGCCATTCGTTACAAGCCATAGGTTTAGAAAAGTCTGCTTTTCTTTGTCTTTAAAAAAATGTCATGGTATTGCAGACAAGTTGAAAAACGTACATGGGCTTGGCTTCCTGTTCCAGTGAAGAGAGTATCATACTCAACCTCTCTGCTGTTTCATACTGGAGTATTAACTTCAAAGCTTTTGAGGATTCAAATTCCTACTCTACAACTAGCTAACACGCAGTGCCCATGAGACAAACAGAAATCTAATGTAAAAATGGAGTTTAATTTAGTGAGTGAAAAATGCATTCAAATCCAGAATCTTCTCTTTAAACTCTTTACTATTTTACTTTAACAACCAGAATAAGAGACACGTATCAAAACCACAAGGCAATTATAAGAACGTACACTTGAATTAAATTCTGAAAAACCTTGACAACAAATCATGCGAACAGCCACATGAAACTAGAAGGAAAAGAAAATGAGACGTTTTCTTCATGCAGGGTAAGTCAGCACCAACGTTCATGAGTCTAAGGGAAAACACAGTGGCCTCAAAGCATAGCAACCTTTACTGAGCACAGATACCAAAGTGTGAAACCACTGTTTCTTGACAAATCCACACTACAGGTCAATACAATTCTGAAAATGGTCTATCTCTCTAACTCTTCCCCAGAGAATTCTCTGCCTTTCAATTGACATCACGTCTCAAAGTCATCTTAAAGAAACTAAGTTTCTGTTCCTTGGGAATGTTCTTTGAGTTTGGGGAAACAAAAAGGAGCAAAAGGGTCAAGATTAGTGCTTGAATCAGATAAGCGCCGCCACCACCAACACACACACACACACACACACACACACACACACACACACGCACACACACGGAATTCTTCTCGAACAGCCCTTGCCACCTTTGAAAAATAAGCACATGCATTTTCATGATGGAAAAAGCAAAACAAAAAATCTTGAGCACAACTTTCCGATCCTTTTTCTCACCAATAAAGATGTCGATTTCTTGACACGTCTTCATAATAAGCCTTCATGGCCATCTTGTGTCATTTAGGAAAATCTATCAAGGTTACTCTTTTGGAATTTCAAAAGTAAACAAAAATCCACTGCCTAGAATTTACTTGGCCCAGCATATACCCTCATCAATTGTACTTTTTCTTGATCCTTGTTTTTCGGTTTATATTGATAAATCCAAAATTTGTCTCTGGTCAAGGTTCAGTCCACAAAATTATCTTCATTGCTTTCAATCGTGTATATAAGACTTTGAGCTGGCTGATCTTTACACAAAAATGTTAGCATCTATTGAGTCAGAAGTTTGCTGAGACCAAGATATTCACTTAAAAGTGAAAATGCTGAATCGTATGAGATCCCAAATTCAGTATCTATTGCATCAAAGGTAATTCTATGATCCTTTCCCCTCATCCATTGAATTTGAAGGTTTAACCTCTCTTGGCATTATCTTTGGAGTTTTTCTGACCTTCCTGAAAATGTCCGGCCCATCTAAAAATTGTTATTTTGTGGGGGGCAGCTATGATGGCTGAGGTTGTGTATAAACTTGGCTGGGTCCTAATTCACTCAATGAGATTACAGTTATGATATAGTCCTCCCTCACTCCCATGATCAGATTTGATAAAATGCTGTCACTTCTCTGAGTTCTGATGTTAACAATCAATTGATAAGGAGTTTCCTTGGAGGTGGGGTCTGTGTCCATGCTCCACATTTGATATTCTGGAAAAGCTAGCTAACTTTGCACTGAATCCGAATCCAACACTGGATTTTTTTATCATCCACTTCCAGTCCTTGCACTTGAGCCAGCCACATTGGCTACTGGTCTTGAGAGGTTTTATCCTCTGCAGTCTGGGTGCAGCAGCCTGTCATCAGACCTACAACCTTGGATTAATTCACCTTCACAGCTCCAGCCTGCCGTCTGACCTGTCAGCCTTGGGGTCATCAGCACCTGCCATTTACATGAGTCAGGGAAAGTTCTGAACAACAAACTTGGAATTTACCAATCTCTACAAATGCATGAGTCATTTCCTTGGGATAAAGCTTCAGATATACACAGATATAAAAGCTACTTTGGCTTAGATATAGATAACCAATCTGAAGACAGCAGATTATTGGAAAGCTTTCTAAATTTGAGAGGTTGTTCACTCAGTTCTTGTTAAAAATTCTATTAGTTGTAACCTCAAATTTTTTTTCCTATGGCACAAAAGTGTCCTTTTTAAAAAGTACCCTAAAGAGATGAAGACAAGTCTGTTACTGAGATAACTTGTCTATAGAAATTCACTGATTGCAAAGACATTTTATAAAACTGCTTTATTTGGAGTAAGCCTGCGTAAGTATGACCGGGAACTCTAGAAGCAATACTGCTGTTCTTATCCATGCAATCAGGCACGTCCAATAAGTCAGCAAAGAACACATTTAGCTTTTCTGGT
Source organism: Echinops telfairi (assembly GCF_000313985.2). Taxonomy (NCBI): domain Eukaryota; kingdom Metazoa; phylum Chordata; class Mammalia; order Afrosoricida; family Tenrecidae; genus Echinops; species Echinops telfairi. The sequence goes on along the minus strand of NW_022103902.1, from coordinate 5,299,473 downwards.
ACATTCAATCATTAGATAAAACCTTCTTCTTATGCCACACCAAACAAAAGACTATCCAGGCCTCAGAAGACGGAAAATAAAAATGGGTGGAGGCAGTAATTCCTCCATTCCCAGAAACGCCAAAAAAATCATCACTCCAAGAGTGTTGACAAACAGAGGGAATAAATAGTATTCTACAGATCCAAAGAAAAGGGAATGGATGCTTTATGGTAATCAAAGCCCCAAGAACAAACCTAAATGTTAGTGGGGAAAGGAAGAAGTAACATTTATTTTAAGATCCATTATGAATTAAGGCTTTATACTTACATAATATTCATGGGAGGGAAAGTTATAGCTAAATCAACTCTGACCCATGGCAAACCCATGTATGTCAAAGTGGCACTATGCCCCAAAGATCTACGGGGCTAATACCCACGGCTAATTTTTTGGAAGTATATTACCAGAAATTTCCCCCCCCCAAGTAATTTCCATATTTCAATTAGCTGTGAAGCCCAGTTAACCATTTGTACCACTAGGGACCCCATAAAAGTCATGTGGAGAGTACAATTCTCTCCCTATTTGCTCATTAAGAAAAAGTGAGGCTAAACAATTTGTTCAAAGCCATTCACAAAGTTAATAAGTAATTAAGTTTGGATTTGAGTTCAGGTCTTTACAGTTACCAAAGTTAGTTATTATTTCATTTTATCTCATTATTTAACAAGTTTTTACTAAATATGCCTTCCTTATCTATGGGTCAAGATGGTGAATTTTAAAAGTGGGAAACTGAAAATAAATAAATAAATAAATAAAAGGGGGATATGCCTAGCTCTCATGGAATGCAAAATCTGTTGGATAAATATGGGCCAGAATAAGTCAATATAAAGCCGGATATGTAAAACTCTAGTGGATTTAGTAACAGGTCAGCAGGGGTGGACTAGGCAGAGAAGGAGGTATCAGGAAAGCGGCTGAGCAAAATCACTACAGCAGAAGGGTTTGGGTCAGACGCGTGAAAGAGAACCGTGAAAAGACACCTTCAGATAGAAGTGGCATGTGCAGTCGCTGTGTGAGGAGGAGGCAGAGGGATGTTTTTCATTAACAGTGTAAATTCAGCAAAGGTGAAGCTTATGAACAAAAAAGGAGAGAAATGTCACTAGGTAACTGGGTAAAGACTTCATATTTGAGGTTATAAGTGAGTATTGACACTTTTTTTTTATTAAAAGATCATTTTATTGGAAGCTCTTACAACTCTTACTATAATCCACACATCAATTGTTATCAGGCATATTTGTACATATGTTGCCACTACTCTTTTCTAGACATTTACTTTCTATTAAGCCCTTGGTATCGGTTCCTTTTTTTTCTCTTCCCTTCCCCCACCCTCATGACCCATTGACAGATTAGAAATTGTTATTTTTATATCTCACACGAACCACTGTCTCCCTGCCCCTCATGGTTGGGTTTTGAAATATTTTAAGCAAGGGATACCTGATGACAGTTTATGAATTTTCTGAAAATGTCTACCTATAATGTGAAAATGAATTCTAAGCCCTGCAAAAGGTATGTAGGAAAATTAGTTAGTAAGCTATTGTAATCAATATTTTTTATGAAATTGATTTTGTTTTTGCTTTTTAAAATTGTTTTATTAGGGGCTCATACAACTCTTATCACAATCCACACATACATCAA
>NW_022103902.1:5292771-5297114 GCF_000313985.2 Echinops telfairi | reverse complement strand
CGCTTGTGTACCTTCAAGCCTTTAAGATCCCAGACACTATATCTTTTGATAGCCAGGCACCATCAGCTTTCTTCGCCACATTTGCTTATGTACCCATTTGTCTTCAGTGATCATATCAGGGAGGTGAGCACACAATGATATGATTTTTTGTTCTTTAATGCCTGATAACTGATATTGTAATAAATATTATGGTGGCTCAAATAGAGTGGGGTTATTTATGAAAGTGAAGAAAAAGAAATACAAGAGATGTCTCTAAGATAAAAATCACCAGAATTCACTGTTCATAGGATATGAGATGTGGAAATGTGTGGAGAATAATTTAAAATACTTCCCTAGAAATTGATTGGATGCTGATGCCACTTAGCATGATTAGAAACACAGAAGTGAGAAGAGAACTTTTCAGAATCATGACATTGATAAAATATTAATATAATCAATAATAATAGTGCTAACAATTAGTTGCTCTCACTGCATTCCAGGAAGTGTGATAAGTTTTTTGCATACACACAGTTTATCTTATTTTCTCCCTATACCTCCTCTGAAAAATAACTTTTTCCATTTTATAAGTAAATTTTATAAATCTGTTTTATAAATGAAAAACTAAACATAAAAATGTGTTGTCACTTGCCGAGTATCCTTCCACTGGTATGTAGCAATGCCAATTGGATAGCATATAAAAAGAGAAGCATTATAGAGAGATGAAATGCAAATGTTGGAAGAATCTAGCACAAGGAATCACCCAAGTTTGGTCTCAGTCATCCAATAACCCACTGGAATATTCTAATGAACTTCTTCTACAGTGAAAATAAATATTATGGAGAGGCTATACAACATTCTTAACGGGGAGAAATGTCAAGTTGGAGAACCCCCCCAAAGCATGGACAAATCCCCCTTGAGAAGAATCAGAAGTGACAGATGGGGCAAAGACCAGGAGCCAGAATTGGGGGCAGACAGGAGATCTGGCAGCCTCCTCAAGGAGCAGTACCCAGCACATTTAGGGTGTTTGTTGGCGTGGAGCTATGACGCGAGGCTTCTAGGTTATTTTGAAAATATGAGGTGCCACAGAAAATATCAGTACAAAAAAGTACCCCCAAATATGTTTACTTTATAGCCTAAAACAGCTGGGTTTATAATTTGTATTTAGACTATGCAATCTGCAGCCTGATCGTAAACTACACGGTATGAACGTTTATTACTGTATCCACTAATGACGTCTATCACTTTGGGTGCATCAAAGACAATCCATCAGTAAAAATACAGTGAACATACATCTTTTGACATAAATTTGTGGGGATGATTTGCAAAGAGGCAGAAAACACAAATTGGGGCATAAAATATACAATAGATAATCAGGTCAGTAACAACTAAGAGGTTATAGATAAAATTAATTTATATGTGATCACTGATTCAACATGCTCGTTTTTATGGTCTCCAGAAGAGAACCAGTGAACATTTCTATAACTGGCATTAATGACGCTTTGGGCTTATCAGCACATTCCTTTTCCAGAGTATATTGGTCACGTGACTCAAGCCTTGTTAGCTTCAATCACTTCATCGGTATGTGGAAGGTAGAGAATGAATAAGAAAGTCCAAAGAAGAATTGATACCTTTACATTATGATACAGGTGACAATGATACAGGTGACAAATATTAAATAAACAGTGGCCCGCCAAAAGAGAAAAAAAAAATGCCTGAGCAGTATAATCAGAATGTTCTGTGGTAGTAAAGATCGTGAGATTTTGTCCCAGATGCTCAGAAAGAACCACTTCCTGCAAAGGACCTCTTGCTTGGGGAAAAAGAATGTCCTTGAACCTGAGGAAGCCCCTCAACAGGATGGATGGACACGGTGATGCTAACAATGGGCTCACACATGGCGATGATATGAGGATGGAGCGAGGCCAAGCAGTGTTTGGGTCTGTTGCCTCCAGACCACAACGATAAACGCATGACCTTCGTATGGATTCCCATACGGCCCTCATACAAACCCCACAGGACAAAGGGGAACCACTTCCCAGAGTCTCCAAGGCGGTAGATCTTTACCGAAACAAACGGACTCATCTTTCTCCTGCAGAGTGACTGGTGGGTTCAAATCGCTCACCTTTCCATCAGCAGGTGATGCTTAATCCCCTCCACCATTAGAGCTCACTTTCTGTTGAACACAAGATTTCTGAGTCGGAAAGGATTCGAAGGCGCCTAATAAGAGCCTACCTGTAACCTGTGAGTGCTGTCAACGCCTACCCAAAACTAATCTCAGGGATCTTAATGCATAGTAGTCTCCATTTACAGCGTCTGCCTTTCTCTTATTTCATTCCAAAACACAGACCTGGAGACATCTTTAAGATTTATTTGTTTCAGGAAAGCCATATGCTCCCTGGTTCTTTCTGAAGAACTTTCATCTCAACTAATTAATCGTTAAAACCACTCTGAGACCAAAGTGATGAAGGCAAGGAATTCATGTTTACTGAGGAAGAGCAAATTCAGGCACCCTGCCCAGAGTCTCTTAGTAAATAAGCACAGAATAATGGACATCCATCACCTATTCCAACATGCTCTCTAAAGAGGACTATGCAGTATTTCAGGCTACTTACTTGCCAATTCATGCAAAACAGTTCTTTTCACAAAGGCCCAAACTGTCTAAGCTGGGGGGGGGGCTTTTTTGGGTGCTTTATGTACGATCTCTCTAGTGTCAGCTCTGTGCTCAATGTTGATGTTCTAGGCTACACCAAATCTGTCTCTTGCTCATCAACACACCTTCCTAAAGGCCTCCTATGCTACTAATCTTTCTGCACACACAAGGGGGCTTCAGAAGTTCATGGAAATATAGCATTGAAAGACAACGGAATTTCCCCTATGAACTTTTGGAAATCTCCAATCTCTTAAACACTAACATCACAGTTTTCTATCTTGTCTTTTTCATTCCCCTGTCCAAAAGCGTTTGATGTTTGGCAGTTTGTACCTAATAAGCTCCTAACCCAACTGCTTAGAATTCAAATTCTTATTCAATTTAATTATCATGTAAGCCTTTTCACCTTTTCTCCCATTACACTCTAGCCCTGATCTCTTTTGGGGGAAGAAGCACAATCACACCTGGAAACAGACAAATGCAAACACCAACACTCAATATTCCAGCTCTTTTCCGTAAGAAATGCTGTGAGCTTTCTCAGACCTGAGACTTTCTTAGTTCAAACTGTTTCAGGGCTCCCCTCAATGCGGTCGGTAGCCATCTTTCTCTCCTTCAAAGGTCAGCGCCATAAGGGTGCTAGCCATCTTCCTTAGAACACACTCTTATTTCCCTCCCAGTCTCACAGGACATCTACTTGATTTTAACTCTCGAACTAGTCATCTTCACTGGTGTTTTAATTCACCGCTCCCTTTAAAGTAACTAAGCAGCAGAACTCTAACCAAATTATTTACATTTACACACTCCTGAAAACAGCATGGCGCATGGTGTTTGTGCTACAGTACCAGAGATAGGGATCCTTTTTTCTTTTTCTTTTGCCAAGAACAATACGGGTACTGAAAACACTATTCACAGACTATCCAAAATTATCAACTTAAAAATTAGCCTGCTATATTTGGTCAAACATTTCATTAACTCAGCCCTCATGTGATAGCCGGGACTGCTTCTCTTTGGGGAGGTGCACGACGTTAGCTGGTACTGATGATTTCACAGCTCTTATAGGGCCCGTGAGTCTGCCAGTCCTCCCCTGCAGTAGTCATCCGGTCCAGTTAATACGTTGAACTGAACGGTGTTTGATAAACAGCATTCTAGCATTAACATCGTAAGCCCAAGTAAAGATCATAAAGCACTGCACCCATTCCACTAAAAAGGTTTTCTGATTGGTTTTTATTTTATTTTGCTCCAGCAAAAAGAGATTGTAGTTAAAAGGAAGCCTACCATGACCAAATACACACTCCAATAAGGAGACGCTGAAGCCACACCACCTACTTCACAGCAGGCTGGCTTGGTGTCACCTACACAAATCCCAAGAGTGGAAAGAACTCCTGTACAAATACGCCCCTTCTGAAACCATCGAACAGCTAGGACATAACCTAAACTATATCGTGTTGTTACAGATTTTTTTAATTAGTTTTAAAAATACAACCTTCACTAGCACACATTGAACATAAATCACAGTACCAGATGTTTAACTTGAGTAAATCACTTTCTCCTCTGAAAGGAAGGAGGTTTTGCCTTCACTACGCACTGTGCACAGGCAAAGAAAATGAAAATTTAGAGATGTTATTATTCTAACTAAGATTTGAGCCAGGGCGCTTGAATGGCAGGATGGCACTTCCTAATTTCATGCAGAAAGTTATATAATTTAAGTAAAACTTATGCA
>NW_022103902.1:5286047-5291619 GCF_000313985.2 Echinops telfairi | reverse complement strand
TAAATATTATCAGAATTTTTTTCAGAATAGCATAAGTGATATTACCTACCATATCAGATTGCACTGGGAATAAAGCAGACTTGCTTTTAATGCTTTGGGACCTTCGCGGTCTTTTATTTCACACATTCATCAAGGTTTGTGAGGTGAAATCCTGAGTAAAACTGATGTCCTAACCAGTTGGACAAATGGGTCTATTGCTCTATTTTGAGCGCTATTTTTAGATAATTTAAAAAATCATAAGCCTACAAATGAGGCAAACGTATTTCCCTCCATTTCGCAGGTCCACTCATGATTATTCACTGATACTATTGGTTCTGCCTTTATATGATTCCAGAGAAAAAGATTTGATTGCCTGTGTGAATTCCTAAAAATGCCCTTAGCACTCTCAAACATCTTTCCTTCTTTTGCTGTTTACAGTCTAAATTTTCAACAGGATTGAATCAATTCGCATACTTCTCGTTTCTAGGGCCAAGTTACTTCGCCCCATTGGATAGCGTCTCCCTCTTCGAGGGTGCGGGACACCAGAGATCACGAGAGGGCTGTGGAGTTTCTCTGTCTTCTCCTCAGTGTGTCTGAAACGGCTCGTGCCAGTGTCCTCGGACACTTGAGGATTTCTGTTGCCTGTAACAATGCAGTGCTGCTATCAAGCTCTGTTCTGCACTGCTCTGACCAACCAGTCCCCCAAAACGAGCTCCACGCTGCCCTTTACTGAATCCTATCCTCGTGAACAGTAAGCAACTCCTCTGGTGGCAATAACTAACTCATGCTGGAACAGGCTGGGTTGGAACATGCCCTAGAACAGTACCCTCGCGTGTAAAAAACTAGTCAATAAATGTCAGCTCTAGGGCCACGATGGCTCAGGCTTTGGGGTGCTCTCCACAAAGCTTGTGGTTCAAACCACCAGCCAACCCTCAGGAACAGGTAAGGCTGTGTATGCCCACCAAGATTTCGTCTCAGAAACCCTTCCTGGGGTTGCTATCCCTTGGAACTGCTCGATGACAGTGAGGTTTGCTTGTGTTCTTTTTTCACAGGGATCTTGTTACCACTGCCACTACCACGATCACAGCTGCTACTATCACGTCTACTACTACTAGCACATACTACTATGACTGCTACTACTCCCAGTCCTACTGCTACTAGTGTCACTGTTTCTGTTAGCACTACCGTTAGTAAGAATCAAGTGCTGGGTTCTTGGATGACCTGGCATCTAAAACAGTTATTATCAAAGTCCACAAAGGTACGGCATCAAATTTATGCCAATCATGAACGCCAGTTTCAAGGTCTTTTGATCGTCCTCTTGTAAAACCTGCATTCATGTTCGCCTTTAGCCTGAATAATTGAAAACTCATGTAATATAAATATGCTCCAACATTATATAATGTTTCCAAACTATTAATTTGGAGGTATATGGCACAAACGTATATAAAAAAAAGTATAGGGACAACCAAATATTAAATTCCTTAGAAAGGTCTAAAATGGAACGTAGTATACCTTTCCTCTATAAACTGGTGTCAAAAGACATTTTTAAGTTGTAAAAAAAAAAGCCAATAAAATGGTCTTTTAAAAAAAAGACATTTGAAAATAATTAAAATTTCCACTAAGATTATATTACATTGCCTCAGAATGATTAACCCTACTTGTTCCTCAAAATGAAGAAGTAAACCATAAGAAAATAAGGCATCATTAAATATAGCATCATTCCCACAAATATAAACAGTCTAACGTGTGGAAATGATACATTAAGCAAGAATGAGACAAAATGTGATTTCACAGCGAGTTTTTAGCAGCCTGTGTACCTTCCCCAGAAAAGTAAACACCGCAAAACAAAAGAATGCAGATTTACAAATACATCAACAATGGATCCTAAACCGAGTTAACAAACCTATTTCCCTGAAGGGAAAGACAAGACTGCGGTGCACATAGCTATAAGCATCGTGCAAACGTACCTCTGCAAGCAGAGGCGTTGATTCTCGTGGCCTGGGTCCCTTCGGCCACACTTCCCATTCCGGGTAGATTTTAAGGTCCACTCACAGCAGGCACCGCCGTCTTTCCTCCAACTTAAGACAACTTTTCCTGTGGGTTCCTAAGGACGCCTGCCCAACTTGCCTTTCCTGTTGGGCTAATTCCGGTGACCCAGCTGGAGGATCTGGGAAACCAAGTTTGCCAAGGCACAACTCTTGAGACGACATCATCAATGAGCTTGATGTTAACAGTGAAGGGAAAACAAACCAGCATTTCGAAATTACACATTTCCACTCAAATTCATCTAAGTACCATAATTTTTAAAAACATAAATCATTCAAGCCTAAATCAATTTTAATCAGGTAGCTCCTCTTGGCACTAGGTGATATGATCTCCATTTATTATCAGGGCAGGGAAGTCCTAGCAATGCCACAAGGCCTAGAATGGGCACATTGCTTGAGAAAATACTTCCTCTGAGCGTAAAGAAATCACTAGATTAGCTAAGATACGGATAAGAGACTGGGTTGTTGTTCTGTACAAACCACCTTCTTGAAAACCTTAAGGACAGGTTTTGTAATGTTTCAGAAGTATTGTTTTCATCAATGTGATTGATTGGTGTTTATTATTATAGTTTGGTGCTGTGCAACGCCCAACAACAACAAGGTCGTCATGATTGTGGGTCTTCCTGGAGTAGAAAACCCTGGAGCACTACGTTTTCAATGCTCTGATCGTGGCTCAGCTTCCGTGGGAAACATCTTGCACCCGTTGTGTAATACTGTCAATTCAATTTGTTCTCTTTTCTTTCATAAGCCGATCCACTTTTCTTTAGTAATGTGAGCTTATTCTTGAGTGACTATTTATGACATGCTTTAAAATAGTTTTTTATTTAATTCTCTGAAAATGTTATAAAGCAGCTATTAATAATCTCTCCATGTTACAGATGGAAACCAGAAGTTTATAAAACTGAAATTTACCTCTCTAAAGACATGTGTGGGTGAGCAGGAATTTAAGACTCCTGTTTCTGGACAACAGAATAGTTCCCAATCTCATTCAATAAATTCAACCCTCCTGTTCACCACCGCCGCCGAATCATTTTGAGAAACTTTCATTTTTTTGTGGATTGCTTTAATTTTTTCTGTGAAGGGTTTTTTCTTTGCATGGTCCTCCTGAGTATTTTTTATTCTTCTTGAAAAGTAGGAGTAAAATAAGTATTTTTAGTACTCTATGAATATTACTGTTCTGAGTATATAATTTCAAAGAAGGTCATTAGCAAAAATAATTAGGTATGTTATAAGTGACACATTGTTTTGTCACTCTATTAACCTAAAGTTATTCTTCAATATTATTAATTAAAAAGTAACTTGTTCATTTTAAAATTAAAATTATTTTCATACATTTGTACATATAGACTATCATGTTTTATTATATGACATATACAGCAAATAAAAAATAGACAGGTTTCCAAATCATATAAAAGATATTTCTCCAATGGCAAATTAAAATTGTTCAGATATGTGTAGAGTACACTATAGGAAGAATCCTAAAAAATTTTACTAATGGTCCAAAAGAAAGAGATTTACTTTTCCCACTCTTTCACTGAGTGTTCAATTTACATAATTAATTTCATCAATCTTCAAAAGACAATACTGTATTATCAGTCTTTCTAGTTACTATGTTTGCAACTGCAGTTATTTGAAAACTGTAGTACTGTCCGTATATAAAATCTGTATACCAGTATGTAAGTATTAACAAGACAGTGACCAAAAAGGCAGGCATCCAGAGGGTGGGGAAGGTGGCAAGAGGATTTAGAACAACACTTGTCCCTTTTTCAGAATGATTATTACACAAACAGATACAGGCTGTCTCCCACACACATTACATGTAGCCAGTGACTGAGAATGTGCTATATTCTCAGGCCAGAGGCAACTCTCCTGTCAGAGATCCAACGTTTTCTAAACAAGTGACCCTTGTTGTCTTTGTGTCAGCTGCCCAGTTCTTTCGGATTTTACAAGGAGGGCCAGTTTTACCTGTACGGTCAGTAAAGTCTAGCCTGCAAGATTGCACTGAAAGTAAAAATCATCAGGTTATAGAAAAATGAGTGACAACTGTCTTCTGCGTATTTCTTATGTTGATTTTCTTCATACTGAAATTTCATGCGACAACTTAAAAAACTGCAGAAATAAGTCTACTTAGGCATAATATGTATATCTAAGCACAATGAATTTATTGTCTCTCTTCTTAATTACTCTGAGTTGTTTTAACTGATTATTTGGCATATGGATAATAAGAAATTAGCATTATGGCATACTCTTATACTTTTATTTATTTATATTTGTAAAGATGAATAATATAAATATAACAACTTTTTTAATCCTCTGAAAAATAGCAGGCATATAATTTTGTTGAAGCTAAAATATAAAGACAAAACATGGATCATACCAGTAAATATTTACTGAAATGTACTAAATTCTATGACAGACGCAGATAAAAGAAAGCCACGCCATCTGAATAATTTTTGTTGAATGTGAAGTGTGCTCATTTTTTATCTGGAAAGTGCTACTATTAAACAAACTGTTTAAGGAAAACTGCAAAAGTTTGCTGATATTTGTGATACAAAGCAATTATTAGACCTGCCTCATAACAAATTTGCATTTGGAGCTGTGCTTCTCTTTAGTACAGATGGACAGTCAAAATCACTTAAGACTCACAATGAAAAGGAGTAAGAAGTAGATTAAACAAAGGAAGTGTAAACGTAATAATAAATGAATACATAAGTAAGTCTAATGGGTCCTCGAAGGGCTTCTTTGTTTCTTTTTTGGGAGAAGGACCAAAGAGGAAAGAAATCTCCAGCGTTAAGAATAATGCAGACATTAAAAAAATGGTGAATAAAAATGAGTAAATGTGACTGGCTATTTTAGAAATAGCTCTCCTAAAATATGTTATGGTTAATAGTTTAGGGTAAAAGAGAAATAGCCAAGGAAAAAGGCATTAAAGCTGCTTTCCTACTAGGAGAATAATTTATACAACAAACACAAGTACAGTCATTCCAGCGGCATGCTGTTATCCATCTTAATTATTGCAATAAATGAACCACTAGCCTTCACTTTTAAAAGGCTATGGAAAACTGAAGGGTTACCAGGATATCAGAAAGAAAGGTATATATTAAAATAAAGAGATGATTAAATTGGAAATCAGGCTATAATGCTGATGGATATATTTTCACTTGGATAAACAAGGTAGCTTTGTCTTTGAAAATTGTATCTACCTGACCTTGTGCATTTCTTGGTAATTTAATAAGCAAGCATATAATTTGTGAGCTATTCACACACCAGATTTAATTTATAGAAAGTATTTTCAGCTGGAAATAACTGAAAAGTTGTGCCAGCAGAGGGTTTGTGTTGGTAGAGGGTAGGCTAATTGGGTCCCTGGCAGCCAAACAGTGGCACTTGGACTGTAGCACAGTAGCACAGTGGCACTTGGACTGTAGTCCCAGAATAAGCAGCGTCAATAGCATATGAGAATTTATTCAAAATGCAAATATCAGGGACCTGTATCAAAAGCACTGAATCAGAAATTCTAAGGGTGGGATCCAACAATGAGGTTTGCTTAG
>NW_022103902.1:5283420-5285021 GCF_000313985.2 Echinops telfairi | reverse complement strand
GTTGTGGTGGTAAAAACAGACCCCCGTCTGCCACAGCTCAGGCATTTGTTGTCCCACACGGTGATGCAATCTTTTCAGAACCTCTCAATCGAAAGCTTGATTAACACTCTGACCTGGTAGAGTGAAATCCAAACGCACTACAAGGTGACATTTTTGTCTGTTTAGGAAGTTGACGGATGTACATCCAGAATGAGGTTTGCCGTCAATTGACATTTCACCTTTTTTGAACCAAGAAAACCACTCTGTACACTTGAGCTTTTCCATAGCGCTGACCTTATACGCTGTGTTCAACATCACAAGTTTCTGCAGCATTTTTCCTAAGCAGGAAACAAAATGTCACAGCTGCACGCTGTTCTCTTTAATCAACCATCACAATAAACGAGGTTCAAATGAAACTGCTTTTACCAAAAAATTCACTGTGACCAGAGAAAACTTTCCCAGGAGATGCCACTGGGTGCACTAACTCAGAGCGAGTTGCTTGATGCTCGCCTAGCAGGAAAAATGCACGTACTAAGAAAGTTCCATTATGCCCAGCGCAATTCCGTTTTGACGGAATATACACATATATAACCCAGAAAAGACTCGTTTTATTTTCCAAAATCATAGCTCAGAGAGCATACAGAAAAATCAATACTTTTAAAAGTAAGATTTGTGTCTGTAAACTCTAAATTTATAATACCAGTTAAGTATGGAAAGAGATACCAACAAGAAAATGTATTAACCTTGAAGGACAGAGCACTGACCAACCTCATTTCACAAGGGACAATGTGGGGACACACACTTTACTGTGTTTGTTTGAATTGTAAACTTTCATGGAAAATGGGAAGCTGGGCAGCATAATTTCTTACTGGTACAATAGTTCACATAGCCTCATAAAACATTTATTAAAAAAATTCTATTCATCTGCAATGGGAAACCTAGCACCATGAGCAGAAAGAAAAAGAAAAAAATAACTGGTTGAAAGCCCACTAGCAGAAAGTTAAGACACACTTTAATGTTCCCTATGGATTTACATATCATATTCCTAAAGTTCGTAATTCATTATGGCTGACATAGAACAAAGGAATTATAAAACTGATAAAGATGAACCCACAAACCATAGATTTTGGGCAAGATTCTGATATCTCTTTGTATCAGAATGCCATCTGTGGGGTCAGTCAGGCATGTAGTTGTTCAAGTGACACAGAACACAGTGGAATTTAAAGAGAGAGGGCAAAGGTAGAAGAATGTGCAACATTACAAGAAGAATCAAGAATCAAAGAAAATAAGGATTGTGCAGCTGAGAACTTATGGTTCCACCATACTTAAACTACTAAGTAGAAGACATTCTGAAGATCATAAACCTTAAGAAGACTCCATAAATTAATTCTCCATAAAAACTCAATTACACTAGCCTAACTTTGCCTAACTTCAGTGAGTTGAATAAAATCACCGGCCATTTCCATCAAGTCATGGTGATTCATGGTAAGGCTTCTGAGGTGGTACATCTTTATGAAAACAGATAAACTTTCCTTTCTACAGCATCCCAGCTGGTGGATTTGTATCTCCAACCTGTCCGACAACACCACCAGGACTCCTTGTGGGAGCAATACCCCCCCCCC
>NW_022103902.1:5250789-5282698 GCF_000313985.2 Echinops telfairi | reverse complement strand
AGGAGGAGGAGGAGAAGGAATAGTGGAGGCTTAAAGAAGGAAACCATGGAAAGTCAAGAAATGACAGGATGGCCGGTCAATATGAGCTTAATGTAATAAAAAGTGCTATTGTAAGCAAACTTTTTTCTTCCTACCCAGCCCTTTCTGCGATCACATGTCCAGTAGTTTAGAAACTGCATAAAAAGCTTCACCCCACCCCACCCCAGTTAATTTGTCCTAAAGGGGCAGTTCACGAAAGTGGGCGCAATCAGAATCCTTTCCCTGAGAATCTGAATTTGAGATAAGGCACCCCAGGCAGGCTGGCTTCTAGGAGGGAGGATAACTGGACTTAGGAGCTGGGGGCTCATCTCTGAAGAATCAGAACTCGTTGGTCGGTAGTGAAAGAGAAGCAGGTCGAAGAAAGAAGCCAAGTTAAGAAACGGAGACCAGTGACCGGCAGTGTGCACATTCTTGATGCTAATCAGTTCTTGAGTCTTGAATCCTCTTCATTATCCCCTTCAACTACAGAGATGCCTTCTACATTTCTAAGTCAGGTGCATCCTTCATTTCTGCTTGAGCTCCTGGTCTCTGGGTGCCACAAACCATTTGCCCTTGACTACTAATGGAAAGGTTGGCAGTTCCAACCACTCTGTGGTTCTGTGAAAGGCCAGGTGATCTGTTTCTATAAACAAAGTAGCCAAGGAAATCCAATGGAGCTCATTTCTGTGCAGCGACACACTGTGTGACCATGAGTCCACGTCAACTAGATGGCGACAGGTTTGTTAAATCAGATCTTGTAAGACCCCTACCTCATAGGTCTAAATATCCTAAATTACACAGGTTAGTCTGACATCTGTATTAGTTAAGTTAATAATGAAAGAAAAACATATTTTGGGGGGAAACTAATTTACTTAAAATAAAAAGCTAATGTGGGCAATTGCCTTGAAATTAAACAGAATAAATTACATCACGATACACAAACATTTGATAGTTTTCATATTATTTTTAAAAAGGGTGTACTTTTGTTGGGAGTTTCTATGTTAGTTTGCTTTTGAAGGATAAAAAATTCCAAATAACTATCATACAGCAGAGAATTAGGGTACTAATCTATGGAATATCATCCTGAAAAAAAATTCCATAGAACTTTGTTCAATCTAAAATTGAACAATATATTCTTTTGTGGTCAAAAGGCATATTTTTTAATGGAGAGATATAAGAGAGTCTAAAGTAAACATTAAAAGTGTTTAATAGCCTAAGTCCCTTTCTTAATGAGTTAGTGGATAGGTCACTATTTACAATTCAAATCACGTATGCTGATTGTTAATTTCTGATAAGCTTGGGGCATAAGTCTGTATAGCGTGAGGTGCATGCTTTTAGCTACTGTGTTTTCAATTAAACTGTTATAAAAAACCCCGGTGAACCATGGGCTTATTATCTAGCCTGCATTTGTACCTCCAGTTAGAAAACTACCTCTGCTCTACACATTAATGAAAAGGATAAGTACATATGAAGGAGCTTCAAAAAGTTCAAGAAAAAAATAGAATGAAGATTGTGGGATTTTCCTAAAAAACTTTTTAAAGCCCCCAAATAAAGCAAAACCTTACAAAGCCCTCTATGATTAATTCAGAAAATGCAAAAGCAGTCCCTGCTGTCTGATTAAATAATTTTCCAAAATATACACATTGGCTTGCCACACTTTCTGTATGACTGCAGCATATCTTAAAATGGAAAAATAAAAATTGCTTCCTCGCCTAAATAAATTTGACTAGAAGTGCACTTGCTGATCCCAGGAGAAAGGGATAGGGTCGGCACAGCCCTGAAGGCGTACACCGTAACTGCAAAATAAACAATTATTTTCAGGAGCAGTCGTTGAATGTTTAGGTTTCATACGTTCTTTAAAAACAATGACTTGTTAATATAGCCCTCAGGGACAAGGTCTGTTTCACAAAGTAAGCCTATGATGACGGAGTCAGAGGAAACCCCCAGGCCTAAGTCAAAGGAGATGGCAGGAAAGCAGGTTCTCTGTGTCCCTTGAAGAAGCTGTTTGATGGCGCAAGTATTAAAAATGCGCAGCTGCTCACCACAGTCTGGAAGGGAGCCACCTCAAAGGCTTCTTGGAATAAAGGCCCAGGGCTCTGCTCTCTCAAAACCAGCCAATAAAAATAATATGGACCTAAGTGAGGTCGCCATGCATAGGAGTCCCCTTGATAGCAAATGGTTTTCAGCATCCGAGAGTAGGAGTTCTTGGGCCCTGGTTGTGTATGGCTGCCCTGGGAGAGAGTCCATGTTGTACAAAGGGAGAGTTGCACAGTACAGGATAAGGCAGGAGTGGGGATATTTGTTCTTAAATGTCGAGCTGTGCTTCGCCATCTTTCACAGGTCCATGAAGGCACTGATTCTTCAGGTACCAGCATACATCCCTAGGGAAGCCTGTGTTATGAGGATACATGCACAAAGGAGGAACTAAACATATTCAAACTGTTGCTTCAGCCCCTCTGTGTTTCTTAGCGGATGCACTATGTACAAGTTAAATTGTATTTTACATACATTTACTGTACAGTTAAATGGCTGGTACCACACTTCATGGGGGGAAACACAATAGCTTTTATTTTGTTCCCGTGGCTGTTGGATTCCTTTTGCAATGTGGAGGTAGATCCAGCGTACTTTTTATAGTTCCACAAAAATGTGAAGATACATTTGACTTAATTCAGCTTCTTTTTAATACTTGACAATGAGGTCAGTTAAAATAGTCTGGGATTACCTACAAACAGGTATTCATTTTATTCTTAAATAAAATATGGATATAGTAAAACAGGGTAACTACCCAGTTTTAATTTTAGTATCTCATTTTTCGGTTATTTCTTGTAAAACAGGTTTGCACATATTTGAAAATCTAATCTCTTCTGAATTAACTCTTCCATAAGTGACTACAAAATGTCAGATACAAAAAGTGGCCTACAAATCTGCACGATGGTGTTTCGAAGTGCCCAAATGCAGTCTTGCAGTAAGTGGCCACTATCTGGATTGTCAGCATCTTCGTCAGTTTACGAGTGACAGTTCTGGAAAACAGCGGTGATGGTGGCTATAGGAGATCACAGCCAAGTGGCATCTCTTGAAGAAGGGAAGGTACAGAAACATTCTGCAAAGATATATATTAAAAAGAGAATCAACCTGTGCTGCAAAGATCTGTGAGTGAGTTAGCCCTACGTCTTGCTAACTCAGTCCTGCTACATTTCTCCAATGCATATTCGAAGAAAGTGAAATATTGAATACTCTTCTAGTCTTTAAAGCAGTTTCTAAAATACAATAGCAAAAATATTTCACTTTTAAGGCTATCTGTGCATAGGGAATTTCTATGATGGAGGGAAATAGTCTGACAATAAAATTTTCCATTTTGTGTAGTTGGTTTTTTGAAAATCCAGAGACCTCTAGCCCTCTTAATGATTTATAATCTTAGAAACCGAATGAGGCCGTTCTTTTCTGTCCTGTAGGGTTGCTGTGAGCTGCCCTGTTTTAGTATATACATATTTTATTGAAGAATAACATGAATACCTGTTTGTAGGCAATCCCAGACTATTTTAACCGATCTCATTGTCAAGTATGGGAAAGAAGCTGCTGTAAGTCTAATGCGTTTTCACATCTTTGTGGAAATATAGAGTAGTCTAGATCTCCCTCCATTGCAAAAGTAATCCAACGCCTACATGTTTATTGGCAGAGTGAATGAACCTGGTGGTTGTTGCGATCTGCTGAGGACAAGGTTAGTGGTTCAATCCACTCCCTTAGAATAAAATGAGGCGGGCTGCTCCTATAAAGATTTAAAGTCTTGGAAACCTGATAATCGATCATTATGACTCAGATTTCAAGAGCGGGCATAAATCTGCAGCATTCTCCAAATGCACTGTACTACGGTCTAAGAAATGAGACCCACTGAAATTTGAGAAACATTTCTCCTGGAATAATCGGTCACAAACTTCAAAAACTACCCATTCTTAAAAGGCGATTCAACAACCTTGAATTCAACAATCTTTAAAGGCAATTCAACAACCCAGAAAAGAATTATTGAGAGAAATTTTAAATTATTCCTATGATATATATTCTTCTCATACTAACTTGCTTGTTGTGATAGTTACATAATCATTTGTCAATTTGAGGATTCAGAAGGTAGGGGTGGAGTCTAGCCTGTCAATCAGATCATAGCCAATGAGGTATCTGGGTGGGCGTGGCCTTCTCCTGGGAATTCTGGGAAATTCTGTATTTCTTCCTTGGAGGTTGCAGACACTTCTCTCTCCCTGCTCACTCTCTGGGAGACATTGCAGCTGACAAGACACATGGAACTACACTAGTGCCCTGAGCTGGAGGAGCCACATGGACCTACCTTGATGCAAGCAGACCCCTGAAGCTCAAGAAGTCACATAGAGACCCCTGCCAGCTCTGAGACTCTCTATGCACTGGCCTGTGAGTGTCCTGCATTCAGCGTCATTGCATATGTTTCGTGAATCTGAAAAGGACTTGATAGATTGGTATCGGACATATGGGCTAATATCGGACTTATGGGCTTAGACTAGATTGGATTGGAATGTTTTCATGATGTACAATTACCCTTTATATAGGCTCTCTCTTATACACATATGAGTTTCTATGGATTTGTTTCTCTAGTCTACCTGGACTAGCATACGTGTCATCACATGCATGAATCTCTTTTCATTAAAGAAAAGATAAAATTAATACGTTTGGGCAATGTTTTACTAGTCATCAGAAAGGATTCCATTTTTTATATTTGCAAATCACTTCAAAACACCAACCAATAAGCAAACTATCCAACCCCATCTTAGGTATGATTTAAACTTATACATAAACTAGTAATTTTAAAAATATCAATGAAAACGAGAGGGCATATTAATTCCAATCTGTTTCCATAGGTCACTATAAGAGCTCGGAATGTTGTCAGTGACTGCAGAAAGGAGAGAAAAACAAAGGGCATACAAAAAGGAGCAGCATTTTTACTATACAATTTCAAAAGCATGGAACTCCTCTACCGACTGCAATTACTCGGTGGAAAACAAGTAAATTCCTACTCAAGAAAATGTCTAACTTCTGTAGTCTTCATTTACAATGAAGTATATTCATGCCTTAGAAATAGCATGGATTTGTTTATACCCCACACTGCAACAAAGTAAATAAGGCAACAGAGTGAATCACAAAATTGTTTGGTTGCCCTGTGCATTTAAACATTATGTTCACAATACACTGCAGTCCAGTCAACAGGCAATAGCCTTATAAATAAATTTGAAATATTGTAAGAATTGTGAAAACAGACCAAAATATGAGTGAACACGCTGTAGGAAAATAATGCTGCAGAGACGTGCCCAAGGTAGGGTTGCCAGAGATCTTCAACTTGTAAAAACAAAAGCAAACAAAAACCCCACAAAGCACAGCAAAGCAATGTGCAATAAAACATAAAACGCCAATATTCAAATCACATAAACGATATATAGTAAATGAAGAGGGTTTCCTCGCCTATCTCAGAACTTCATTCTTCCCTTTAGAGGGTGGCCATTATTCAGTGTCCTTGTGAGGTTTTTGAAACACTGGTGGCTGACCAGTGGGTTACCCAGGGGGTTGTCAAGCTCAAGGTAAGCGGCTGTCCCACGGGAGAAAACTGGCTTTCTACGGCATGAACGACTGACAGTCTCAGAAGTCCACAGGCAGTTCTACTCTGTCCTCTATGGTCACTGTGAGTCCACAGCGACTCGATGGCAGTGAATTTTATTTTCGTTTGGTCATGTAATTTTCAGGAGGGAAAAGAACTAGGATATATACTCATACAAATGATAGGAGTGTGTATAGTATTTATATACATATTCATTTTCATGTAGATACCTACATACCCTAAACACTGGCATCTATCTACTTACAATTCATCATTGTGTATCTAATAAATAAGTATTAGCATGTAGTGGAGTCATTTACACTCTAGTGAGCCATTCAGCTTAAGATGCTGACAAGAGTAGCAGTCGAGATCGTTGCTAACATGTATGAGGTCCGTGCTACTTGTGATCCACTCCGTTAACCTTTCCAAAGATTATCTTCCTTAACCCTTGTTGCCTTTAATAAACTTCTGATTTAACAATCATCTTTCCCCATTTTACAGATAAGAAAACTGATGTAGAGACGGGACATGCTTTGTGTTCTTTCATTCTCTTGTCTTTCATGAAATCTTTAATATAGCCGTTTGATTGATCTTATCTATACCACAACCATAAAGTCTTTTCAACAGCTCAAGAGACATAGAGTGCCAATCCAAACAGTTGGAAAATAACGCGTAAGTTCAAAATGTACGTACTCCTTTTATATTTCAAAAGAAAAACCTAGTTTCTTATCCTGGATAAGTGTTCTTAGAAGATTTCTTTCCATTATCAAACATTTCCCAATTACTCAACACCCAAAAAAAATTTGGAACAGTTTCTTCCTATTTATCACTGCACATGAGCTAATCAGCTTGATGACAATTAACAACATCACTTTACAGAAAACAAATGAAGGAAGCTTTTATCACTGAATGTATTACTCTTTCATACTGATGCTAAACTGAAACACTTCCCTCCGCCACAGAAAGTCTCTGCCGGAGTGTGATATATGTACAAAAGCATTCCAGAGATACAAGTGGCTATGACATTTTGAAACCCCATCAGAAGTAGTGTTCCCTGAATCTTGCCCAAAAGTTATATTTTCTAAATCGAGGAACTACCATTTTCTTTTCACGGTTTAATCTCATTTTGTTGTTGTTCCGGGGCAGTTGTCTATGAAAGCCAATAATCATTGGTCAGCATTCTCATCACGGTGCTGAATCACATTTTATTTCTTTCTTCTACAGCCTAATCTCTCCTCACAGAGCAGGTATTGTATAAGTTTAATCATTTTTATTGCTTTTCTATGAGTCACATCCAATATCTTCTCTATATCTTTACTTAAAATGTGGAACGGAACTGAAATGTAGCACTGTATTCTCTCGGAAAGTTTGCTCCATGTTGAACAGGGTACAGGTTTTCCCCTCCTTCTCTATTAAAGTTCCATACTCTGATGATGCATGTCTATATTGTACATTTTTAACTCTATGGCTCAATCATTTAATTTATGGTCCGATGAGACTAAGAAATCTGTCTACAAGATGTGCCATGCTTAGCTCTAAACTGGGTGTATTGATGAGGATAAAGTTCATGTTTTTACCAGCCGGTGGGATAAAATCACACAACATATATAATTATATAAAGGGAAGTCTGAGTTGAAGATCATCAATGAACAAGTAAGGAAACAGAGAACAGAAATATGAAGTTATTAATCAAATTTCAAGGATTGCTGGCAAAGTGAGAACTGAAACCTTCGTTTCCTGCTCTTGGTCCAGTGTCTATAGCACTGCCATTGCTCACTGGTAGTCAAGTCACACCTAGAACACAACTTCCTGGGCACTGTTGTCAACAATGAATTCATTGTTGTTTGCGTTAGGTGCCGTCCAATCAGTTCCAACTCACAGGAACCTTATTGACAAGTGAATGAAACGCTGCCCGATCCTGTCCCATCCTCATAATTGTTGTCATGCCTGATCCCATTGCTAGAGCCACTTTGTCAATCCATCTTGTCCAACGCCTACCTGTTTGCTTCTTTTTGACTAATCCTCTATTTTGCCAACCATGATGTCCTTCTCCAGGGACTGATCCTTCCATAGTACAAGAGATGAAGTCTAACTAGTGTAGCTAATAGTGAATCCAGTTACCAGTGAATCCAGTTATTAATCCAACAATACTAAACCAAAGCTCATTATTAAGTGCATTCTAGTACAATCACAAATAATAAAGTTCATGGACTATATGGTCTATGTGCATGTTTTTCTTTTTTAAAGAAGTTATGGTATTTCATTATTTGTCAAGTAGCTATACTTAATGATGTCTGCATATAGTTAAAAATTATACTGACTGTTTTGAATCAGCATTGTTTGTTTGGTTCTTGTTTTGTTTTCATTTTTTCATTGTTTTTAGAGAGTACATTCTACACCCTGCAAACATGAAACAATAAATAGCTAATAGATTCCAGAATGATTCCAGAAGGCAGAGTATATTAGCAACAAAATTGTGGGAAAAAGACAATCCTCTGGTTTGAAGTATTTCTGGTGCTAGTTGGATGGTTTCTTATTCTTTTGTATGTGTGAGTGGGTGAGGGAAATTGTTTGTTTTATTTCTATCTCCACCTGCAGTGCCCTGTGGCAGTCTCATTCAGAAGTTCAACCTGTAAAGTGATTCTATACTGCTGTGGAAAATGTAATTTTTCCTCAGTAATTCCAAGTATTTCTCTGATGGAGGAATCCCTTAATACCCATTTCAAGAATGACCAGGAGTGAAAAGACGGGACAGACGTAATTTGTCCAGATGAAACATGATTGCCATCTCACAGGATGTTAACTAGATGTTGAAACTACCAAGGAAATTCATAGTTATTGGATAATGTAACTCATGCTATTTTTAATGTGTACTTCCATGTTAAAGCGTTAAGTAGAAGAACAGTCCTTTGTAAATACTAGTTTCCACGTTTAAAAAGGGAATACAATGATACTCGTTATTTGGTAGTTCCTAGTCTAGGAAGTTGTGTTACAGAAGGCATGCTACCTACAAATGCTTTCAACTTGCTCAGAAAGAATGTAACAGACCTTTCCACACAAGTTCATTTGTTAAAGAAAAATATTTTCAACTCATTAGAAAATGGTTGTGTACATATATGTAATCTGGTATGAGGATAGGCCTTCCTGGCCATCAGGAACCTGGGTCACAGGGAATAAGGATAAGAATGTGTAATGTGGGCCAAAAAAAAAACAAAAACTTGAAATAAGCAGGAGTTAGGAGCATATCCTAGCCAATAAAAGTGCATTTGATTGGACTTCGTTTGTGAATAAATGAAGTGAGAAAACCTGTAACTTTGGGCAAATGTCCAGGGTATGTTGCCCATTGCTCTTTCTGCTTTCTTTCTTTTGGGGGGATGGGGTGTGGGTAGGCTATGCATGAACCATCGTAAAGCTGAATGAAAACAGTATTGCCATCATGTCTAGTCAGAAGCATTTTTCTGGTGAATTCCTGTTTTTCTAACCCTGCTCTGTTAAGCCCAGTTCTCCCTTCTTGAGAAGTGGCTATCCACCGTACTTCCCTTTTCAGTTGTGACCTCACCCACTCAGCTCTGAGGTATGCTTCTGTCTCTTATTTTAACTTCCTCTACAACACTGGGGAACAAGATCTTTATTCTAGTGTAGAACAGATCCTTCAGTATTACACGAATATATTCCACCCATTTGTGGGAAAGAACGGTCTACAGTACTGCTTTACTAGATCTGCATTGCCTCAGATGTGGAATTTAATCTGTGAAAACATGCCTTCACACTCTACAAAAACCTGGGTATGTTTAGCTAGATTCAAGTGAAAACCTATTGTAGCTGTTGTTAAGATGCTGGGTTAGGCCGCGTTGACTAGAGAAACAAATCCAGTAACACTCCTGTATGTACCAGAAGGAGCTTATATCAAGAAGTAATTCATATATCAAGAATTCTTCCCAGCCCAGTCCGACTTACGTTCATAAATCTGATACTAGTCCGTAAATCCCTCTTCAGACTCAGGCAGCCACATGCACCGATGCAGGGTACAGGAAGCTCACAGGGTGGTGGGTGCAGAATCATGTGGATCCAAGCCCAGTGGAATCACACAGTTCTCAGGGTCAGCAGCACAGAGTCCCAACAGATAGGAAGGCAGAGTGAGGTCACAACCCCAAGGGCAGCTGTGCATCAGACTGTAACCTTGATTGACAGGTTGGACTTCACAACTAGCCAGCAGTGTCTAGTTGACACAGAATTGTCTAACAACAAGTGCCTTGGATTCTTCTTTGGTCTTCCTTATTTTCAACAGTCTCGTACGCATGTGAAAGTTGGACATTGAATAAGGAAGAAAAAGGGACAAGTATATTATGTATGTATGGAATGTTACTCCGAGTAATATTTGCTATCCCTGGTTAATTTAGCATTAGTTTACTGTTAAAGGCCTCCAGGTGGCACTCTCAAGTAAGTATTGCTCTGCTAAGTTGGTGGTTCAAACCCACTGTCTCTACTGAACACTGTTGAAGTTATTTGGTCCTGTAAATATTTACAGCTTGCAAAACCCTATACAGGGTAGCTATACATTGGAATTCACTTGATGGCAGTTGATTCTGTTTTGTGTTTTGTGGGGTTTTTTATGAGTTAGAGTGGTCTAAAAGTCAGTGGTGACTTATGCATGATCTACCGTGTTTCCCCCAAAAGTAAGACAACCCCCAAAAATAAGACCTCCCCGAAAATAAGGCCTCCCGACACTATACTGTAACTCTGCACCATAGCGATGGTGCCGCTGCGCAGCTCACTGTTGGTGACAGCGCAGCCGGAGCAGACAGGAAGTGCAAGGTCTCTTTTAATAAAACAATAAACAATAAACATGTACCGTATTCTTCTTCATGGAAAAATAAGATATCCCCTGAAAATATGACCTTGCGCATCTTTGGGAGCAAAAATTAATATGACACTGTCTTATTTTGGGGGAAACAGGGTAAAAATTCTGGTGCTGCTGTGGATTAGGCAGTGGACTGTAAACATCACGGATGGCAGTACAAACTCACCAACTATTCTGAAGGAGAAAGATGAGGCTATCTGCGATTGTCAAGATGTATACCCTCAGGATCCCTGTATAGGGTGGCCGTGAGTCAGAAGTGACTCATTGAGAATGGACTGTACTTTATGGTTAAAATTAAGCAAACTCATACCATTCAGAGTTTCTACAGTTTGATACAGGATCATGGAGCCACATGAAACATGGCTGACTTTGACAAGCACTGCAAAAGTTGGCCCCAAATCCTCTGGTTTGCAAGATAGTTTAACATCAAAATCCGCCTGGACAAAAGAAGTTGCTTTCCACCTATGGCTCTTCTCCCTTCAAGATTGAAAATTAACTCAATGTTGGGGGAGTGATACATTTTTTGAATTGCTAAAATGAATTTAACTTAGCAAAAATAGGACATTATTTTGTAGAATGATGCTTGCTCTTTGCCGCTGCGTGATGGCATCTCACAGTTACACAATAGGAGAGTGTAGACCTGCCCTTGTGGGTTGCCAAGACCAACCCTTCACAGGAGTAGAAAGTGCCATCTGTCTCCTTTGGAGCAGATGGTGGTGTCAAACCGCTGACCTTGCAGTGCCTAGCCCAATGCATAACTGCTACGCACCAGGACTCCTAGAATGACACGATCTCTGTCTCGCTTTCTCTCTTTTTTTAATAGAAATTTCCTATTCATGCTCGCAGCCATGCCTCACTTTATTTTTCACTCTAGAGAGGGGTCCTTTAATTTCTTCCTCTCCCCTTTTGTCATCAATACAAGCTGTTCTCATAATCATCACTTATCCTCCACAACTTTTATAGCATACTCTTCTATTGAGATCACATCCATTATCACATTGATTTTTTAAAACCAATTCATATAAAATAAGACTTGTCAATGAAAAAAGAATCCAACACATCAACCCCTGTATGATGTTTCTATGAATGAGAGTTGTATTATATATAAATTGCCTCCTCTGTTTGTAGAAAGAGTTTTTTTGTGGAGACACAACATTGGTCGGTGAAAACTATACTAGATGATTATAATCGAAAGAACATTTGCCAATAGGTATAAGTAGTTGTCCTCCCTCAATTTGCAAGATTATATATATAGCTTAATCCAACGAGCTTGATTTATTTAAAGAAAGATAAATACCTGTTTACTTCACTTTATTTGATCATTGTCTTCGTGCTGACTGCTCTTTAAGGCATACTCTATCCTGCTTTCAAAGATTCATATTGAAAAAGGTGAACATCATATTAGATTATATAATTTAGAAATAAAAATTTTAGAGCGCAGCTTTATCACCGTCATTACAAACTCATTAGCCATGCCTTATAAAGTACCACTGTGCCTGCAAAGTAATCAACAAGAAGGTGCTATTAGAAGCAGCACATATTTTGGTCATGTTCGTTGAAGTGACAAATCCTTTGGGGTTCCACATAATTCTAGCCTCAATCAGAGAACAGTTAGGTCCTATAACATGGCCTTGCTCCATACTCGCTTTCAAGAAGAGATTACTGAACATAAGCATTCTACAGCAAAGTGTGGTGAAGAAAGCACATGGTGCCCAGCTAACAAGTGGAATGGGGTCTTAAGCAGCCATCTAAGAGAGTTGTCAACTAATTCCACACGAAAGAAACACACCAACCTGTGTGACCCAAAAAACGATGACAACAAAATCTAAATACGAGGAAAGGAAAAATATCAGAGATTAAATTTTAATCACCCAATTTGTAGGTTATGGAAGACAGTGGGAACTAAAATCTACCTGTAAACTATTGAGTCAGATTAAGCGTCTGGCAGATCCTCCCTAGCCACAGGCAAAGGATGAGAGATACTGTAAACTTGACTATAGTGGATCAAACCATGGTGTAATATGATACTTGATCAGTTGACCTTCCTCTGGACTCAATCTAAATTTGCTCTAGGCTCAAATGCTTCTCACTTGTTCCATGACAGAAAGTTCTTCCCTGGCTTTTAAAATAGTAGTGGTGGCCTTTCCTTTTTCTTCTTCTTATTCTCTTCCTTCTGTTTTATTTTGTTTTGTATTTTTTCTGTTAGGTTTCCAAGTGTATGAAGCACAGAAGGAACGGAATACCGAGAGACCCTAACTGACGCAATGGTTTATGGTGAACAGGGTGGGTGGGATGGGTGAGGGGAACTGAAGAGTAATTAATGAATGTGGGAGAGGGCGGCAAACATTGGAACGGATTGTGATGTTGTGTATATATAACTCTTTTAAAAAGTGATTGAACCATGCAAGTGTATGGTAGTGAATTTATATCAAGAAAACTACTAAAAGAAAGAAAGAAAGAAGGAAAAGAAACTAAACCTGACCTATGGTTACCATGGGTGAAAGGGGAAGAGTTTTTGCTCAGGGGGCATTGAGTTTATATTAATGGTGTGGAACCATTTGGAAAAGGATCTCAATAATGGTGGTACAACATGAGGAGTATGAATGGTACTGAATTATACGTGTTGAATGGGAGAATGCTTTGTTGTGTATATTTTTGCCACAATTGAAAAAATAATTTCATGAATAACAAGGAACACAAGGAAGAAGAAAATATTCTAAAATTGATTGTGGTAATAAATGTTTAATCTTCTTGATATGATTAAACTATTGAATCCTATGATCTATGGATGAAGTGTCAATAAAACTGTTAGAAGGAAAAAAGCGCCGAATCCCTGGCCAAGGCCTTATGCTTGATAAAATACAGGGGTACCAAAGCAAAAGGAAGACCCTCAAGGAGGCTGCGGTGGCTGATCAAGCCCACCAACTGTGAGGAAGACAGAAGACTGTCATGGTTCCTTCATGTGCACATGGTGCTGTGAGGGGATCTGTTTCCACAGCATGAACCAACAACATCAGTGACAGCCTATTGGGCTTAGATTGCTCTATTTGGATAAGTACCTTTACAACACATTTGAAAAATATTACAGCATAATTAGAACTGCTCTGTATGTTTTCTGAGGCTGTCAATCTATGAAAAGAGACAGCCCCGTCTTTCTCTTCTGGAGAGTTTAGTGGGTTTTAACCTCTGACACCTTTGTTCAGCAGCCCAGCACTTAACTCATGACACCATCACTGTTCCTGAAAACAAGACACACGGGCTAAACTCAGAACAAGAGATCCAGAGTAAAAAGGTACTAAGTCAACGCTTATTTTAAAAGGTTGTAAGCAAAAATGCTGTAGCAAGGAAAATTGTTTTTCTCAGAAGAGATAAGACAAACCTAAATTGATGTTCTCAGTTCCAAATACCATCAAATAGAGACAAGTGCTGAGAAATATGAGTCTGCATTGTTTTTCTCAGCAATTACTGGTTCCTTACTGTCAGTTTCAAGAGCTTTATTTTTTCATTTTTCTTACATTTATGATTGAACTTCAACATTTTTCTTCCATGGATTTTTGCAAAGATAATACTGAATTCTCTGTAAATTATCTTTAATATATATTTTTTCTCAACAACATTCAAAGCTTAGCTCACAATACACATGCCTTTCCTCTGGTTCAGGTATATTAAATAGTGCTTCTCTGACTGCTCAACATTCTCACAGAAATCTCTTTCGTCATTTTTTATGCCATATTCTGCACAAAATACCATGATCCAGAGTATAACTGAAGATTGAAAACAGGAATTATAAAGATAATACCAGCTATTCATTGCCTATGGGGATTCTACTCATATTACCTGGAAAAAAATAATAGTTTTAGTTCCTTCAGAAAACCAAAATTCTTAAAGTAAGTAAATTTATAGAAATTTCTACCTTTCTCTGGATGGTCTCACATTTCATAAAAAGCTATTTCCAATATATTTGGAAACTAGAATATTATTTTATAGTCATAATTTTGTTTGTTTGTTTGTTTGTTTATAGTAACTAGGATTGTCATCTAGAAGAACATAAGGCTAACTTTACTTAATTTAAAACTGCATTTGCATTTCTTAGAATATGGCAAACATTAATTTTATAAATGTCATAATATTACATATTTATTATTCTCTAAAATTCTAATGTAATAGACAATGTTTCACTATACAGTGAACCCTCGTTTACCGCGGTTAATCGGTTCTAGACCCTACCGTGATAAATGAAATTCCGCGAAGTAGGATTCCTTATTTTTAAATCAAATATTTTCGTAGTTAGAGCATAGAGGACATGAAAAAACACCCTTTAGTCACCATTACACTCGTATTACCCAATTTATTAAACGAAAAAGGGAAAATACAGTAAAACATTTTGGACGTTACAATTATCATTTATTATTTATTATATTATTTATGGCATCAAGCGTGTACAGTATGAGCCAATAAGTGGCAGTAATGACAGAGCATGCGCTGTTACGCAAAAACCGCGATAGAGTGAAGCCGCGAAGTGGCGAGGGTTCACTGTATATATTTATTATGTATATATAAACTGTATGTTGCTGTTTTAAATAGGCCACATTAATAATGAATAATTCTAATGTGAGTGTTGCATGTATTCAAATATTCCGTGTACTCTAGAAACACTACATACATATCACGAGACAATGGGTACAAAACTAGCCCTTGCCTCTCAGAAGCACCAAGATACACTAATCAAGAGAGAAAAAAATTAGTAGGCAATAAGAGCTTAACATTTTTGAGGAAATAAATTCTGGAGCATTTTGTATTTAAGCTGTGCTCTATGAAAATATGAGCAATTCAAGTAAAGACAGGTTGACAGGGGAGTTACAATGAGAGTCTTCTAGGATAAAACGATGACATGGAAACAAGCCGGGCGGAGATGGGCCAGGTATTCCTCCACGCGTGGCTAGATCATGGAAGTGCAAGCAAGGTTGTGTTGAGAATGGTTAAGGACTTTAAATGTTAGACTCCGAGTTTGTATTTTATCCGGACTGCAGTGGGGAACAGTGAAATGATTCTACTAAATTTATATCACCGTTGACAGAGGGAAGAGATTAAAGGAAGGGCAAGACCAAAGTCTGGGAAACTCTTCAGAATAGGTTTTTTTTTTTTTTTCAAATCTCAAAGATAGTGTCGGAACCAACACCAACCAAACCACAAAAAGACTATCACTGGGCTCCGTTTTACTCTGAGCTTGTGTTCTAAGGACACACACACTCCAACTCCTAAGTTACCCCTGCCCTACTTACATTAATGACCTGAAAGAACAACATGCTCTCAGACACTGAATTGCAGTCTGCGTGTGCTTGCTTTTGGGTTATAAATTTACTTTTAAATTGCATTTATCGACCGTGGTATTGCAAGGCAATGGTGTTTCACTATCAAATGTGGCCTGTGTCACAATGAATATTCTAATAATTAATGGATAAAATCTTAAAGCTTGGTAATTATTTGTTCTATAAATTGGGTATATTTGAGGCTTTGTCCAATAAAGGGTATGCCCATTGGAACAGTATTCCATACCTTGAGTGGAAAAAATGTTGTGGGTGGGGAGAGGGAGGGGGCCGGAGGGAAAGGGGGGATAGCAGGCAATTTATAATTCTGAACCTTGGCCTCCCTATTTGATGTAGCAATAGCAGTAAATTAGGTATGTAATCATTTTGGGGGCAGGAGAAAAGATTAGCTGAGAGTATTTAATGCTTATTTAACATGAATATTTATTGAATGTATATTATGTAATAATTTTACATTTATCAGTTTATTTAAACTTCATCATGGGGCTATCAAATAGGTTCTATGATCCCCATTTCAAAGATGAGTGCATTCCAGTTGTTAAACCACTTGTCAGATAGATAGGACCCAGCTAGGAAGGGGGGCCACAGATTTCAAACCCATAGCTTGACCTCAGAACTCGTATTTTCAAACCCGAACTCATAACGGGAAGTAAGCCCCATGACACACTTACTTTAATGAATGTTCTATCTGAACTTGATCAGTAAACTGTATGCTTCAACCCCAAGGCAGCCTTTCTTTAACTGGGAGACAATTTCAATGTAAAATGATCATTTCAATGTAAAATACTTAAAACCTGTTTGTGCTGGCATTTCTTAAATATGCCCAGCACTAGGCCAATGCTTTACTGTTAGCATTTGAGTAATAGGTTAGTAGACCACATGTATATACATACGCAATTTCATAGCGAAAGCAAGACACTATTTCTATTTTTAATTTTTTAAATGGGAATAATCTTTTTAAAAAGATTTTCCTCAAGGGACAATTATTATTTCTTATCATTGCAGGTTTAAACAGGTTTATATCCATATTATTTTTCTAAATCAAAGTATAGTTTTAAATCTTATAAATCTTGAGTGCTAAAATCTTAGAGATCACAGTACAATGCCTTTAAAAAGAATTCTATTCAGATATAACTAGCACATTGTGTTAGACAGGGTTCTCTAGAGAGATACAACCAAATTGCTGATAATTTAATATATTTATTTATAAAGATAATTAGATATATAACAATGAACTGTTAAATCATATACAGATAAATATATAATACAAGAAATGAACAGTTAAACTATAAAGCACTACAAATGGCTCAGTGCAACTCACTCCCGTGAGAGAGAGTTGTGAGAGACTAGCAGTCCTTCAAGTCTTGTCTGCTGCCAGATCTTCCTCTATTTATAGAGAGAGCTAGGCTATGTCAGCACAGCAGCCAATCACAAGCCAGGTCACCAACCACCAGACCCCAGCTCCAGAGCTGTCTTAAAGGAACCTCAACTTACAGGGACACAGTCCACAGGCTAGGCGTCCCGCAGGCAGTGTAGCCTTTAAATTGAGGCACAGAACAAGCAAGGCAGCCCCACACTCACTGGTCCAATGATCAAAGAACAAGAGACAAGAAAGGCGAGGCCACCAAGCCATTTATCTCTCTGCCCTTCAGTTAATCCCACTTGTGTTTATTGGCCAGGCTGGCACAATAAACTATCTCACACATTATACAATTCAATAGTTTGATGATATTAAGAGGATTATACAATCATCACCCAAATCAAATTTGGAACATTTTCTTCCTTCTTGTACCCATTACTGTTAACTCTTCATTTTGCCTCAACCTACCCTTCTATGCCTCCAGGTAATTTTATTAAACCAGTTACTGTCTTCATAGATCCACCCAACCTGACTGCCCTATACAGAAAAACACAAAGCAAAGACAAAGGCATGTGTGTGTTCAAATGTGCTTGATACAATTGACGCATTGATTGATATAAGAGCTGTAAAATGATTTATATTTTTTAAAAAGGACCCAGCGACAACGTCAAAATAAATAGAAATAAACCTACCTCAATCAAAAAGAAGCAGAAAATAGTTTAAAAAAAACCAGAATAAATTAAATACGGGTCAAAAGGAGATCCAATGACAAGGTGTTGCATTCCAACCAAAGTATGGCTGCTAAAATGCATTTTACCCTGCTCTTTATCTAATATTAAGGCTATTCGCATTCCTAGACGATGGTCAGTGGGAACTCACTGGAGACTCCATCCAGACAGGGACCCTGCCAATGGATGTGGGGCTTCCACTGTCATCCACAGCATTTCACAAACTGCGCGTTCAGGATTTCGGCTCTGGTACCTTTCCTGCCTCCCAGTTCGGATTTTATTATTTTCCGCCTTTGGATCACACCGGCTGGTGTACTTCTTTCATGTGAACATAGCTTTAGACGGGTGCTTGTTTTCGGATAAGCATTTAGGACCCCAGACACTGTTTTTTTCTGATAGTCAGGCACCATCTATCTGATTTTTTCAGTACACTTTGCTATAGCATTCATATCTTCATTGTTCTCCTCAGAAGTACTGAGAAGGGCCATGACACAAAAATTAATTCTTCTTATATTAGGACTCTGGTGAAGTGAAAGCTCAATGTCCACTCACACATCTTATGTACGTCACACATCTTATATATGTCCCTGGTTCACTTTAGAGACATTATCATTATATTGGAATACAACATCAATCTTCCTCATGGGGTGTAGGGTAATTCTATGGATTGCATTATTACTTTAGTCATTGGTATACAATAAAACACTGCTTAGAAAAGGAATGTACACATGTATAGTCCTACAAAACTTTTAAAATAAAAATGAATTTTATAAAAGATAAATGACTTACCAGAGCCACATATTCAGTGGGGATAAACTGTTTATATAGAAATGTTCTTAGGAGCTGTCTTACATTGTTGAAAATACTTAAATGTTTTAATAGCTTAGTGGGAAAAGTTCTAAATTTAAGCACACACCCAGAAAACAAGACATTTATCTAACCAAACCCAAGGGCAAATTAAAGATGGTGATGGGTGTTAACTTAGATTCAAGATTGCATGGGAGATACCTAAATCAAGAGAAGATTTAGGTGAAAAAACAGAGAATAAAAAATGACTATAGGCTGTAGAAATCCATAGCAGTTTGGTTTAAAATCTAAGCAGATGAATCTTACATTAGAATCTTAATATCTAAAGATATTAGGTAACTTTTTTTCTCCCATTCAAATATTAAAGTTTTAATTCAGTAGCTACGACAAAATTAATACAGAAACATGCATTTTTATATCACCAGGAAAATATGTTTCTCTTTGATGCCTTGCTATATTAGAGTGAAGTATGACTCTCAAGAGTGCATACATTTTAATTTTTCTAGTGACTTATTATGCAAAACGAACTTAAACTTGGGATTTTAAAACATCTATTATTTGAAAGAGCATTTTTGAATCCTATTAACAAAAGGGACAGTGTTCACTTCTTAAAATGTTAATCTTAATACTAAAAATAAAACTTTTAATAACATTCATTATTAAATTAGAGCTCACTAGAAAATCATAATAAATAGAAGCACCCTACTGTGGTCCATTAAAGGGAAGTAGTGGAGCTCCTTCTATTGAATTATAGCTGAGAAAATGTACTTTGTATTTTAAAGCATCATTTTATCATGAAAATTACCACATTATAACAATTGGAAACACTTTGCTCTTTGAAAGGCTTACTATTTTTCAAATTGTCTAAACAATATAATGTCAATTGTTAAAATAATATAGCAAATTGCATGTGACCCTATAATTTTAGAGCTGGGACCTTTCTTTTCCTTAGAGATTTTATGAAATAACACATTTTATGCCTGAGGCTTGGCGGTGCAGTGGGCTATGCATTTGTCTGTTAACCACAAGGTCAGCAGTTCAAAGCCATCAGTCACTCCGTGGCAGAGCAAAGATTAGGACTCTACTATGGTGAAGACTTACGATCTTAGAAACTCACAGGGGGCAATTCTTCTAGTCTGTTGTCCTATAGCAGCGGTTCTCAACTTTTGGGGGTCGAACGACCCTTTCACAGGGGTCGCCTAAGACCATCAGAAAACACCTATTTCTGATGATCTTAGGAACCGAGACATGGCTCCTCTATTGTCTCCAGGCGGGTCCGCCCACATGCAGATACGCCCACAGAGGAGCACCCAGCGTAAAGACTGCTACCCATGCTACACCCCGCTTCAAGACAAAACTTAGAAATAAATATTTCACAATATAGAATTACATATTGTTTTGTGATGAATCGCTGTACTTTAATTATGTTCAATTTGTACCAATGAAAATACATCCTGCAGATCAGATATTGACATGACATGATTCATAACAGTAGCAAAATGACAGCAACGAAAATAATGTTATGGTTGGGGGTCACCACCACATGAGGAACTGTATTCAAGGGTTAGGAAGGTTGAGGACCACAGTCCTGTAGGGTTGCTATGGGTCCGTATTGCCTTAATGGCAGTAAGCTCGGAGTTGTGGAGCCATTGAGATTATGAAACATCTGAATAGAATATGCTTTACTATTTTGTTATGGAAACTCCAGAATTGATTCAGCTGAACCTGAAACCTATCTTTCAATCCTTAAAATGAGGAATTTCACGTATGCTTCTGTTATGAGAAATTATATCAATCTATCTATCTATCTATAATATTATGGCTACTAAAAATGTGGTTTGGAATGATAAGTATTTGTTGAGAACTTAAGTGCCAGGCACTGAGAAAATTACTATCCTATAGTGTCATTATCTTCTTGATATTAATAACAAATAAAGCTAGTATTAATGTTACTCTCATTTAACAACTGAGAAAACTGGGACAAGAGCTAAAAACCAAACCAAAAACCAAAAACCAAATCGAGCACCACGGTCTTGAGCTGTTACGTAATGGAATCTTGTGAAGTCTGCAAGCATTGACCGTCAACACAAATGAAGTAGAGAATGCATTTTCTCTTTTAATGTCATGAAGGTAGAACCATACTGTCTACAAAAAATTCACTTTTCAAGCACTTCTAATGTCCTTTCTAACAAACAATATGCTTTAGATCATTTCTAAACAATAACATCCAAGGGACTGGAAGTCTATTCTTTTTTACTGTTTTATCATTTATTTTAAAAAGGAGATGGAGTTCTTCATCAGCAAAGAGAAAAACAGCTAGGTAGATGCAGGGTTTGTTTTAATAAGAGGATACTCATTTGCCATTCAAGTATGATAAGAAAAGCAATTTAGTCTCATACTAAACAGGCACTTCTGAAAGAAATTTTCTATTCAAGGACTAGATCAGCACTCACTGAGGTTCAGTTGAGTCGGAGATTAATTTAACAGGGTAAATCCAAATACACATCACATTTTACTCTCAACCCTGACAGCAAAAGCACTAGTCATACTGTGAACTATATTTTTATGTAAAAATATAAAGTCTATGTCTTCTTATCAACATAAACACTATTCTTACAAAGTCATACATCGCATGAGACAAAGAATATGCTTGCAGGATAAAGTATACCTGCTACCAGTGTGAACAGTTTAACATGAAACGCCTGTAAGAAACTGCTTTACCTTTGAAATTACAGACTATACGCAATAATGTTAATTTCACTATAAACATTATTTTTAAAATGTACCTTCAGCATACTTGTTTAAAATATTTCAGATACTTTTTACTATGGATGGTCGTCCATAGAAAAGTGGTTAAAGATAATTCACTGCTATTTTTCATACAGGGTACAAAAATTGCAGTGGAACATGCCCAATGGTACTAGCTTTTAAAAATTATTTACAAACAATGGTATTTTATTTTATTTCTTTTTTTTCCCCAGGGGATAACGTGAACGCAGTCCCCCACTCCCACAAATTATGCAGTCGAGTTTCCCACATTTGGGGAAATCGCAGGGGTCAGCACACCCAGAGTGCAATGGGTGAGCCTCGCCCTGGGAAAACCACCTTCGTGATCATGGTATCTCCCCTGCCAGGTAAGTATTTTAATCAGCTTTTAAATAACTTTGATGAACCTACTAAAACAAACATATTACTCAAAAGGTGATTTACCTAAAAATTATTGCAGTTGTTTAGATTTTTTATGTGCAGTCTACAAAATGGCATTATTTAAACCACCCACACAAGATAGTATGCCTCAATAGTAAGTATGTACAACTATTTGGAAATCACTCTTTACGATGAGAAATAAACCAGCAGTGACTTCATGCATTGTTGTCCCCAAACCCATTGTTTTAGTTCAGTCTACCTGACCCACAGCATGCACTTTCCAGAACAGAAGAAAAATGGCTTACAGTTTTCTAGTTCATGTTCTAAAGGTTAGTCATCCTATGTGTACAGAACAAAGTAGTAGCTCTGGTCACTGATCATGACAGTAACATCTGCAGATCAAAATGGACCAAATAGCAGTGCCATGGCCCTCCCTCATGAATAAAGTTAGGTGCCTAGAGCAATTTACAGTACATGTGAATGGGTGTGAACATTATGTAAATACTTCATTATTTCCCCATAAGCTTTAAATGAATAAGAACCAACTTAATAGTCTGGTTAAAATTACATAAATAGTCCAGAACTATGGAGATTGTAAGGAACAGACCTTCCTCTATGGTCTTGTTGAGAATTTTTAGAGGAGCAGACTCTTACAAGGTTATTTTTTGCATATCTTTTAAAATGAAAAATTCACATCTCTGATCAAGCAGTTTCACTTAGAGGGGTCCTTCTACCAACTAACTGGTGCATGTGGACAATCGAGGGACATGCATTAGGCATCCTTCTGTTGTATTAGGGTCTGTCTCTCGGAGTTGGAACTGGCTCGGCAGCACCAAACACCAACAATCACATTGAGATTCATGACAGATTAGAAGCTACAGTCCCAAGAATGGGGGAATTGGTTCAATTCCTTGTAGGACAACAAACCCAATGCACCCATTTTTTTTTTTAATGGGACAGAGCTATATGTGCTAGTATTTAACATTCTCTAAATCTCTAACATACACTTACTTTTCACTTTTCAAGTGAAAAAGGGAATGTCCAAAATGGTATGTCTACTCCCACTGTTTTGTTTTTCTTTATGTGTTTTAGGAACTGTGGGTGTCTGTGTGTGTGCAATTGTTTGCTTGCATATTTGAATGAGATCAGAGAGAACCTTTTCTACACCCCATGACTGGGAGGTAAATTAGGGAAATTACAGAGAGGTGCTTAAACAACCTCAATGAACTCCTATTTTCTAACACAATTTTCAGAACTACTTCAGTTTTCCTTGGAGGAACAGGTGCCTCTTCTCTGTGAGACTCAGGAACCATGTCCTCCCCATCTCAGCATCCTCAGTCATGTTAGCCCCTCAGCCCATCTCCTCTTTGTCTACATTATCCTTTCACACATACCTCAAACATCACTTTCATAAAAGAGAATTCCTAATTTTTTTCTAAACCCCAACAAAGTGTGACCATTCTGATTTTAAGTCCCCTTTATTTGTCCTTGTAGCACTTAGTGAATAGTTTGTTAAGTAATTAAGTAATTGTTTGGCTGCTGTCTGCTTCTCAGAGAGAGTATAACTTCTTTGAGTTATAGAGTTTTGACTAATACCTAATTTATTGTGGTTTCCCCAGCAACAGTCACAGTGCTATCTACAAATGGGTGCTCAATAAATATTATTTAAATGCCGTTTTATTCAAGGAACATTAGAAGTTTGTGGGGAAATTCCATTACCTTTTTTTAAAAGTCCATCATCTTGTAATTCTAATCTTCCATGAGCTTTTTAAAGGACTTTCACGTTGAATGATCAAGGAAGTTCTGATTTTTGTATGGCTTACTTTTAAGAATGTAAGTAAGTTTAAGGTTCTTTACAGTTTCCAAATCTTGAATCTATAAGTCCTTGTAGAAATAACACTAAAAATATTGATATCTGAGAATTGTGCCTAATATGCTATTATTTTTAGGTAACCCTATAACCAGTGCCAAATAAGAGGACTGACCAAGATGAACCTCTATGGTACCTTCTTATTTTGTCAAATCCATGTTTTGTTTTGTTTTTTTAGATAGCTAACCATGAACTTCATGCCTATAATCCCTCAATTTTTTTCTCGTACAAACACATAAAATCTTTTTATAAAATCTCACTGCTATCAAGTTGATTTCAACTCAGAGTGACTGTGCAGAGCAGGGGAGAATGGCCCCTGTGCGTTTCCTGGACGACAACTTTTTCTAGGAGTAGATTGCATCATCTTTCCCCCTGGGAGTGGCAGGAGGTTTCGAACTGATGATCTTGTGTGTAGCAGCCCAATTCATTGCAAAGGCTTACACAGACATACACACAATCCCAAACACATCTTGAATTGTTTATGATTTTATTCCAAGGAAGTTGAAGTTACAGCAATAAGATACAGCATCATCATTAAACACATTGAGCCTCTTCAATGTTCCATCTTTCTTGCTCAAGGAACTAAAAGACAGTTAAATTGTGGCCAGGGGCCAAGGAACTGCAAGAGGAATCCTTGCCACCATCATACACATAAACACCCCGCCCCACCCCTCCACATGATTACTCTAAATGGTTGATTGATTGTAGTGTTTATCAGCACTATGGAAAAGAGATTTTGCAAGTTCTTCCATCCAAGAGGTTGAGACAATTTTCCAACTCTATGAATCTGACCAACCAAGGTCACAGAAATAATCTTATGTATCAATTATTGATTGGAAAACAACCTTGCTATGAAACCTTTCATGTCAAGCACATTAAAATGCTACTTTACTAAAAAGAAAGAAGAACACATATTGGACTTGTTGGCTTTCTAACAGAACAAACCTAGGCAAGCACATTGGAGAAGGAAAAACAGCCAAGATTCTGGACAACCGCCCAAAATCAAGCAGCCTATGCTGACGGACAACTGTCTAAAATGGATTGACATAAACTGCCAACCCAGAGGACAATGAATTAAATAAATAATTGTTTTAAAACTGTAAATTTATTGTATGATAAAATAAGAGGACTTCTTTGATTTATTACAAGAGTATCAATAACTATTGATACTCCATAGTTCAAACACTAAGAAACACCAGCTTGAATTCTTTAAAACCTCCTTCCCTTGACTGGCAGTTAAGTGACTTATATACTCAGAAATAGTTGAACTATTAAGGAAATTAAGTTGGGAAGATACTGAGAAGATTCCAGAGTAGCCAGAGAGCCTCTCCCATTCATTCTGTCCTATGCTGACACCCAAACTATAGCATCTCCTATCTGATCTTGTGTGCGTAGGCTCCTTGGACCATGTCCTTGTGTTTTAGCTAAACACAGAAAGCTAAACCAAGGCAGACTGATCAGGTGTGGCTCCCGCTGCTCTCATCACACTACTGAATGCCTCAGGCTGGGTCACCAATTCTGCTTGACACCAGGGAAACTTCGAATATAGAAAGCTTTGGGGGAAGCTCCTGCAAGGTACTGAAAGACTTCACAGAAGTCCTGAATGAGCATTGTTAGAAAGATTTTTAGTATCAGAATGAAAGTAGGTCTTCCCTAGACAGCCGACTCATAGCAGCCCTACAGGACAGAGTAGAACTAACTCACACAAGGGTGTCCAAAGCGATCCATTTTGATGAAGCAGAGAGCTACATTAGAACTACCAACCTTTCTGTTAGCAGTCAATCCCTTAACCACTATACACCCAAAAAACCAAACTCACTGTGAAGGGGTGGATGCTGACTCAGAGACCGGAGGGGACAGGGTGGAATTGCCCCTGTGAGTGTCTGAGGCTGTAATCATCTTTCTCTCATGAAGCAGTTGGTGGTTTCAAACTCCTCGCCTTGCAGATGGCAGCCCAACTTATAACCACTATGCCACCAGGGCTCCAGGTTGAACCACTATAAGCCTCCTTTATAAATTCACAATCTGAGTGAATGTTTCTCTTGGTGGCCCTTGAATCGTCCTGCTCAGTAGGCAGTTGTGCATATTCTGATTTTCCAGGTTTTGATTGTCAATTTTCCCCCCTCATCCAGGCAATTACATCCTCTTTAACCCAGCTCTTTGAGAATGTTGATTGGTGGCCCACAAGTGAGAGGTAGAAACAAAGTGCACCTTGTTTGCTTTCGTTGCAGAGTATGGGATGCGAAGGGAACAACTGCAGAGCAGCTACTAGAGGTCCAGATCTTCACAGGATCAAAGGACACACCGATAAGATAAAAGGTGGCATTTTAATGCCAATGTTAAAGGCTCACAGTCAACCAAGCAAAACATACTAGTTTCAATAATCAAAATATAATCAAATGTACCAGAAGGGAATATGAAGGCAATAAGGGAATGTTAATGGGATTTGTTGGCGATATTATTGACATTCCAAAGCTGGTTTTGCATCAGTGATCAAATAAGATCAAATAAGGTAAGTTAAATGCTCTAGAACTATTTCTATAGATGAAAAGAACAAAAATCTACTTACATA
Source organism: Echinops telfairi (assembly GCF_000313985.2). Classification (NCBI taxonomy): domain Eukaryota; kingdom Metazoa; phylum Chordata; class Mammalia; order Afrosoricida; family Tenrecidae; genus Echinops; species Echinops telfairi. The sequence continues at coordinate 5,256,397 of NW_022103902.1, read as the reverse complement.
AACTTCTGAGGTATTCTTCGGTATTTACCATCTCAAGAAAATATTGCCTGAATGGGCTAGTTGTTGTCTTAATATGAAAATGTATTTAAATTAATTGTTAGCACTGTCACAATTGTTATCACTTTCAAGAAGTGAAAGTAACCAAAAAATGAAGTCTCTTTTAAGACCAAACTTGCCCCTGCTTGATGGATATTAATATTAATATAATTGGTTTCCACTGTTGAAAGTAACTGTAGAATCCAATCAGAAGTAGCAAAGTTTTTGTTTGTTCATTTTAATTAAGTTGAAGTGGGAATGGGCTGCAGAAGAATCAATTGACTTGTATGCCAAGCCAACACATATTAAGAAAAAATGGTTGCTTCTCTACCCATTCAGTGATGAAATTTCATACATAAAGTGTTGAAATTTAAACTTATTTGAGAAAACTAGTTAACGGGTGAGGATAAAACCTCAATAAAAGATGGTAATGTGATTTTGCAGAGCTAAACAAAGGACTCTAGATGAAAATGCAATTGGACAAAAACTGAAAGACTATACCAGTTCCTATAGGGCATAGGAACATCAAGGTATTTCTATGATTTTCAAAGATTGCTTGATAACCTCATCTCATGAATGTTTTCCGTCTTTGTTCAAAGTTTTTCGTTACCTTGATAGGATAAACTTTTAAGTTTAGAAGAGTTAAAAAATAAAAATGAAGATGGTAAAGGGCAACAGGCCTGAGAAATGAGCATCTGTCTAATTTCATTATTTTTACCTCTGCTACCATCACCACTCCCCACCGCACCTGCCCCCTACACACACACACACACACACACAGCTTAGGTTCATTATGTTGAAAGAGTTTGAATTCTTGCGACAACTAAATGCAAACATGTTCATTGAAGTACCTTACCTTAGAATCAAATTAAATACTCTTTCTATTAGATTCTGTGTTGGAGTATGCACACTTCTGATTTCCTCTTTAGATAAATAGATAATTGAAAGCTGACTGGATTAAAAAAAAGAGGAAGCACTAAAAGCTAATTTCATTCTTGGAACATACAGGGCAATAATGGGCTGTGATAATAGGTTAGCATAAAACAATTACCGAATACCACAGCACATTTGGAAGTGGTCCTATCTGAAATATATATGGCATTTCATTTAATAATTTAAAAAACTGGAGGAATGTATCAGTAAATCATAATACAATACCTTATACTACCATCACTATAGAATTGAGCCTTCTTCTTAAGTACAATATATACATTTTAGTCACAACTTTGTTCTCCATAGGAAAATTGTGCACTGACTTTTTTTTCAAGTATTGAAAAGTATAAATGGACATGTTATTGGTCATTTTAGTGTGTTGAAAAAAAAATTAAAGACTGATGTCCAAATGTAATAACCAAGTAAACGTTATTTCATCACTAATCACTCCCAAGGAAACATTCTTTAGTGTTCAAATAAGTTAGCCCATCTCTCCATGTTACATGCATTCTTGTTGAGAAATGAGATCTATGTAAAAATCAAACAAAGAAGAATACAATTGACATTGTAAGAGTTCAGTTTTAGTTTGTATGTATCCACGGAGGCACAGAATCAATATTTTATCATAGTTTTCCCGAAGTGGTTATCTTGCATAGTTGGGATATATATTGCATGCATCTACTTGAGTTAATAGCTGCAGGGAATTGGAACTCTTTGATGATGTTTTATGATAAATAAATAGCCATAAGAGAAAGAAGAAAAATGAGGCAAAATGATTGTAAAAGCATTTAAAATACTACCTGGCAAATGCTTATAATTTAAGTAGTACTGTTTTGCAAAGTGTGTGTTTAGTGGCAATAAAAATGGAAGGACAAAGAAGCTAAACGATTAAGAGAAATATGTTGTGCCTACTCTTCATAAAATGGCCAAGCCTACTGCCATGAAGTTGATTCTGAATCATGGTGACTCCACAGAACAGAGTTGAATTGCCCCTTTTTGGCCTTCCAGGGCTCTGACTCTTTACCTGAGTACACAGCTTCATTGACTCCCTTGCAGGGAGGTTTCGAACCAATGGCTTGGTGATTAGTACCTCTACACATACCCCATAATACCAAAGGGTGACAATTAGGTGGGGGGATATATTACAGAGTAGTATTTTATTAACAGTACAGTAAATGCTTTGATTGATATACTATGTTTCATTTGAAAACACAAAATGCTGACCAAGGGAATTACTAATCTCATCACTTATTTATTATAAGTCAAGTACCATCAGAACCATGCATTTTTCACAGACAAAATTTTACAGATGAGAAATAGAAAGGAGCAGAAAGTCAACCGTCCCAAGATCACCACATTCCTAAAAGGAATACATGAAAACAGAACATAAGCATCCTGTGTTCAATAACACCAGTGATATGAAAACACTTGATGATTAAAGTAGGGGTTTTCTGCTTTCCTTCAAAGTCAAAAGTAGACTCTAATTCTCTCTATGTGCCAAAAGAATGAAATGCTGGGTCCTGACCAAAAGTTAGGCTAATGTGAATTCTCTAAAAAATAGTTAGGAATCGGGTAATACAAATCTTTAGATTCCAGTATTTTTTAAAAATAAAAGGAAAAACATTTGTTTTTCACCTTCCCTTCTACAGTGCATTATAGCCATGATGAAAACCAACTTCTTTGTGTAAAAATGACTTTAGCAGGTACATTGTAAGTATTGTCACATGAATGCATTGACATCCACCACCATTTACTTCTTATTCTACCAATTACGTTTGCTGTGGATGAACTACAAGTAAAGGCAGGCTTTCAGAAGGGTTAGGCCACACTAAGTGGGGTTTTCTGAAACCTAAAAACCTTACCCACCTCTGTGCTCTTTGTCTTTTCCCCCCAAGGAGACTAATTCTTATCCATCACTCTCCCTGCTTTTTCTGATCCTATTTATACTTGATAGGATAAGCAGAAGATATTTATAATCCATCTATAAACATTTAAAAAATGCTGGCAACTTAGTAAGTGGGTTCCACTGTCTGGAAACCGTAGAAATATAAAATGGGAAATGTTCTCTGGCACACATATTTTTTAAAACTGGAAGCGAGCTCAGGGAATAGGCCCTTAGTGCACCTTTTCGTTTGATATGAGAATGCTTTAACCAGAAAAGATTCATTGGTTTGCTCAAATGCTTCAAGGTAGAACAGGCTGTGGCTAAATCTACAAAAGCAGATTGTTACAAATAGTATCCCATTAAATTGTACATTGCCACTGGATAAACAGGAATAAAGCAGTACTTACTGACTACAGTGTAGTTTGTAGTGCATAAACTAATACATTTCTAAAGTCCCACATTAGGTGGTCTGAAAATGACATCATTAAAAGGTGGTACATTCCCAAGGCCTCTTGAACTATAGGGATAGGATTTAAACTTCAAATCTTGAAACAAAGCCCTAAGAGCGCTTACCTCATGAATGAGCCTTATTATCAGTTAAGAAAAATTCCAAGCAAGGGTGCACACAGATGACCTAAGTGAAGAAATAGTTAACTGCTGTGCCCCACCTCCTAGCTGTAAATAATCAAGGAAAGCCTTTTATAAAGCAATACAAAATGTCACCACAGGCTGACGCTCTTTCTACAAAAATAATGAGATTGTCGCTCTCTCAGATGCTGAGCACATACTTCATTGCCTTTATCTCCTTATTCAGTTTTCTTGGATATGCATATAGATCCCACCTCTCCTTTAAACAGGTAGCCTGCCATGCCTAACAAGTATCAAGGACTCCTTAAAGCCTACAAGCCAAAAGACCACAAATAAACAAGAGGAAGTATGGGGAGGGCGGGGGCAGTTTCACAAACTGAAGTTGTTTTTTTGTGTCTCCTAGATCTGAACACACACTATTGACGCCGCTCCTGAAATAAAAGGCACCAGGCGGGGAAGTCAGTTAGTCCTTTGCATTGAGACAGCCACTGGCATCGCATCCCCAGGGGCTCGGATGTGCAGAGAGGCCTCAGAGAGAGGCGCCCTGGCTTCTCAGGACTTGTGCCCCTGTGTGGACCCGGCACCTCACAGCGGCACAATCCTTTAAGACAGACCGACACAGAAAAGAGAGCTGAGCTCATTTGCAAGAGCGGTCGTGTCAAGGAAGACACTGGTCCACGGGTTGGAGGCATGTGACCCGCTCCCAGCTGCGGCAGGCGGCGACGCGAGCCACCTCCTCTGGGTGGGCGGAAGACGCTCACTCCGAGCCCCGATGGAAACCCAGGGTCCGAGAGACCCAACGGACAGCGCCTGTTAAGGACGTCTGAAGGCGGAACCTCGCCCCTTTCCAAGTCCAATGTGTTTATGGAGGGAAAGCGTAGAAGTGGCCCCAACTGAAAAGGCAATGCGAGGGCAGCGGCAGGCGCCTGGCCCAGGGTGTGGGAGATGCGTGAGATCTTGCTCTCTCAAAGTCGCCAGCGAGTTAAACTGAAAACTAACGACGGATTTGTTGATCTTTGCATTCTCAAATCACCTGCGCCTCCAGCTGCTCCTTTTCCACCACCCGACAGTGGGATTGTGGAAAGTGAACTCCACAATATTCCAATCTCAAGGGGCTCTCCCCTTTATACTTCCTGGGGGCCGGCAGGGCGGAGGCGGGGAGTGTGTGGGTGGCACCCCATCCCCACCTGTTTTAAATCCGGTTCAGCAGTCAGGTCCCAGGTAGAGTGAATACTCATCAAAGACGCCTTTTATCTTACCTCAGGACAGCAGGTGAGCTCATGACCCCACCAAGCAACTTTAATAAAGAGATCTGGAGAAGAAGGGATATATCCACACCCACACCCCACCCCTCCCCACTCACCACCAGCCAACCGCGCGCGCACACAAATACATCCGCAGCTCACAAGACTTGTAATCGTGGCGCCAGGAGCTGGGCTGCAGCCACTCTTTCCCCAAGTCCTGGGAGAGACTCAGATTTTCAAACCTTTTCTGTGGCCTCCGCTTGCCAACAACTAAAGAGATGTGTAGGAATGAAAGATGAGAAAGGAAGCGAGCCTTTCTTTGATTAAAAAAAAGAAAGAAAAGGATAAGAAGCAACAGAAGGCAACTAACAGGAGGTAAGAATTCAACTTGTAACCGTCTTTGAAGATCAAAACTTGAAGGAGAAAAATAAAAAGTTTATAAAAAAACCCTCAAGTCATAGAAGGAAATGAACCTGCTGCTCGGTCAGGTGACCCCAAGCGTGCAGAATGCCCTGTGAGGACCAGTTCGGATCAGCTGCCAGGCGAAAGCCACTAGGACAAGGCCAGGGGGCGTCCCCAGGGGTAAATGGAGGGATTCCCAGGAAATATTCTAGTTATTGGGGTTTTTTTCTTGGAGGGGGGGCTGCCATTTTTCTCTTCAAAGGTTCAGTTCAGAACTGAGAACTGAAACTGAATCGCAGGTCGTGGAAATCCACCCACGGCTCACCAACCTGGTTATGAATTCCATTTAAGGCTGCAGTGTTTGCCTCCCTTTCCCCCGAACCCACCGACCTCCCAGAAAATCGGAGCGGGGCCATTTAAAGCAGGATTTAAGCTTCGGGTTTCTTTTTATTACTGGCCCAAGTCCTGCCTCCGGCCACCCCCGCCCCTCCCTCCCCTGTTACCAAGGGTAAGTTACTAG
>NW_022103902.1:5244707-5249574 GCF_000313985.2 Echinops telfairi | reverse complement strand
CTCCTCTCCTCTCCTCTCCTCCTCTCCTCTCCTCTCCTCTCCTCCGGCCGCAGCGCCGAGCAGGTGGTTGCAGCGCCGAGCCGCAGCCGAGAGGCGCTGCAGGACCGAGGCCGAGGCTGAGCCCGACTCCAGGACTCCGGGCCGCGCGCCGCGCGTGGGGCCCCGGACGCCGTGGGCGGGGTTTCCTGGAGTCCCCGCCCCCGATCCCGTCGCTGCCAATGAGGAGCAGGCCCTGGAGGCGGCCGCCCTCGGCGGGTCCCCGGGAATGTCAATCACCCGGGGGCGCGCTGCACGCCCTCCAGATTCCCTTTCGCTTCTCATTGCTGCCCAAGCCCAGCGGCGGTTCAAGCGTGCAAACTGCCTCCGGATGCCGCTCGCGCCGCCCCGGCTCCCCCTGCTCCAGGACTTCCTCCGCGGGCTTTCAGTCTGCCCCCCACCCTCACCGCACCTCTGCCTCAGTAAAGGACGTGTGGGGGCCCAGGGGGCCAGCACCTTCAGCGCTGAGGCAGCTAGGGAGGAGGAGGAAGGAGCACGAGTGGGGGCTGCCTGCTGAGGGTTAACTGGAAGAACTTGGAGGGGCGGGGGCAGCAGGGAAGGTGAGGCATATTGATACCAGTTTAAGTCCCCGCCCCCCGCCCCCCTTCCTCCGTCCCTCGCACACAGTTCCTGTTGAAGGCTGGCCATTCGGATCCACTGCCCAGTAGCAAACGCCGAGCAGACACATTGCCTCTTTCCCGGGGGAAATTCAATCTGGAGTTTCTAGACCATCCTTGGTCCCACGGATTTCCCCCATGTCTACCGCAGCCCGAGCGTGTGTGTGTGTCTCTCGTATTGTAAATCAAGCGGCGACTTCAGAGGCGAAACCAGAAAATCCTCCAGTCCCTTCGATTCAAAAGACAAACTCCTCCTGGTCCCTTCCAGAAAGCGGGCGTCTCAGCAGATGGACATGCTTCTCGGGCGATTTCTAAAGATTGAACCACCTCCCGGGCGGAACACTGGGAAGCGGTGTGGCTTTCAGATCAGGCAGAGAGCTTGAAGGAGTCTGTACCTCTGGAGCATCTGGATGGAGCGGGCGGAATCTTAAGGGAGACTAAAGCAGGGATTTGGGATCGCGAGTTTCATTCCGGAAGCATAATGGAATCTTGGTTCTTGAAACTCTTCGCTGGGGCATTAAATGGCCTTTCTCGCATCACAGGGTCACCCCCGTGCGAAGCTGGTCGGCAGCAGGGAATGTCAACTAGCAATCGCCACGAGTGGCGCTCTCATCAGCCTGCATCAGCTAGATGGGCACGAGAAGCTAAACCCCCCACCAAAAAAGCCTTCACAGAGAGAGATCTTAGCATGGTCTCTCTTTATTCTCCACCCTATTAAGATCCATTTTCCTCCGTGATCAAGAGGACAAAAAGCCTGCTGATCTTGTCCTCCCAGTTTTACCTCTACATTACATTAACAGTATTGTAGAGTTCTTCTAATACAATTTTCCTCTCCAAATAAGTAGTTCTTCCCATTGGTTTTAACATCAACGTTTCATTTGCACCTTGTGAAACAACCGGAAAGCTAATGCTGGTAGCCAAAAGCCTTTTCACAGTACTCCATGAGCTCAGTTTGACTGAATTGCTAGCATTTCAATGGGATCAAGTAGGATTCCTTTCAGGAACTGTTTCTTTTTCTACAGCTGCTCTAAGTGGAGATGTTAGAAGAAATCGCCCAGGCTAAGTAATGGTGCAGCGTGTTAGGTGTTGGTCTGTAAACACACCAGGAACCACTATGGGGGGTGGGGGGTGAGGGTGAGGCTGTCTCATCCTGGTAAATACTGGCTTTGAGTTGGAATCAGTTCTATAGGAGTGCAGGGTTTGGTTTGGTTTTTACTGTATTTAACCTGGGTACCCATACTCCGTCAACCTATTTTTATTGGTCCAATCGCTTTTATTTGGGGATGAAAGTTAATACTAAGAAGCAGGCCTGTGAAGATAGATTGCCTGATCTGGGTTCTGACATTCACTACCTGTCTGCAGTCTAGGAGCTCTGGAGACTCGGTGGTTAAGCAAGGCTGCTAATTGGAAAGTTGTGCATCAATCCACCAGCCACCCCTGGAGAGAAATTTGTGTCAGTCTGTTTTCAGAAGGGTTACAGCTTTGGAAAGCCTGCAGGACTTCCACTCTGCTCTATAGAGTTGCTACCAGTCAGAATTTACTTGGTGGCAGTGGGCTACGTAGCGTCAGCTCACATAACCTTTCTAGACCGTAGTTTCCTTGTAAAAATATGATAATAGGATTAACCTCATAAAATTGCTCTGAAAATTCAATGAGATCATGCAGATAACAGACCAGGTATAGAATAAGGAACTTGGTTTGAGGGAGTATACAACCTTGTTAGGTTCTGCATGTACTGAGCAAGTGACCTTGAGCAAAAGTTAGTCTCACATAATCAAAGTGTGGTGACACATAAGATTACCCTCTTCAAAGGTATATGAACAATTTGGACTAACAGTCTTTAAATTGTAGTTATTATACAAATAAATACATAATTAAAGTTGCTTCCCAAATTTTACCTGGATAGGAATAGATCATTGTTTTGGAAAATGTCCTGATAACCACTTGGAGCAGTAAATCCAAAGGGCAGTGGTAATCCTAGCTAAGGCAGCGAAAAGGATGGTTAAACTGCTCTGTATAAATCAAAGTAATATTTAAAAATGAGTAGAGAAGTGTTAGGGGAATGTATCGGAGGAACAAGGTCTGCCACACAAACATGAGTTGCAGAATGATCAAAGGGCTTCAAAAATATTGTAACTAATTAGAAACTGTTATTGAATGCAGTCTATGCAATAAAAATTCAAAAAGAATTGTTGCTAGGGTTCTTGTCATAGCTGGATCATTTTATTGCAGACAAAACATATTGACACGTGTCTCCGTGATAACTAGATGGCTGCAGACCAGTCCTCTCAGTAATACATGGTCGAAGTCTCATGTGGGTGCTCTGGGTTGCAGGACGCTTTTTGTGCCATGAGACAAAATATTCTTGAGGTCAGGACTAATAAAAACAATTTTAATAAAACTCAAGCGATCATTTTCTCAAGTGATTGAAGATGTATAACAAGCTTACAGGCATTCTGCCCCACATAAAACAGCCATTTTTAGGTGGGTTAAGCATTTTCAGGTAGGTTGAGAACACCAAAAGGTGATCAAGAGAAAGAAGACCATCAAACTCAAGAGAATTACAAAACTCGGGCTGGAGTCTAGAACTGGTGGAAGAAGACTGTAGAACTGTCTCACGATAACTAATGAAGCTGGGATCTTCACATGGTTTGGCATTTTCAGTGAGCATTTGGGCCTCAGCAAACTGTGGCAGGGTAGATATACCAGAGGCAGTGTGTGAAATTCGACAAGCTCAAAGAGCTGATCAGCATCAGTCTTTTAAGTAGGATGAAAGCAAATGTAGATTACATCATGGAACAAATTGTCACTGAGTACTAGGTTTTGATTTTCCAATATGATCCAGAGGACAGAGTCATATCAAAATAGTAGCTCAGAGGGGATCTGCTGGGCTGGTTACATTCAAGGTCAAGAGATCATCTCAGAAGGTTATGGCAACTGTTCAGGAGGACAGACCCTAACGGGACCAGTGATCTTGATAGATTCTCTTGAAGGACACAGAATGATCACAGGGCCTTATTAAGAAGTTTTATGAAATTAAAGAGTTGGTGACAATTTTTTTTCCATCAAGACAATTTACCTGTTCATTCTTCAATAAATAATGAGCTTTCCTAGGAGACTCTCTTTGGGGAACCTTATCCCATCCACTCTGCTACCTGATCTTGTCCCATCATACTTCATTTTGTTTTCCAGGCTCCAAGAACATGTCAAAGAACCATCATTTGTGTCAATGGACGATGCACTCTGTTGTGTAAATCAAAGAGTGCAGGATTCTTCAGGGAAATTAGCTAGAATGAAACACAGCTTTCAGATATGTGTAGACTTAGATAGAGTACCTGACCCAAAAAAACCCTATAGCTTGTTAGTTTTACATGTTCGTCTAACAAAAGTTTCTATAATTTTTTGTAGCAATATTTTTTACTTAATATGTTAGGCTATTCTAAACACTTTATCTAAAGTACTGAACATAATCCACCCTTTTAAAAATCCTTTGTCATATAAACGGTTATAATCTCTGTTTACTTAAGGAGAAGTTGAAGCCAAGAGACATGAAGAAACGTTCCCAAGTTCACATGATTCATAGTAATAGGAAAGTCATGATTCTACTCCAGGCAATCTGATTCTAGGATTGAATTCCTATCCACTTGGCTTATCAGAAATGTCTAAAAATAAATGCATGACTCTTTCAAAAATTGTTAGGCCTTAATTTAATACAAATTCTTGCATTATCCCCAAACTACAGTAATGTTTTCCTTGAGGAGATTAAATAATAGAGCAATACACCAATCTGTGTGGGCTGGGTACAATACATCTGAGATACCAATTTCTAAAGTGAAGCAATCCAGCGTAAGCAAGAGCCCAGAGCCCAAGACAAACATGAGTGAACTCCACCACACGTACACAAAAGCGTAGTAGAGGAAGAATGTCTGTCTTCCTAAAGCTAGGGATTTGGAGGTGGATCCATGATCGTTCTTAAGAAGCACAGGTTCAGCTTCATTTGAATCACAAAAGGTTTGCTAGAACGTAAAATACATAGTATTACAGTAACATTGATCAGGCCAGCAATTCACACATCCAAGCATCATGAAGGGTACTACTTATTGCAATAGGTAAAATGAATTATATTTAGTCAATATACATATATATATTCACCTTACCTGGAATACAAGATGAACTCCACAGTCTAATTATAAATGAATTAGTCAACAATCAGG